>NC_080164.1:16661904-16960894 GCF_950295315.1 Erinaceus europaeus
GGGGGGAGGGAGTGCACCTGCCTGGGTCCACGCACCCAGGTTCATGCTTTGCGGCTGCACAGCTGTGCTAGCTTAGTGCACTCAGTGTGCACTGCACTGGGAGGTTGTCTGCTTGCTTCTGTCCTTAAAGTTGAGTTTTTATTCTTGGGAGGATTTTTTTTTTTTTTTTTTTTGTCTCCAGGGTTATTGCTGGGGCTCGGTTCCTGCACTAGAATCCACTGCTCCTGGAGGTTATTTTCCCCCTTTTGTTGCCCTTATTGTTTATCGTTGTTGTTATTGCTGTCATTGTTGTTGGATAGGACAGAGAGAAATGGAGAGAGGACGGGAAGACAGAGAGGGGGAGAGAAAGATAGACACCTGCAGACCTGCTTCACTGCCTGTGAAGCGACTCCCCTGTAGGTGGGGAGCCGGGGGCTCGAACAGGGATCCTTATGCTGGTCCTTACGCTTTGCCCTACCTGCGCTTAACCCGCTGCGCTCCCGCCTGTGCCCTTTGGGAAGATTTTTGATGACTGTTTCAATTTCTTTTCTTTTCTTTCCTTTATTATTGGATAGAGACAGAGAGAAACTGAGAGAGATGGGGAGATAGAGAGGGAAAGAGACAGAGAGACACCTACAGCCCTGCTTCCCCCTGCAGGTGTGGAGCAAAGGCTTGAACCTAGATCCTTGCACATTGTAATATGTGTGCTCAACCAGGTGTGCCACCACCTGGCCCCTGATTCAATTTCTGTACTAGTAAGTGGCGTTTCCAGGCTGCCATTTTCTTGGCTTCGGCTTGGTGGGTGGTGGGATTATAGAAATAAATCCATCTCTTCTAGGTTGTTGATTTATTTCCATAGGGATGTTCATAATATTCACATATGATTCTTTGTATTGCCCTGTCTTCATCTGTAATTTTGTCTTTCTTATTCCTGATTATTTTTTATCATACCTTCCTCTTTTTTTTTCTTTTTGTCAGTCTAGTCAATGGCTTATCTATTTTATTTATCCTTTCAAAGAACCAGCTCTTGTTTTCATTAATCTTTTGAATCATCTTTCTGTATTCTATTCCATTAATTTCTGCTCTGATTTTTTAAAATTTTATTTTATTAGTGATTTAATAATGATCACCAGGATTGTGGGATAAGAAGGGCACAATTCCATATAATTCCCACCACCAGAGTGCCATATCCCATCTATTCCATTGGAAGCTTCCCTATTCTTTTTCCCTCTGGGAGTATGGACCAAAGATCATTTTAAAAAATTAATTTATGGGATAGAGACAGCCAGAAATTGACAGGGAAGGGAGTGATACAGAGGAAGAGAGACAGAGAGACACCTGCAGCCCTGCTTCACCACTTGCAAAGCTTCCCCCTTGCAGGTGGGGACCGGGGCTCGAACACAGCTCCTTGGGCACTGTAACATGTGCACTCAACCAGGTGTGCCACCACCTGGCCCCTCAAAGGTTTTTTTTTTTTAAAGAATTAAAAAAAATTATCTTTGTGGTCTGGGAGGTCACGCAGAGGATAAAGCATTGGACTCTCAAGCATGAGGTCCTGAGTTCGATCCCCAGCAGCACATGTACCAGAGTGATGTCTGTTTTTTTTCTCTCTCTCCTCCTATCTTTCTCATTAATAAATAAATTCTAAAAAAATTATCTTTATTGATTTATTGGATAGAGACAGCCAGAAATTGAGAGAGGAGGGGGGAGAGAGAGAGACAGAGACAGAGGGACACCTGCAGCACTGCTTCACCACTTGTGAAGCTTTCCTCCTGCAGGTGGGGACTGGGGGCTTGAACCTGGGTCCTTGTGCACTCTAATGTGTGCACTCATCCAGGTGTACCACCCCCGCCCCCTGGACCAAAGATCTTTTTGGGTTGAGAAACAGGTGGGAGGTTTGACTTCTGTAATTGCTTCTCCACTGAACATTGACAGATTGATCGATACCCCCAGCCTATTTTTATTTTTCCCCAATGGGGCAGGGCTCTGGGGAGGTGAGGTTCCAGGACACTTTGATGAGGTTGTCTGCACAGGGAAGTCAGATTAGCATCATGTTAGTTTCTGCAACTTGGTGGCTGAAAAGCATTCAGACATATAAAGCAAAACATATTGTTTAATAATCTGGAGCCTAAAGGTAGGAATATAGTAGATGAGATTTGAGGTCTTCATGTTGTAAGAGGCTAGGAAGTCTATTTTAGGTCTATTCCAAGGGGCCCATGACTTAAATAATTTTTGCCTGAACTCAATGTATTTCCTGGGAAGATAATGTGAGAGTGGGAATAGGACTATAAAGCTGGATCAGGGCAGAGAGTAGCTCCCCAATATAGAAAAAACGTATAAATACTGTTAACTGTAAGCCCCATCTATCTGACCTAGGGCCCATGTCTATTAATATTAAGCACAGTAGCCTGTGTGACCTCTGCATCCCTGTCAGTCTGAGCTCACAGTCCATGGTCACAGGTGGGAACACTGTAGGCCGCCCTCATTTCAAGACCCGTCTTCCTTGAGCTCTGCTCTGATTTTGACTATTTCCTTCCTCCTGCTGACTTTTGGTCTCTGTTACTCTCTTTCTAATTGACTCAGTTATGATGTTAGGTTATTAATTACCTGAGATCTGCTTACTAATATACTGCTATAAACTGCTATAAACTTACTTATATACTGCTATAAACTTACTAATAAACTGCTATAAACTTCCCTCTTAGGACAACTTTTGCCATATCCCACAGAATCTGGTAGTTGGTTTCTTTATTTTCACTGTGTTCCAAGTAATCTTTAAGTTTCTCTTTTGTTCCTCATAAGTATATTGTTTGGGTGGATTTCTTTGTTTATTTTTATTTTTATTTTTTTTTTTGTGGCTGTGTCTAACCTCACCACCTCATGGTCAGAAAAGATACTTTTTTCTTTTCTTCTCTCTCTCTCTCTAGTGACTTAATATTGATTTACAAAATTACAAGATAATAGGGGTACAATTCCACACAATTCCCACCACCAGAGTTCTGTGTCCCCATTCCCTCCACTGGAAACTGCAGTGGTTCTCCCAAGGTCACAGATATGGATTAACTATTATTATTATTATTATTACTTTTATTTCTAAAACTGTCTTTTTGCCACCCTGTTTGTAAAATTTTTTTTGAATATTTATTTTCTCTCTTGTTGCCCTTTTTTTAAAAAAAAATTATTGTTGTAGTTATTTTTGTCAGTTATTGATGTTGTTGTTGTTAAATAGGACAGAGATAAATGGAGAGAGGAAGGGAAGACAGAGAGGGGGAGAGAAAAACACCTGAAGACCCACTTCACCGCCTGTGAAGTGACTCCCCTGCAGGTGGGGAGCTGGGGGCTCGAACTGGGATCCTTAAGCTGGTCCTTGTGCTTCGTGCCATGTGCGCTTAACCTGCTGCGTCACTGCCTGACTCCCTTATTAAGGTTTTTTTTTGTGTGTCCCAACACATGTCCAACACATGGGACATGTTCTATGTCTACTTGAAAATAATATATATTATTTTTCTCAGGGATGGAAGGTTCTAAATATATCTGCTAAGTTCATCTCATCTATGACTTCATTTAAGGCCTCTATTTCCTTGTTGATTTTTTGCCCTGATGATCTGTCTCTTGCTGTGAGTGCTGTGTTGAGGTCTCCCAGTAATACTATGTTGTTGTCAATGTCTCCCCTGAGGTCAGTATGTAGTATATTTGTATTTATGTTTGGCTGCCTGCATGTTGGGAGCACATATATTGACAATGGTTATGTCTTCCTGTTGGACTGATCCTCTGACCAATATGTAGTATCCATGTCTGTCTCTTTCCACCTTCTTTGTCTGAAAGTCTGTTTTATCTGATATTGATTTTTCAGAGCTGGGGAAACAGCATAATGGTTATGCAAATGACTTTCGTGTCTGAGGCTCTGAATTCCCAGGTCCAGTTCCCAGTATCACCATAAGCCAGAGCTAAGCATTGCTCTGGTAAGGAAAAAAAATGTATATGTATATGTGTATGTGTATATGTGTGTATATATGGATAGAGACAGAAAAATTAAGAGGGAGACAGAGATAGGGAGAAAGGGAGAGACACCTGTAGCTCTGTTTCACCACTTATGAAACTTCTTCCCTGCAGGTAGGGACTGGGGACTTGAACTGGGCTCCTTGTTCATGGTGATGTATGCTCAAGCAGATATACCACCAGCTAGCTCCCTATATATTTTTTAAATTAATTTTTAAAACACTTTTTAAAAAATACTATGAGAGAGAGAGAGACCAGGGCACTGCTTTGCCACAGACAGTGCTGGGGATGTAACACAGGACCTCAGGAATCCCGGCGTGCACAGCCACTCCCCCCCACCCCCTGCTTTCTTTGAAATGGTCTAACTTGACAGTCCTGGATGAGACGGTTATAAATGCTCTCCTCACTAAACTACTGGTGTGGGCCAGCAGGACGATGCAGGCTCTGGAAACCGTGACAGTGAGGAGTCTCTGAGCGTGTGTGTCCCGAGGTGTCCCGAGGGCCACAGCTGGGAGTCCCCCGCTCTACCTCCTCCATGCACCTAGTGCTTATGGTCCTGGGTCCTCACACAGGCACGGGAACAGAGAAGTCCCAGCGGCACTTTCTGTGTCACACACTAAAACTCTGATGAGCAGCTTAACTAGCAAATGGTCAACCCAGGACCCAACCCACTTCTGTCAGGACCTCTACCCTTCCAGAAGATTTGTCTTTTTTATTCCAAACAGCCACTGATTCCAAACACCACACAGTAAGGTAGATTCCAGCTCACTCCTAGGAAGAACCTCCTGGGCCCAGGAGTATAGGCCTGGCATATGTGAGGCCCGGGGCCTGATCCCCAGCACTGCAGGTAAACAAGAAAAAATAAGAAAATAGAGCATCAAAGGATGACAGAGCACTTAGTGGGGGTTTTATTGTTATATGGAAAACTGGGGAATGTTATGCATGGACAAACTATTGTATTTACTGTTGAATGTAAAACATTAATTCCCCAATAAAGAAATTAAAAGAGAAAAAGAAAATAGAGCATCCATTTTGAAGAGTTCTTGTGAAGTTCTTTCCAAACCTAAACGTCTGTTTTTCAGCTTAGATAAGAAAAAAAAAAAAAAAACCTAATCACATTTGGATGTAGCACATTTAAAAAATTATTGGATAGAGACAGAGAGGGAAGGGCAAGAGAGGGAGAAAAAAAGAAAGAAAGATACGTGCAACACTACTTTACCACTTTCAAAGCTTTCCCCCTATAGCTGGGGACTGGGGGCTTGAACCTAGATCCTTGCACATTATAACATGCTCAACTGGGTGTGCCACCACCTGGCCCCATGTAATTGCAACTTAACTTTCCAGGGTGCTCTATTCAGTTCAGTCTCTATCAACAGAAAAAGAGATGAAACTCTTCACAGACCCTTTGGCGGAATTTTATCTCGTGTAACTTTGTATAACAAATTAACATAAAAAAAGAAAAAGAAAAACTCGGTTAGATTATAATTCTCTTGAGATGGTTTCTGGGCCTTTCTCATATTCACGTCATGAGAGTCACTGAGGAAGAGCAGCAGAGTCTGTGAGGAATTGGTGCTACCATGTGCACTGTGTCCGTGACCCTCAAAGTGAAAATGGCTAGTGGTAAGCTTTCTGAAGCTCTCTTGGCTCTGTGATGATTTCTATGGCAGTGTGGCCTGCCAGTGGCTTCACACAGGGACACAGTCGAGCTGTACCACGTTGTCTTTTCCCCTTTGTGGTCAGCGTACTTGGTATAAGAGCAGTCCTCTTAGCAAAGTCTGCAATGTAGCATTGCTAACTGGAGGTTCTGTGTTGTACAGATTTCAAAATGTATTCATCTTTCAGAATTGAGAACTTTGTCCTCTTTGAAGAACCAAACCTCCTCCTCTCCCCAGCTCTAACCCCTGGTAGTCCCTGGAGACAAATCCTGCTCTCTTTTCTATAAGTCTGTCTCAGATTCACCTACAAGTGATATGATACATATTTACACAGCAGTTGTGCAACACACGAGGACTGCAGATAACGCTTGCACTGATAACTCCCATGCTTTCAAAACTGTTCTCAGGCCTAAGATGTGTGGGAAGTGCGGTTGTTGAGAACAGGAGCTTCTTGTTAAGTGGCAAGAATGTAGGGGAGAGGAGAACAGAGGCACTCTGGGAGGGGGAGTCTTCTCCATGGTCCTCAAGGATCCACCCTTGTGACATCTGTATATGTGCTATGTGTGGTCTTGTAAATATTTCATAGATGATAAACTATGACAATACACAAAGTATTCTGCATCATCAAAATCTTGTTAATAAGCCTTACTAACATAGGAAATTCTTAGGCTATAATATTAAGGGAGACAAAACAATTGTAACTGTGGTTATTTTTCATTTCAATTTTTCCTCTATTTCCTCTGTGTATTTGAGGGCCAGGCGGTGGCGCAGCCAGTCGAGTGCACACGTTACCATGCGCAAAGATGTGGGTTCAAGCCTCCAGTCCTCACCTGAAAGGGGGAAGTTTCACAGGTGGTGAAGCAGTGCTGCAGGTCTCTCTCTATCTATCTCCCCCTTCCCTCTTGGTTTCTCTCTCTCTCTCTCTTTTTAATTTATTCCCTTTTGTTGCTTTTGTTTTTTTTTATTATTGTAGTTATTACTGTTGTTGATATTGATGTCGTCGTAGTTGGATAGGACAGAGAGAAATGGAGAGAGGAGGGGAAGACAGAGAGGGGGAGAGAAAGATAGACACCTGCAGACCTGCTTCACCGACTGTGAAATGACTCCCCTGCAGGTGGGGAGCCGGGGGCTTGAACTGAGATCCTTACATCAGTCCTTGTGCTTGGTGCCACGTGTGCTTAACCTGCTGCTACCGCCCAACTCCCTCTTGGTTTCTCTTTTGTCTCTATCCAATAAATAAATAAAATATTTACTTGTATGTCTGAAGCAGAGAGAAACTAGGGCATATAAAGTTCTGCTATCTGCGATATTCTATTTTTTGGTTTGTTTCCCTTGTTCTCACGTGGTGCTGGCATTGAACCCAGGGCCTACACAGGCAAGTTGTGTGCTTTACTGCTGAGCCCCCCCTAGGCCTGGCAGCTGGCATGTGAAGCAACCCTGTGGAGGCACAGGGAGGAAGCAGGCCTGTGTGTAATCAGGGATCATCAGTCTGTCCTCCCCTTCTCCTGCGTCTCCTCATTGTCTTTCTCCTTTACTGTACTTTCTGTGTGGTTTTTGTTGTTATTTCTTTTGTGGAAGTGGGGCCTCACAGAGGCAACTTCACTGCGTCCAGGTCTTTTTCAGTAAGAGCCAGAGAGAAGAGGGAGAGGGAGAAGGAGGAAGAGGGAGAGGGAGAGGGAGAAGGAGAGGGAGAGGGAGAGGGATAGGGAGAAGGGGAGAGGGAGGGAGAGGGAGGGAGAGGGAGAGGAGGAGGGAGGGAGAGGGAGAAGGAGGGAGAGGGAGAGGGATAGGGAGAAGGGGAGAGGGAGGGAGAGGGAGGGAGAGGGAGAGGAGGAGAGAGGGAGAGGAGGGGGAGGGGGAGGGGAGAGGGAGGGGAGAGGGAGGGAGAGGGAGAGGGGGAGAGGGAGAGGTCCTGGCCTTGAACAGGAGCCTGTGGACACCTGCACTGGCTGCCAAGGGTCCCAGCCGGCCACAAGCATCTGTGGCAGCATTTGCTGCCATGGTGTTTGGGGGTGGGGGTGGGGGGTGGCGCAGGATGCTGGCAGCATTTCTGAAGCTCCAGCAGTGCTCCCTTCTGCGCTCCAGGGGTGGGGTGTGGTGGCAATGGAAGCAGCCCATTTCCCCGCCAGCCTTGCGCTTGTCTCTAGGGGCAGAGCGGCTAAAACTCAGCTGCAAGCACCTGGCAGCTGGCTCTCCTGGTCTGAGTCCAGGCAAGCGCAGGGCTGTAGGTGCCCTGGCCCCCAAAGCCAACGTACACCATTGTTTTGTTGAGCAATATATATTTTACTTGAATGAGAGAGACAAAGATACAGAGATAGACAAGGGCACTTTTCAGCTCTGGCTTTTATATATATATATAGTTGTTTTTAGCTCTTTTGTTGTTGTTGGATAGGACAGAGAGAAATGGAGAGAGGAGGGGAAGACAGAGAAGGGGAGAGAAAGATAGACACCTGCAGACCTGCTTCACCGCCTGTGAAGCGACTCCCCTACAGGTGGGGAGCTGGGGACTCAAACTGGGATCTTTATGCCGGGTCCTTGTGCTTTGTGCCACCTGCGCTTAACCCACTGCTCTACCGCCCGACTCCCTTTAGCTTTTTTTAGTTTTTTTTTAAATTTTATTTTACATTTCTTTTTTTTTTTTGCTCCCCCCCTTTTGTTGCCCTTGTTTTATTGTTGTTGTAGTTATTATTGTTGTCATTGTTGTTGGATAGGACAGAGAGAAATAGAGAGAGGAGGGGAAGACAGAGAGGGGGAGAGAAAGACAGACACCTGCAGGCCTGCTTCCCACCTATGAAGCAACTCCCCTGTGGGTGGGGAGCGGGCAGCTTGAACCGGGCCTTTACACTGGTCTTTGCACTTCACACCATGTGTGCTTAACCCGATGTGCTACCGCCCGACCCCCTATTTTATATTTCTTGAGAGCTTGTTTGGAGGTTCTAGCAGGGGAGCGTGGCTACTTGTATACCCTTGACCGAAGGGGGTCCGTCTCTGTTCAGGGAAGGCCTGAACACCAAGCATGCAGTTTCGGGAGGGACGCACATGGAGCGGTGAGGGAGGAAGGGGACACCCGCCTAGCCAGCCAGAGCAGCCGAATCAACCCTGGCGATCACTGGGGTGACACATGCCGCAGCCAGATCGCCCTCACACCCTAGTTTTTATTTCTTTTTTCTTTTTTTATATTTATTTATTTAACCCCTTTTGTTGTCCTTGTTGTTTTATTGTTGTAGTTATTATTGATGTTGTCATCGTTGTTGGATAGGACAGAGAGAAATGGAGAGAAGAGGGGTAGACAGAGGGGGAGGGAAAGACAGACACCTGCAGACCCGCTTCACTGCCTGTGAAGCGACTCCCCTTTAGGTGGGGAGCCAGGGGCTCGAACCAGGATCCTTATGCCGGTCCTTGCGCTTGCGCCACGTGCGCTTACCCCGCTGTGCTACCGCCCGACTCCCCCTATTTTTTATTTCTTATGTTTGCTAGGATAGAGAGATATTGAGAGCTGATGGGGAAAGAGGCAGAGAGACGCCTGTAGCACTGCTTCACTTGTCTATTTTTCCCCTGCTGGAGGGGACCAGGGGCTTGAACCCTGACCCCTGCACATGGTAGCCTGTCACTACCTGGCACTTCAGCTCTGGCTTATGGTGGTGCGGGGGACTGAACCTGGGACCTTGGAGCCTCAGGCGTGAGAGGTGAGGGCGTTTTTGCAGAACTCCTGTGCTGTGTCTCCCACCCAAACCTCAGATTCTAGAGCAGCAGCTGCAGCAGATGAAAGCCACCTACCAGCTCAACCAGGAGAAGCTCGAGTACAACTACCAGGTGCTGAAGAAGCGAGACGAAGAAAGCACAGTGATTAAGTCCCAGCAGAAGCGGAAGCTCAATCGGTGAGTGGACAGCTACCCAGGGCCCCTGGTGTGCTGAACAGAGGTGGGTCAGCTCCTCTCTGCTGTGGGAGTGGGAAATGTTGGAAATACCCCCGGATCTATGGCAAGAAGTTGCTGAAAGTTTATTATTAATTAACTGATGTAAATGAGAGAGAAAGAACCTGAGTATCATTCTGACATACATGATGCCTGGGATTGAACTCAGGACCTCATGCTCACTGGTCAGAGGCTTTCTCCACTGTGCCGTCTCTTGGGCTGCAAGGTGGATATTACTTTTTTTTAACTAAAATTAATTTTTAGCAGGGGCCTGTGAGGTAGTTTACTGGGTTAAGCGTGCATCGTGTGAAGCACAGAACCTGAGTAAGGATCCTGGTTCGAGCCCCCAGTTCCTCACCTGTAAGGGGGTCGCTTCACAAGTGGTGGAGCATGTCCTGCAGGTGTCTGTCTTTCTCTCTTCATCACGATCTCCCCCTCCTTTCTCAGTTTCTCTCTGTCCTATCCAGTAACAACAGCAGCAGCAACAACAATAACAGTAACAGCAGCAACAACAATAACAGTAACAGCAGCAACAACAATGGGAAAATGGCCTCCAGGAGCAGTGGACTTACAGTGCCGGCACCGAGCCCCAGCGATAACCCTGGAGGCAAATAAATACATAATTTTTGTCTCTGAGGAATGAACCCAGGACCTTTTGCTTGTGCAATACCCCCACCTTCCAAGACATACTTTTAATTTACTTATTTATCTATTAATTTATTATTTTTAATTTTATGAGGTGCTTAATATTGACTTTCAAAATCAATAATGGGTATAATTGCACACTGTTCCCCTTGCCACTGATTTTTCAGTCCTTAAATACTATATAGTATTTATTTTGTGGACTGATTTATTCTGAGAGAGACCAGAGCATGGCTCAGCTCTGGCATATCAGGTGCTGGGGATTGAGTTTATTGCCTCAGGCAGAAAAATTATGTCCTCTAATAGACTGAGCTCTCTCTCTCTCTCTTTAGGTTTTTATTTATTTATTATTGGATAGAGACAGAGAGAAATGAGAAGGGAGGGGGAGATAGAGAGAGACAGAGAGACACCTGCAGCCCTGATTCACCACTAGTGAAGCTTTCCCCCTGCAGGTGGGGGACCAGGGGCTTGAACCCGGGCCCTTGCACATTATAATGTGTGCACTTAACCAGTGTGCTACTGTCTGGTTCCCCTGAGCTGTCTCTCTCTCTGACCATTTTCATTCTTTGTTATAGGGGAAGGGGAGAAGGGGGAGAGAGGGAGAGACACTTTAGCACCACCCCACCACCCATGTGTTCCTGTGAGGTATGGGGACTTGGACATAGGGCCTTGAGCTCAGTAAGGGGGAGCTCTACCAGGTGAGCTACAGCCTGGCCTTCTTTTTGCTCTTTAAATGAAATTAGTATGTTCAAAAACATTCATTCTTCCCTGTGCTTGATCCCAACACTGTCTCCCCCTGCCCCATTTTTACTGCTCAGCTCTGGCTCATGGTGATTCTGGGGACTAAACCTGGAATCCTGAAGCCTCAGGCATGAAAGTCTTTCATGTAACCATTGTGTTATTGCCTCAGCCTGACTATGGCTTATTGCAAGATATGCTACTCAGAACCTCTCACCATCATTTGCTTTCCCTCCCTCCTCCCCTTTCCCTGCTCTCAATTCCTTTCTTCCTTTAAGAATTGTCTATAGCAGCACAATTTGTAGTAGCCAAAACCCGGAAGCAACCCAGGTGTTCAACAACAGATGAGTGGCTGAGAAAGCTGCAGTCTATATACATGACTACTACTCAGCTATTAAAATTGGTGGATTCACCTTCTTCACCTCATCTTGGATGGAGCTTGAAGGAATCATGTTAAGTGAGATAAGGCAGAAAAGGAAGGATGAGTATGGGATGATCCCACTCATAGACAGAAGGGGAAACAAAGCAGCACCTGGACTGGGTTTGGTGTATTGCACCAAAGTAAAGGACGGGGGTGGGGGGTTGAGGGGTGGGGAGGAGGCTTTCAGGTCCTGGTGCAGGATGGTGGAGGAGGACCTAGGCTGGGGGTTAGAGTATTTTGCAGAAAACTGACAAATTTTACACATGTACCAACTGTACTTACAGTTGACTGTAAACTATTAATTTCCACAATTAAAAAATTGTCTCCTGGGACTAGGTGGTGGTGCACCCAGTAGAGTGTACACATTGCCATATGGGCAAACACCCAGCTTCAAGCCTCCCAGTTTACTCCCCTGTAGGTGGGAAACTTCATGAGTGATGGAGAAGGGTTTTTTTTCTTTTAAAAAAATTTTTATTTACTTATTTATTCCCTTTTGTTGCCCTTATTTTTATTGTTGTTGTTATTGATGTCGTCGTTGTTGGATAGGACAGAGAGAAATGGAGAGAGGAGGGGAAGACAGAGAGGGGTAGAGAAAGATGGACACCTGCAGACCTGCTTCACTGCCTGTGAAGTGACTCCCCTGCAGGTGGGGAGCCGGGGTCTGCAACTGGGATCCTTATGCTGGTCCTTGCACTTTGCACCATGTGCGCTTAACTGCTGCACTACCGCCTGACTCCCGTCTTTTTAAAAAAATATTTACTTATTTTTCCTTTTGTTGCCCTTGTTTTTTTTAATTCATGTTGTAGTTATTACTGTTGTTATTGATGTCGTCGTTGTTAGAGAGAAATGGAGAGAGGAGGGGAAGACAGGGGAGAGAAAGATAGGCACCTGCAAACCTGTTTCACCACCTGTGAAGCAATTCCCCTGAAGGTGGGGAGCTGGGGGCTCGAACCAGGATCCTTCTGTCTGTCCTTGCGCTTTGCTTCATGTGCGCTTAACCCACTGCGCTACCACCTGACTCCCGCAGGTGTCTCTTTATCTCTCCCTCTCCCCTCTTTATTTATCTCTGTCTCTATCCAAAAAAAAAAAAAAAAAAGGAAGAAAAAGAAGGAAAAAAGAGAAGCATATATGACCACCAGGAGTGGTAGATAACCCTGGTGGCAAAAAATTAAAAAACAAAGTTTTTCTCCTAAATTTCAGATTGTTTTGCCAGGCTCAGAGAATCAAAGTATAAAAAGACATCTTATTTGAGAATTCCCTACCCCCTCACCCCCCAATCCCAAACAGTCTGTGATTATTTATGCATCCCTGCAGACGCTGGGTGTGTAGAGAAGCCCCAGTCCCCCTTTGGTAGTTATAAAGGCAAGTGGTACTGAGTAAAGGCGCTGGTCTGGTGAGGTTGACTGAGACAAGGAGAGAATACTGAAGGGTATGTTAACGGGGAGACGCCCTGCACACAACGCTGATTGGGAAAGCTTGCTTTAATGTTGTAGGAGCCAGACTTGAACCTGTGTCCAGCCCCTAGTCCTCATCCGCAGGAGAAAGCAGTGCTGCAGGTGTCTCTCTTTCCCCCTCTCTATCTCCCCTCCCCTCTCAATACCCCTCTATCTATCAAATAAAGATAATTTAAAAGAAATCAAGATACAAGACAGAGGCAGAGAAAGAGACAGAGACCACAGCACTGAGGTTTCCATCAATACAGTGAGGGCCAGGCTTGAACCTGGGTCACACACCAGGTGCTCTGTCATCAGCAGCGGATTAATTCTCCCCCCCATCCCCTAGCCTCCACGACCTGCTGAACAACCTGAGGGGCAGATACACCCGACAGATGAAGCAGTTCCAGGAGGAGAACCAGTCACTCACCTCAGACTACAAGCGCCTGGTGAAACAGTTCAAGGAGCTGCAGAAGGCCATGAGGCAGGCCAGGGGCCCCGGGTCTCAGCGTGTGGGTCCTGGGGCAGACCAAGGGGGCAGATTTTGACATCAGCACCTGCTGACTTGGGAGCTGGGCCGGAGCACGGATGCTTCCTCTGTGCTGCTATCCCTGCGTGTCACCTGCTTTTTCTTGACACTTGCTGGGGAGGCTCTAGTCTGTCATGGGTGAGGCAGCCTCCCAGGAACAGGGCTTGGCCCAGGGCTGGGCACAGCTCGGACCCCTTTCTGCCCTGGGCCAGGCTGTCACTGGCTGTTACTCCCCAGGCACTTCGCTTACACCGATGACAGGAAGTTCCGAGAGATCTGGCTGATGAATGAGGAGGAGGCCAAGGAGCTGATCAACAGAGCCTTTGATGTAAACAAGATCATCCACACCCACCATCTGGGACTCTCCTGGAACCCCCCCGACTACTGGTTCCTCTACAACGTGGGGCCTGTCTCGCAGCAGAAGCAGAAGTCGGCCACGCAGATCATGGAAGAAGTGCTTCTGCAACTGGGTAATGGAGCTGGGTCACAGGCTGGGCAGGAGGACATCTCAGATGGCTGTGGCAGTCTGGAGGGGCGGCCTCACCACGAGGGGCGCTGCAGAGCTCGACTGGCCGATGTGGCTTTATTTTATTATTATTATTTTTTATTGGGAGGTTATTGGTTTACAGTACAGTTGTGGACACAAGGGTACAATTTCTCATCTCCTCATGATGTCTGCGAAACACTCTCACCTTGATCCCAGGTCCTTTTCCACCAGGACTCCAAAGCCCTCCCCACCCCACCAAACCCCCTTTCTACCTCCTTCCTGAAAGTCCCAGTCCAAGTTTTACTGGGTGTTTTCCCTTTCTGTTCTGGTGTCTCAAGTTCTGCCCATGAGTGAGAGCTCCCTTATTCACCCTTCTCTTTCTGGCTTATCTCACTTCAAGCTCCATCTAAGATGAGATAAAGAAGGCGAAATCATCATTCTTAAGAGCTGAGTAGTATTCCATTATGTATCTATACCACCGCTTTCTTAGCCACTCGTCTGTTGTTGGACACCTGGGTTTGTTTCCAAGTTTGGGCTATTATTACAAGTTGTGCTGCACAAGTCAGGAGAGGATATGAACAGAATATTCACCAGAGAGAATATCCAAAGGGCCAACAGACATGAAAAAATGCTCCAAGCCACTGACTATAAGAGAAATGCAGATAAATAATATGACATTTACTCCTGTGCGGATGTTGTACATCAGAAAGGACAGTAATAACAAATGCTAGAGAGGTTGGAGGGAGTAAAGGGACCCTCCTGCACTGCTGGTGGGGCTGTAAATTGGTCCAACCCTGTGGAGAGCAGTCTGGAGAACCCTCAGAAGGCTGGAAGTGGACCTACCCTGTGACTTGACTTTTAAGTCTCCACCCATTTATAGCTTTGCCTGCTCACCGCTATTACAAGCTGCTAGGGAGATCAGGATGCCTGATCAAATTCAGGGTTGATTGGCTTTTTTTCAGATGTACTGTTGTGCACCTATACTGCCTTATGAACAAATAAGTATATATATTTATAACAACCTGAATTTTGAGAAATTAAAGCATATTTTTTTTTCTACAGAGCAGCCTAAAGATCAGCTCAAAGTAGTGGGAAGACATAAATATATATTCACAATATATTCAAATGTAATATATATTAAAATTTGTAATATATGTTTACTTTAATGGAACAAGGGATGGGGAGAGGGAAAGAGAGAGAGAGAGAGAGGGAGAGGGAGGGGGAGGGAGAGGGAGAAGGAGAAAAGAGAGACATCAGAACGCTGATTTATCATACTTGTGCCTAGGGTTGAACCCAGGACCTCACACATACAAGGGGACTTCAGAGCCTCAGGCATAAAAGTCTTCTTACATAACCTTTATGCCATCTCCTCTTGCAATAAAAAATTTCTTAGTATAGCTCAAATGTAACCAAACAACGAGACCTGAGGCCACATGGAGGGCAGGGAGTTCCGTTTAATGGGTTAGAGGCGGGTTTCTGCCAAACCTGCACATCCTTGTCTGCAGCTTTTATCAGTTTCAAACTGGGCGAGGCCCAAGCTGATTGGTTAGAAACAATGTCCATCAAGGTGCTGACAATAAAGGTGAGAGCAGGCTGGCTACCATCAGAGCCCGCCACTTAGAGCCCGCCACTGGAATGCTGGAGTGGAGAAGTAAGTGGGCGTCCACCAGGAGCCTAGGGAGTTTTTCGTTTCACCCTGCCTCTGCAAATTTTAAAAAAGTGATTTATTTGATAAGTGAGGGAAAAGAGAGAACCAGAGCATCATCACTCTGGCACATGTGATGCCCAGGATGGAAGTTGGGTCGTCCTGCCTGGAAGTCCAGTGCTCCAGACACTGCTCCAGCTCCTTGCTGACCCCATTACTGATCTTTATACCCTGTACCTCTCCAGATCTTTTGATCTATATCATCTCATTTTTCTTTTTGAATAGTTGACAAAGCTTGATAGTTGACTGATTTTTATTCCCACCTGCAGAGGAGGAATGGATACTTAAGAAGATATTTGGGGAGGTCTGGCAGTGAAGCATCCAGTTAAACGCACATAGTACCATGCGCAATGGTAGGATTCGAGCCCCAGCTCCCCACCTGCGGCAGGGACGCCTCAAGAGCAGTGAAGCAAGTCTGCAGGTGTCTAGTGTGTCTATCTCTCCCCCTCTTTCTCTCCCATTCCCCTCTCAATTTCTCTCTGTCCTGCTGAATAATAAAATAAAATAAAACAAAAAGAGGAAAAATGGCTGCAGGGAGCAGAGGATTTATAGTGCTGGCACTGAGTCCTAGAAATAACCCTGGAAAAACCCAGGAAAAAAAAAAAAGAAAATGTTTAGTTCTTGCTACCTGCTTCTCCTTCATGCTGGTAATATTCCTGCTGGTGGCGGCCACTGTCCTCACCCTTCAGCTAACTGTTAATCTGCTCCAGGTCTTAAAATTGCAGAATGCTGTATTGATCTCTTGAATAAGAATCATGAGGTGATACTCTCTCTCCTCTGCCACAGGCAGGAGGTCCAGTCTCTCAAAGAGTAGCCTTTTGGCTGTCTCTCAAAAATGTAGGAGGCAAGAAAATGATCATTATACATTTTTAAATTTTTTATTGCCAACAGGTTTTTTATTGGGCCTCTGTGCCTGTACACGAGTCTACAGCTTCTGTGGTTTTCCACCCCACTCATTTTTTCTCTCATTTATTTGATAGGACAGAAAGAAATTGAGAGAGAATAGATAGAAAAGGGGAGAAAGACCTCTACCTCTCATGAAGCTTCCCCCCTGAAGGTGGGGACCAGGGGTTTGTTTTCTCTTCTGATCTTGTTTTTCTTTTTCTTTCCTTTTTTAATATTTTATTTATTTTATTTTTGAGAGAGAGAGAAATACCAGAGCACTGCTCAGCTCTGGCTTATGGTGGTGTGGTGGATTGAACCTGGGACTTCAGAGCCTCAGGCATGAGTCTGTTTGCATAAACATTATGCTATCTCTCCCCCCCCCCATCTTGTTTTTCAACTTCTGCCAGAGAGTGAGATCATGCCATATTCATTCTTCTGTTTCTGACTTATTTCACTTAACATGATTTCTTCAAGCTCCATCCAAGATGGGCTGAAAACAGTGAAGTCACCATTTTTTATAGCTGAGTAGTATTCCATTCTGTATATAGACCACAACTTGCTCAGCCACTCATCTGTTGTTGGACACCTGGGTTGCTTCCAGATTTTGGCTATTACAAATTGTGCTGCCAAGAACATATGTGTACACAGATCTTTTTGGATGGTTGTGTTTGGTTCCTTAGGATATATCACCAGGAGAGGAATTGCAGGGCCATAAGGTAGGTCCATTTCTTGCCTTAGGAGAGTTTTCCAGACTGCTCTCCACAGAGGTTGGAGACCAGGGATTTGAACCCAGGTCCTTGCACATTGTAATGTGTGAACTCTACCAGGTGCACCACTGAGCGGCCCCTTGTCTCCTCCTCCTCTTGTGCCCTTCCTCCTCCCCTCTCTGGGACCCATTTGCAGAAGACGACAATGCAGAGGAGGGCACCTCAGAATCAGAGTCTTACCTGGAGTTACCGTTGCATATTTCCCCAAAGACCACCAAGAGGATCCTGATGCTTCTGTGTGATGAGTCGGTAAGGGTAGGGGGCTGTGGGTGGGTGGCTGGGGGCACAGGGGCAAATCTGGGGGCAACCCTGAAGATAGGATCAGTCACAGGGAGGTCACATACTGGGCTTCAGTTAGATGAAGGCTGCGTCTTCTTCTTTTTAATATTTATTTATTTATTCCCTTTTGTTGCCCTTGTTTTATTGTTGTAGTTATTATTGTTGTTGTTTCTGGATAGGACAGAGAAATGGAGAGAGGAGGGGAAGACACAGAGGGGGAGAGAAAGATAGACACCTGCAGACCTGCTTCACCGCCTGTGAAGTGACTCCCCTGCAGGTGGGGAGCGGGCGGCTGGAACCGGGATCCTTACACTGGTCCCTGTGCTTTGGGTCACGTGCGCTTAACCCGCTGCACTACTGCTCAACTCCCCGAAGGCTTCTTACTGGCATCTTGGGGAGATGTAGAACTGTACCCCATGACAACAACAACCCCAGAAACCAACGTTTCCTTCATCAAGGGGCTCTGAGGGGCGGTAACACAGCTCACTCTGACAGCATGAGCTGCTTTGGCATGTGCATGATGCAGGTTCGAGCCTGACCCCCACTGCACTGAATGAAGCTTTGGGGCTGTGGTTTCCTTTCACTTTCTGCCTCTCTCAGAAAATGAATGAATAAGTAAGATATTGAAGTTGGGAAAAGAGCCCCAGAGCCTCTTCTGTGAGGAGAGAGTCGACCCCGTGACCGCCGCCTTTGTCTGGGTGCTCAGCGGTGACAGGTCTCATGCATCCCACTCTACTTTGAGCCAAGGGCGTCGACCTTTGGTCAAGGCATCTGTGGGGCTGGTGCAGCTCACCATGGGGCCTGACAGACCTGCTGGGTGTTCAGGCTGCACTGTCCTCAGATGGGCAGAAGGGTCTTGGTGGTCTGCAGTTCCTGAGAGACAGTTAGGGATATTTCCCACTGGGCCAAAGGCTGGCCACTGGTGCATGGACATGTCCTCTGGGGAGGAGTGGGCAGGGGTTTGCCAGGCTGCAGTCTTGCTGCCCCCCCCCCCCCCAGCCCTGGCTTCACTGCCCTGTGTCCCTCTCCCTTGAGGCCCAGCACCTGAGTGAAGTGACACTGGGCAGGTTTGGAAGCTGTTTTGGAAGGTGTTTGGCCTGTGGCCTGTGAGCCAGCAGCTTTCTGAGGTGGAGGAACGGCTTTGTGCCCAGGGGTGAGGGGGACCCCAGGTCTTAGCTCTGGCCAGTCATCCATGGGGCAGTGCAGGCCCTAGGCCTCTGAAGAGCTTCGCCCGGCTCTTCCTCAGGGTTTCCTGATCGAGAGCAAGTTGCTGAGCCTCTTGATGCCACTGGAGAAGAGCGAGTGCTACCTGCTGCGGCTGGACTCTGTCTTCTCTGTGAGTCTGAGGGCTGAACGGGGCGCAGAGGGCTTCCCCCCACATCCTTCCCTCCCCTCACTCTCCATGCAGCACACTGCCTCAGACTCATGTAGACAACTCCTGGCCCAGTGCTTCCCACCAGCTTCTCTGTCTCAGGCTGTGTGTTCTCCCTGTACCCCTAAAGTGGGTTCATGCTCACCTCTGCTGGCATCCCAGGGTCACCTGGGCTAGCGGGGCCACCCCTGATGCCAGTGCCATCCCTTTTCTAGCTTGTGTCTAGTCACCGAGCCTTCCGGTATGGACTGGCCTCTCTCTCGGCTGTGGCAGCCTGGGGACACAGAGGGGACAGACACTCTGGGGGGGGGGGGGCGTGAGCCCTCACACCAATGGGCCTGTGGATGTGCCTGGAAAGTCCTCTCTCTCCTCCTCAGGCCCTTGGAATTGAAAGTGAAGATGACCTGTATAAACTGGTGAACTTTTTCCTCAGATACCGGGTTTACCAGCTACCCTCCAGCCAGGTGAGATCAAGGGACACCCCCTCCTCTCTTCCCCTCCCCTCCCCTCCCCTCCCTATCATGGCTGCCTTGGAATGGAACTTGGGGAGGTTTTATGTCCGGGCTGGGGAGCTTGTCAATCTGACCCCCCCACCCCGTTTCTGTTCCTTTTTTCTGTCTGCAAATGGAAGATTGGCTGGGAGTGGGGAAGAGTTTGCAGTTCTCTCTTTGAGGCCCCAGGCATCTGTTTCTGAGCTGCTTCCCCAAACCAGGGCTACTATGGGACCGGGCCCAGCACGTTCTGAATAGTTCAGCCTGGTACATTTTCCTGCAGAACAGCTCCTGTCTGTGAGAACTCTCTTGATGTGATCAAGTATTCTTTTTTTTTTTTTTTATTGTTGTAGTTATTATTGTTGTTGTTATTGATGTCATTGTTGGTAGATAGGACAGAGAGAAGTGGAGAGAGGAAGGGAAGACAGAGGGGGGGAGAAAGACACCTGCAGACCTGCTTCACCACTTGTGAAGCGACTCCCCTGCAGGTGGGGAGCCAGGAGCTTGAACTGGGATCCTTACGCCGGTCCTGTGATTCTTAAGGTTAAAAATACTATGAAGTTTTAATTTAAAAAAATTGAGCACTTCAGTTGAAAAAAGTGTCCTTAGTAATCTGAGCCCCAGGCATTTGGATATGATTTCAAAAATTTCTGACTGGGTGGTCATGATCCAGATACCATAAAAAGAGGAGCAAGGCAGTCAGGTGGTAGTGCAGCGGGTTAAGCACACGTGGCATAAAATTCAAGGACTGGCGGAAGGATCCCAGTTCGAGCCCCCAGCTCCTCACCTGCAGGGGAGTCACTTTACAGGTGGTGAAGCAGGTCTGCAGGTGTCTGTCTTTCTCTCCCTCTCTGTCTTCCCCTCCTCTCTCCATCTCTTTCTTTCCTATCTAACAACGACAACATCAACAATAACAATAATAACTACAACAGAAAAAAATACAAAAAAAAAAAAAAAAAACCAAGGGCAACAAAAGGGAAAATAAATAAACATTAAAAAAAGAGGAGCTATGGGGCCAGGCAGTGGTGCACCTGGTTGAGTAACCATATGGAAGGACTGGGGTTCAAGCCCCCAGCCCCCACCTGCAGGGAGGATGTTTTGCAAGTGATGAAGCAGGGCTGCAGATGTCTCCCTTTCTCCCTGTTTTCCCATTTTCTCTTGATTTCTGTCTCTATGAAAGAAATAAATAAATACCAAAATGATAAAAAGATGATATATATAGTTGCATTAAAGCATTCTGGATGGCAGTCTGGGAGGTGGCATAGGGATTAAGCATTGGACTTGTAAGCATGAGGTCCTGAGTTCAATTCCCAGCATCACATTTATTCAAGTGGTACTCTGGTGCTTCTCTCTCTCTCTCTCATTACTTAATAAAACAACCTTTTTTAAAAAATATTTTTTATATTTATTTATTTATTTTCCCTTTTGTTGCCCTTGTTTTTTATTGTTGTAGTTATTATTGCTATTATTGATGTCGTTGTTGTTAGATAGGACAGAGAGAAATGGAGAGAGGAGGGGGAGAGAAACATAGATACCTGCAGACCTGCTTCACCGATTGTGAAGCGACTCCCCTGCAGGTGTGGAGCCCGGGGCTCAAACTGGGATCCTTAGGCCGGTCCTTGCACTTTGTGTAAAATAACCTTTAATGAAAATTCTATAAAACAAGGGTCAGTCACCTGGGGAGGTGCCTACTTCACCATGCATGAGAGCCAGGTTTGAGCTCTGGAAGGAGCTTCAGTGCTAGGATTTCTCTGCTCCCTTTCTTGTCTTTCCCCTCTCTGAAAACCTGTTGACACAGATTGGTGACATGAAAAAAGATTTTTTAAGGCAGAAATCATTATAAACAAAGTCCAAATATGGGTGACAATCTGGTGAAAATATGTTTCACTGTTCAGATTCATCACTGTTCAGGGTTCTTTCCCTTAACATTGTAAAGAGCTCCCTTAAATCAGTAAGAAGAGGGAGTCGGGCTGTAGCGCAGCGGGTTAAGTGCACGTGGCGCAAAGTGCAAGGACTGGTGTAAGAATCCCAGTTCAAGCCCCGGCTCCCCACCTGCAGGGGAGTCGCTTCACAGGCGGTGAAGCAGGTCTGCAGGTGTCTGTCTTTCTCTCTCCTCTCTGTCTTCCCCTCCTCTCTCCATCTCTCTCTGTCCTATCCAATAATGATGATGACATCAGTAACAACAACAATAATAACTACAACAATAAAACAATAAGGACAACAAAAGGGAATAAATAAAAATATTAAAAAAAGAATATAAAAAAACCACTAAGAAAAAGGCCAACGGAGAGGAACTGACAAGGGGTGTGAACAAACAGCTCCTTGAAGAGGCCGTGGAGATGGGCTTTGAGACACAGAGAGAGAGGGAGGGGGAGATAGTTTGCCAGGTAGAGCGCATGCCTTCACATGCATCTGCTTCTGGGCTCATGCCCTGCCACCACCTGGGCGTACCATAGCGCCAGGAGAACCGTCTCTGTCTTGATCTTAAGAAAAGAAAATGTGGGCAAGGAGCAGTGAAATCAAGCATGCAAGAGTCACTGGCTACACACACAGACACACAGACAGACACACAGACAGACACACAGACACACAGACAGACACACACACAGACAGAGCCGCATCTAAAGGTAACCAGGTTTTCTCTGAATTAGAGGAGTACACGTTAAGACCACCCACATTCCATTTTCACCTGACAGGTTGTTGTCAGTCTGCAGCTTTGGAGTCACAGGGTGCTGATGGGTATAGCCAGATAGTGAGGCGACCCTCAGCTTGAGCCCAGAACCACACGGGCAAGTAGAGCTTCAGGGTCTGCTTTGGTCTCATTCCATCTCTGATTAAATAAGTAAATAAATAAATAAATAAAAGCTGGGCTGGTGAGGTGACAGAGTGGTAGCTCACTTGGGGGGGGTACATGCTTTGCCATTCCAGTGACCCAGGTTAGAGCCCCACTATACTACCTGGGAGGTGCTAGGGTGTTGCAGAGGCTGTGGGGCAGTGGTGCTATGGTGCTTGTCTGAAAAGAAAAGAAAAGAAAAGAAAAGAAAAGAAAAGAAAAGAAAAGGTCTGTTGCAGGCTCTTTGGAGGGCCACTTAGCCCTGTCAGTCCCCAAATGGACACTGCAGTTCCTCCCCTAGTGCTTTCGTCTCTAGAAGGAGCCCAAAACATTTGAAGTAACATGCATGTTGTTTGAAACGGTAGATGACAGGAAGGAAGTGAAATTCCCGTCATTAGAAGAGAACTGACTAAACGCCTACGGAAGGAGCACGGTGCAGCTGCCAACAAGAATGGTCTGTGTACTCGCAGGAAGAGAGGGCTGAGGCTCACTGTTGAGAAAAGCAAACAGCACCTCTAGTTTCTGCAGAACTAGAATACGGGGATAGTTCGCTTCAGCGGTGTGCACATGGAGAGGAGAGGGTGTGCTCTTATGACATGTACGGGGATAGTTCGCTTCAGCGGTGTGCACATGGAGAGGAGAGGGTGTGCTCTTATGACATGTACGGGGATAGTTCGCTTCAGCGGTGTGCACATGGAGAGGAGAGGGTGTGCTCTTATGACATGTACGGGGATAGTTTGCTTCAGCGGTGTGCACATGGAGAGGAGAGGGTGTGCTCTTATGACATGTACGGGGATAGTTCGCTTCAGCGGTGTGCACATGGAGAGGAGAGGGTGTGCTCTCATGACATGTACGGGGATAGTTCGCTTCAGCGGTGTGCACATGGAGAGGAGAGGGTGTGCTCTTATCACATATATTTCCTTTTTTTTTTGTCAAAGTACTTTACTTTTGTAGAGTTCAGTTTTCCTCTTTCCCTCCATCCCTCCTTCCCTCTCTCCTTTCCTTCCTTTCTTTCCTTTTATTCTTCCCCAGAGTACTGCTCAGCTCTGGCTTCTCTGCTGGACATGGATGTTGGCAGGTGGATCCAGACCCCCAGCCTGTTTCTGTCTCCCTAGTGGGCTAGGGCTCTGGAGAGGTGAGGTTCCAGGACGCATTGGTGAGGGTGTCTACCCAGGGCGGTCAGGATGGAATGAATCCTAGCAGCATCTGCAATGTGGCCTCCTGTATTTTCTTACCTTCCCACTGACTTCTTCCGCTTCCCGTGCGCGCTCGCTCAGGTGTGGCGGGGTCCTGTCCTCCCAGCCAGGGTGCCCCTATCTCCAGTTCCCCTCCTCTGTTGCTCCTGTAGGACCAGATAAAACAGCTGTTACCAGTGGAGTCCTTGGAGCTGAATGCTGAGGAGCAGCTGGAAAGCTTGAAGGAGGAGGAGGAGGAGGAAGAGGAGGAAGAAGAGGAGGAAGAGATGGAAGAGAAGGAAGAGGAGGGGAAAGGGGAGGAGGAAGCAGCAGTGGCTGGGGAGATGGAGGTCCTTGAGTCTCCCTGGCTCATCCACCCCAATGATGTCCTCAAGATTCTGGAGGCCTTCGTCATGGGCTTGAAGAAGACCAGGTGGGTGGGCTGGTCTGAGAACTGGGCGGGGTGGGGGTCTGAGCGGGAGCTTGGGAAGGAGAAGGGGAACTGGAGCCCCCAGCGGGCCCCCGTGATGCTCTCACCTGTCAGCTCCTCACTTCACTGGAGAGAGGCCCTTGTGGTAAGGACAGTGGGCAGTGTGTCACGCTGCCCAAGGGAGGACATGGCCAATGCCACGGGGCAGAAGGGGCTGTCAGGAACCACACTGGAACTGGTTCCCTCAGAGTATAAAGTGGGCAGAGGGCAGAGGACATTTTTGGATGTCACCACCCGGGGACAGACTGGAGACAGAAGGGACTAGCAAGGGGACAGGTGTGTGGGGAGCCAGTCCGGTGCATGTTAGTGAATGGACTGAGAAGAGAGCTGAGCCAAGACACCAGCCTGGTGTACTGAGGGAGGGGCAGGACCCGAGGGGCTGGAGACAGCTCAGCCCATTAGAGCACCAGCGTGTATGCCTGAGACCCTCGACCCTTGAAGCTGCGGATTCAACCTCCAGCACCACCTGACAGTAGAGCTAAGAGCTAAGTAGTACTCTGGCCCCTCTCTCTCCCCATCTCCTCTCTTTCCCACATATAATTGTATTTAAGAAAAAGGCACACCCTGTAGAGCACACACATTACCATGTGCAAGGACCCAGGTTCGAGCCCCTGTCCTCACCCGAAGGGGGGATGCTTCTTGAGTGGTGAGGCAGTTTTGCAAGTGTCCCTGTCCCTCTGCCTCCTCTTTCACCTTATTTCTTTTTGTCTCTATCAGAAAAGAGAGAAAAGATGGGTGCTGGGATCAGTGGAGTCATACAGCTCCTGAGATCTAGCCACAGCCCGGTGGGGAGAGAGAGAGAGGGAGAGAGAGGGAGGGGGAGTTGGACAGATAGATAGATAGATAGATAGATAGATAGATAGATAGATAGATAGATAGATACCAGGGTCAGGGACCATGGTGTTAAGTGCATGGAGCTGAGTAGAAGGGTGGCAGGTGGTGACATCTCACGTGTCACTGTCACTGCCCAGGGACCTGGGCCAGAGGTTGGTCTGAACACCGTTGCCCTGTAGGGACCCTCACATGACAGTGGTTGTGCAGAAGGAGGCCAGGGACACTGTGAAGGACTCCGAGTACTGGAGGGCACTGGCCTCGGTCATCCAGCCCGGTACACTGAACCTCTGGGATGCCCTGTCCACGGCCTTGGAGAAATACCAGTGAGCTTCCCCCAGGTGGTGGTGGGGGGTGCACAGAGTGGGGGCTGCCTGCCTGCTTGCCCTCCACTTCTGTCCCTGTTCCCCTGGGGGTGGGGGGGGAGGCTTGGGGCTCCTACCCCACCTCCAGGCAGGACAGGATTGGGGCACCTCTGACGGCTTCTCTGCCCCAGCCTGGTGCTGAGTGAGCGGGCACGACTGCTGCGGGTCAACCAGGGCCTGGAGCAGCAGAACTCAGAGCTGCAGGCGCTGCTGCAACAGTACTTGGGCTCCAAGGTGCGTGGGGGCTGGCTGGGCCCAGGGTCCCCTGCCCACCGGGGCCAAGGGAGCTTCAGGGCAGCAAACCCAAGGACTTCCTCCGTGGCAGCTGTGCCTCTGTAGGGCCCCACGTTCCCAGATGCTTCTTTCTCTTTTGGTGCCTGGGCTGGAGTGAGGGGCATGATGAGCCAGGACCCTCGCATGTGAAGCATGCACTCTGCCTCTGAGCTGCACCCTGACCCTGAGAACCTCCCTCTTTCATGAGGCGATTGGAGTCCTGGCTTTCCTGCCCTGTCAGTCTGGTCCGGCCTGTGCCGTGAGGGGAAAGGGACCTGGCCTGGGGGGGGGGGGGGTGGTGTTTGTAGCTGCTCCCAGCACTAAGCTCCTTACTGGGAGGGGCCCAGTCTACCCCTGGCACACTGTCTTGAGCCATGAGCTTCCTGGGGTGTGGGAGGATCAGAACCCCAGGGCTGAGCCTACTGGCTGAGTGTATGTTAGCCAAAAGGGTTGTGGTGAGCCTGGTGTCCTGAGGCTTTGGTGACAGGGCCCAGGCTGAGGTCATCAAGCTGGTGTGAGGCCACCTGGGAAACCCAGGACTCATCCCTGCAGGGGGGTAGGCTGTGAGAGCCCACTTGGGGAGGAAATGGCTAGAGAGGACAGGGGAATGTATCGACCCAGTTGTCTTCCTTTCCAGATCAACACGGAACTGCAGATTCCTCCCACTCAGGTGTTCCGGGCGTCCATAAAATAGAACCTGACCTCAGAGGCTGCTGTGCTGGGGTGGGGATGGGGGTGGGGGGAATGCCTGCTAGGCATGGAGTCGGGGAGCCCCAGGCCTCATTCTGGATTTTTCTGAGCCGTCTCCAAGAGAACCTTTCACCTTTCAACAAAAGGGCTTCCCCACATCTTGAGTCACGATTAAAATCCTTTAGAAGTTGTGTCTTGAGTCACGATTAAAATCCTTTAGAAGTTGTGTCCGGCTCTCTCTACCTGGACTGAGTCCCCACCTGCGTTGTAAAGGGACTCTGGCCTTAATGACTGGCCTCTTCTTTCTGTGGGTGCTGGTGGTTTCAGACTCTTCTCAAAGCCAGGCTGCCTTTGAACCTTGGGCCATGAGACCATCCACAGGGAAGAAAGGCAGAATGTTTTGGCTGGTACCAAGCTCACCAACCTGCATCCCACAGAGCCACCCCCCACACACACACACACACACACAACAGCCACAGGCTTCTAACTCAGTTTTTGCTTTCTTTTATTAAGAGGAACACCAGCACTCAAGAAAGGACACAAAGCCTAGAGACACGGCTCACACACAGGGTTCAGTGTTCGGTAGGCTGGCTGCCTGAAGGCTCCTGGTTGCAGCTGGGGGGAGGGTTGTGGTGGCCTAGGCAAAAGAAGCTCTGGGAGGTGATGACAGCCCACAGCCCAGGGGCAGGAGGAGCCATTGGGGAGGAGGAAGGGATAGAGCCACTTCCCAGAACAAAGATCTGGGGCCCTTTTGCTGGCTCCTTCTTTTCGAAGGGCACCACGCTGTGACTCCCCTCCCCCCATTCTTTTCTGGAGACAGGCCTCGGATGATGCCTTCCAGAGCCAGGGCTGAGGGTCTTTGCCAGATGGGATGATACTCCCCCCCCTCCCCTCCCGCTCCCTAGGCAGGCTGGGTGGGGCAGGTGTTAGCAAGCAGCAGCAGGTTTGGGGGTGGGAGTCACTGGTCCGGCAAGCAGGAGACTCCCTGGTGCCAGGCCCAGGTGGGGGGCTGCCTCAGGCCCCCAGGAGTTTCTTGACCATGTAACCAGGGAGGCTGTAGAGGAAGAGAGCCAGCAGGAGCAGTGCCAGCAGCGCCAGCACGATCTTGACGATGAGCCACTTGTACCGCGTGCAGATGAGGTACTTAATGGACTTTAGCGGATTCAGGAACCACACAAAGGCCGTGTCGGGTCGGCTGTGGAAGGGCACGGGAGGTCAGGGCACCCTGCTCCCTTCTGGACTCCAGGAAAGCCTGTCAGGCCCCCAGGTCTTTATAGTTGCCAGTGCTGGAGCCCGAATTTGAGCCCCGTTCTGAGCGCCAATCTTGGTGCCTTTTGCCAGATGCTCCCTTTTTGTCCCCAGCCCTGACACCCCCACATTCTGAGG
This sequence comes from Erinaceus europaeus, assembly GCF_950295315.1. Classification (NCBI taxonomy): domain Eukaryota; kingdom Metazoa; phylum Chordata; class Mammalia; order Eulipotyphla; family Erinaceidae; genus Erinaceus; species Erinaceus europaeus. Next base: position 16,689,244 of record NC_080164.1, read on the forward strand.
ATAGGGGATCACCTCCACTGAAAAACCCTGTGGATGGGTCCCCATGTTTTCTCTCGGAGAGCCCTGTCTCTCTGCCTCTTCCTCTTTCTAATGAACGCAAGCTCTGAATACCCTCCCCCTGCCCCCCACCCCGCAGGCAAAGAAAGATCTGTTTGATAGTAACTAGTACAGACTGACTGGAGGTAGACTGAGGCAGCGGGTGGCTTTGCCAGCTCGCTGAGGTGGGGCAGGGAACCCTGCCCCAGGGAGTCTGGGTCCCTGTTTGAGCCTCAGTTTCCTCATATGTACAATGGGGGTGAACTCCAGACTGGCCTCTGGGATGAAGGAGGGGTGAAGTGAGAAGAAGCAGGGCGGGCACCAAGTGGGGTGGGGGGAGGATGCCAGCTCATCCTCCCTGGACTTGGCCCAGTTTCCTTCCACTGGGGTATGTGTGGGTGGGTATCTATCAGGTGTGGCCCCGGGAGAGGCGGTGGTGATTAGGAAGCAGAACCTGAGCCCCAGCTCTGCCTTGTGCTGGGCAGCCTGGGGCCGACTTCCCCTAGGACAGGAAAATGACAGGAAACATCTCCAGCTCTGAGGGAGAGCTGGGGAACTGCCGTGTGTGTGCGCATGCTCGTGTGTGCTTGTATGTGCATGTAAGTGTGAGAGCATGCTGTGTGTGGGCACTTGTGTGAGTATGCAAATGTGCCTGTGTGTACATGTCTTTGAGCATGTGTGTGCAGTGCGCACATGTACGCATGTATATGCACATGTGTACTCCTGGCCATGCACGTGTACATAATTGCATACTAGCAATATGATCCCACACATGCGTATAATTTTCTGGACACATACATCCATGCGCACACATACAATGTGCTCCGGTTGTATACGCGTGTGCTCATATGATTCTGGATGCATGTATATTTTCACAGTACACAGTACTTCCCCATGCATGTGCTCCCGCATGCACACGTGTGTGCATGTGCTTTTCTGTGCTTCCGTCTGTGAATGTGTGTGCTTCTGTGTGCATGCGGAAGTATACACATGCATGCGCCCCGTGCGGAGGGGAGGGAGGAGTACCGGCCCACGGTGCTCAGGCCCCCAGGATCTTCTTGGCCAGGTAGCCAGGCAGAGAGTAGAGGAAGAGGGCGAGCAGGAGGAGCAGCAGTGCCAGCAGCAGCAGCTTGAGGAGAAGCCAGCGGTAGGTGTGCCACAAGAAGTAGCGGGCAGACTTGAGAGGGTTCAAGAACCAGATGAAGCTGGTGTCAGGCCGACTAGAGCAGCGAGGGGAGCAGAGGGAGCACGGAGAGAGGACAGAGGATGAAGCTTGGGGTGTGATGAGCCTGGTCAGGAGGAGGCGACCCTGGGCTGCATCTGCTGGCCTGCTGCAAACCCCAGGAGAGCAGGGCCCTCAGCTAGGGGCCTGCCAGCTGGCCACTACCTCTGGGCTGACCCCTGTCTGGGGCAGAGGGGTGCAGGGTTCAGGGGGAGCAAAGGACAGAAGCTCTGCACTGGAGCTGTGAGCCATGCACGGGCAGGGAGGCCTCCTGGGTCGAGAAGCCCAGGGGTTCTGCCCCTCCTTCCTGCTGTGCCTGGGGCCCCAGCGCCACAGGCTCTTACTTGGGCTTCTCCAGGGGGTCTGGTTCATTGCGAGCCAGGCCCACGGGGTTCTTCTCCGCCTCCTCGGCCGTCAGGAGATGCAGCTCTGCCTCCACCTTGCCCTGTGGAGAGGACCAGCAGGATCCCAGTGCCCAGGGGTCAGTGGCCAGGGACCCTGGGCACTCCACCCGGTCCATCCCTGCTCTCTGCCCGACCCGGCTGAACAGCGATGCCCACCGTGAGCTCAAACTCGTCGTTCTCATTGCGGGCCAGCAGGGGCCACCAGCCCTTGACGCGCTTCTGCTTGAAGATGGAGATCAGGGGCACGTCCACTTCGCCAGTGGCCATCTCCATGGTGCACTGTTTGGCCGTCTTGGCGCCCCGCGGGAAACGGTTCAGGTCCAGCTCGATGGCCCCTGTGCCAGCCTGGAGTCAGCTCCCACTGAGGGGACCCCTCCACCCAGTGAGCTTACTTACCTGACTTTCCTGGCGCCCTTGGGTTCTGGTTCCGCCCCCTGTCACTCCATGCCCTTCCACAGCTATGCCACGCCCCGCCATCAAGCCACGCCCTTTACACATACACACCACGCCCCTTACAAACAGACCACACCCCTGCGCTGCCAAGCCACGCCCCGTGTGCTGCCACTCCCCCTGCGCTGCCAGGACACACCCACGTCCCCCGCACCCAGGAAGTCGTCTGCGGAGAAGTGGTCGGCATCCCAGATCTGCAGGGTGAGCCGTGCAGGGATCTTGTACTCCGTCTCGTCCCAGGAGAACATGGACTCCTTCTTGGAGATGACAATCTTCTCCTCTGCCGCCAGGTAGTCAAACGGGAACAAGTAGCGCCAGTTGAAGTTGCCCTCGCCCGTCAGGGAGTGGTAGTGCACGTCTGTGTCCTGCTTGTCCTCCTGTTGCCCCTTCAGCCACCTGCAGGGCGCCACCCACTGCTGAACTGAGCCGCGGGGCGCCGGAGGTGGCTTCTTTTTCCTCTCCCTTCTTTCCAGCTCCTCAGGAAAGTGGGCCCACCCAGTTCAGGCTCATTGCAGGCCAGACCCCCATCCAGGAGACATGCCCAGGGTCCCGCCATCCAGGGGCTGCTCACTCACCCCCGCACAAAGATGTCACTGGACTTCTCCCCAGTGAAGAAGTCGTCATCCTCCAGCACCACCTCGTCTGTGTTCCATACGATGACCCGCAGCTCATACCTGTGTGGGGAGAGGGCTGATTAGTGTGTGTATGTCCAGGGTCTGGGGCTTCAGGTGGGACAAGGGCTGGAGACAAGATGGTGAAGACAGACCTAGGGGCTGGGGGTGAAGATGGGCTTCGGCCAGGTTGGGCCTGGGAGAGACGGGTGGGGAGAAGCTAGGGTTCCTGGGTGGGCATAGAGGACAAGCCAGCCAGCAGGGATATTGGGGGAGAGCTAGGGGCTGGCTGGAATGCCTGGGCTGGCTGGTTGTCCCAACTCCTTCTCAGTGCTCCTGAGTGCTCTTTCCTGCAAGGCTTGTGGACACATGCTTCCAATAAAGCCGAGTAAGCTGACAGCCTGGCGTGCAGATTGCCAGCCAGCAGAGCGGGCTCTGCGGGTGTACAGAAGTGTGTCTGTGGGGATGAATGCCCACTAGGGGCGCTAGAGTGTCCTCACTGCCCTGATGAACCCCATAGGGGGTCCCAGCTCTCTCAACGGGTTGTCCCACAAGAGCACTGTGGGGATCTGGGGGTCACTGTCTGATTTGGGCGCGGGAGGAGGGGAGAGCAGCTCACTTCTTGGGCTTCCGGGGAGAGATGTCCAGTGGCGTCCCAGGTGCTGGCATGTCCATGGGGAACATGTCCACCCACAGCTCCAGGCGGCCCTGAGGAGCAGGGAGGTGGCCGTGCAGGTCAGCACTCCCCCTACCCCCTGCAGCCTCTGTCCTGCCCACCCACCCCATCCATTTTTACCCCATGCCTGAGAGCCCATGCCATCACCACCAGCCCCTCACAGCTGTGCCTTTCAGGGTGACTGTGCAGGGTGCCCCCTGGTATCGGGGAGGCACCCTCCAGGCTTGTGGGAATGCAGTGAATGAACAGCATTCCTAGGAAGCCGGAATAGGCCCCCTGATGACAAATGAGAAGAAACAAGCCCTCGGAGCCTGCCAGGCAGTGTCACCTGCTCGATGCCTGGCTTGTCAGGGTTGAGCAGTGGCCGTGTCTCCACGTGTTCCGGCACCAAGCGGCAGCCCACACGTGGAATGTCCTCCCAGTGGCGTAGGGCCAACAGTGACACGTGCTCCTCTGTGGGCTTCCTCTGGCCTGCAGGAGTGGGGTCAGCCTCACATGTGGGTCAGAGAACCAGATACTGTGCTGGGCCCCTGCTTGTCCTCTCTGGCCCCATTTTACTGTGGGGGAAACTGAGGCACAGAGGGTCAAGGGGTTAGCCTAGCTCTCAGCTGCCCAGTGGAACTCAAAGAGGTCTGTGTCCTGGGGCTTCCTCTGCTTGGGGAGACGTGGAAGACTGGGGCATGTGGGCAAAGGAGCACAGGCTTAGAGTCAGTTCATGTCCCCCAATTCTTCTGCCTTTGAAGAGTCATATGACATTGGGCAGGCCACTGGATCCCTTTGGGTTTTGGTTTTCTTTCTTTCTTTCTCTCTTTCTTTCTCTCTCTCTTTCTTTCTTTCTTTCTTTCTTTTTTTTTTTTTTGCCTCCAGAGTTATCGCTAGGGCTCAGTGCCTGCACTATGAATCCACTGCTCCTGGAGGCTATTTTTTCCCTTTTGTTTCCCTTGTTGTTTATCATTGCTGTTGTTATTATTTTGTTGTTACTGTCGTTGTTGGATAGGACAGAGAGAAATCAAGAGAGGGTGGGAAGACAGAGGGGGAGAGAAAGATAGATAACTGCAGACCTGTTTCACTGCTTGTGAAGCGACCACCCTGCAGGTGGGGAGTTGGGGGCTTGAACCAGGATCCTTAAGCTGGTCCGTGCGCTTGGTGCCATGTGTGCTTAACCCGCTGTGCCCAGCCCCCCAGTTTTGATTTTCTTATCTGCATAACGGGGGACCCTCCCTACCCTACAGAGTTGCTGAGGGGGCATAGACCACAGACAGGCAATGCTGTGTGCCATGAAGCAGAGGGGCAGGATCTGCACGAAGGAGTGGGGTCTGGGGTGATGAGCAGAGAGGTGTAAGAGGACTCCAGGCCCAGTCTCGAGAGTCCACTACAGGGAAGAGTGGGTCCCTCCTTGGCCTCTGGTGGCACCCCCTTACCATTCTCATCCTCCATCTCTGAGGGCCCGGTGAAGACACGGTTGGCTACCTTCACTCTCCCAGGGGGCCCGAAGTGGGGGCCATCCACTTTGCCCTCCTTGCAGAGTCGGGTCAGGATCTGGCTGGGCTGCATGGGATCCCGCCAAATATTGTAGCCATGTCTGTGGGAGAGGCACACAGGCTTTTGAGCCAGCCCCAGGGTGTTTCCTGCCAGCACTCTTAATTGACAGTGACCCTGGGTCAGCAAATGACTCCACCCTCACCCCGCCCAGAGAAGCTAGGGCTACTGGACACTCAACCTAGCGCTTCAGCCCCAAGTGCCCAGTAACCCAAGGAAGAGCCTCCAGCTCTCTCCAACATGGTCTCCTCCATCTCCCACTGTGACCCATTCTCTGGACCTCAAAGATGCCCAGGAGGAAATTGACAACTAGCGAGGTTAAGGGAGCATGACCAGGGCCTCACAGCCTGTCAGTGCAGAGACAGGCCAGCTTCCTGGGAGCGTTTCCTAGCGCACAGTCCTGCCTCTCCTCCCAGTCCCTGCCCCTCTCCTCCCACTTGGGTCTTCTGCCTCCTCTGTCCTGGAATTCCCTGACTTTCTCCCTGTTTTGAAATCTACAGCCCTAGTCCCTTTAAAGTGTACCCAGGGCCTTTGGGGAGGCTACATGGCTACCTCTCTAGTGACCCGCTCAGGACCTTCTTATCTGAAGAACCTAAGCTCAGCAGGTGCACCGATCCCGTCCAGTCAGATGGACCCGCCCACGGCCCCGCCCCAATCTGCTCCCACGCCCCATTTGCGGGCTTACCTGCCCTGCCTCTCGCTGGCCCCGCCCCCAGACATTAAAATGTGCATCGCCACGCCCCCATCAACCCTGCCCCTTGCTGACCTTGTCCAAGGATGCCCTTAATTTGCATTGCCACGCCCCACGTCGGCTCCCAACGCACACTTCAGTGGCCCCGCCCCCCTGGCCTGGCCCTCCACATCCTGCCCCAACCCGCGCACGTGGAGTAGGTCTGCGGGATGCCGCAGGTAGCACGGTGCTTGCTGTAGAAGCGGTTCTCCAGGTCAATCCTGGTTTCTCCAATGAGGTCGTCAGTGCCCACCAGGTCCCAGTCGTACACGGCCACCGTCAGCATAGACTCCATGGGGAAGGAGGCTTCGATGTCAAAGGACCTGGCAGGGCAGAGTTAGGAGAGAGCTTAAGGGTGGGCTGGAAGGTGGTCTGGACTGGGGCCGGCCTGGTAGGGGTTCCTAGGGGGCTCACTTCCCGAAGACAGGGTTGAGCTGCTTGGAGATGTAGTTCTCCTTGTCACGGATGTCAGTCTTGCCCAGCCGGATGGCGATGTAGGGGTCGGCTTTCCCGTTGATGTCTGCAGGGTGCAGGTCGGTGGCCTGGGATTGTGGGGGGGGGGGGCGGTTGCTCCTGACCAAGTTTCCCCACACCCTCCTCATCTTCCCATCCCCCTCCTCCAAGGGCAGGGGCACTGGACGCGAGTCAGGAGGCTTGCTGTGTAATTCTGAGCAAGTCACTGCTTCTGTCTGAGCCTTGCCGCCTCCTCTATAAAATATGGGAGCAGGATCCCCCCAGGGCTGTCAGCTGCAGCTGTTTTAGCCCTTTCTGGGCAGGAGGATTGGACGATGCGGGCTGGGGCAGAAGGAGGAGGGTGGGAGGGCAAGGACATCTCACCCGGACCACGTAGACTCGGACCAGCACGTTGACAGGGTCATTGCTGGGGATGCCCTGGAACATGCCGTAGATGGGGTCGTAGCCGGCTTCCCGGGACACATCTTCGGGGAGGGGCACTTTGTACACACAGAGGGAGCCCTGGGGAGAGGCGAGTGGGGTTGGGGTGCATAGAGGGGTGGCCTAGGGATTGCCTTGACAGTGGCAGGGTCGGGGAGGGCCCAGGGGCAGTCTGGGGGTTGGCCTGGCCTTGGCAGGGTGGGGGAGGGCTCTGGGGTGGGCTGGGGCAAGTGCTTTTTGTCGTCAGCTGGGACGACATACTTCCATCATGCACCTCCCAGGACATCTGTCAGCCTGGACAAGGGGTTGGCTCCTCCCCTCACCTTGAACCTGCCCACAATGCGCTCCTCCTCCGTTGAGCCATCCTCGTCATCTCCCGTCTTGCCCCTCAGCAGGTTGAAAGTGTGCAGCCAGTCCTCAAAGTTGTCGAACTCTGACTCCAGCTCCTTGGCATACACCTGGGCGGGGCCAGGCCATTCAGGGGTCCAGGCTGGCCGCTGGCCTCCAGTGCACCCTCTATATACCCAGGGCCGGTCAGCTGTCTCCCAGCCCCTCACCTTAAGCTCATCAATTTTGGGCTTCTTCTTCTCAGGTGCCTCCGAGCCTGGGCTGGGGCCAGGAGTCTGGGTCTTCTTCTTCTCCTCCTTTGCGGCCTTGGCTTTCTCCTTGCATTTCATCAACCCCCTCAGGCCTGGGTAGAGACAGAAGAGGAGGCCCCTGGTCTGCAGGGGGCAGCAACAAGCTGAGCAAGGAGATGCCATTTGGAGCCCCAGCTCTGCCCTGACTTGGGTCATTTCATTCAGGCCTCTGTGCTCAACTGTGGGGTGCCCTGCTGGGGACATGTACACAGACTGTGGCAGTGCCCTGCAGTGGAGAGGACGGGGAGCCAGGAGCCCATTGCTGTGCAGCACCATACCCACTCTATTTTCGGCTTCAGTCTCCCTGTCGGGAACGTCAAGGGCACTGCTCCACATCAGTGCCCAGACCTCACTCAGCAGAAACCAGAAGCAGCTGCACTGGGAGTGTCTGAAGACAGTGTATCATGGTCAACAACAGTATTGTGGGCAGAGTCAATACTGTTCCTTCCTTTTGGAGCTTTAGAAAAATGAGCATATTAAAGGCACTGAGATGTCCTGCACGAAAGGACCTGTTTAACCCATTGAACAACAGGACCCTTTCCCCATTCCAGAACACCATTTATTTTGTTCCATAGGAAAGGCCTGCAAAGTTCTGGCTGGAATGTGCTCTGAGGTCCCTCCCAGCTGACGTTCTGTGACTCTACCTGTCCTTAACTGTTTGCTGAGCTGGGCAGGGAGAAAGTCCCTCAGGGTTGCCTGGTGTGATCTGTCCTTGGCTGTGTGCTGGTGTGTGTGGGGAAGGCAGAGCCAGTGGAGGGCTGGGGGCTGGACATGTGGGGCAGTGTGGGAGGCAGAGGTGCAGGGCCTTACCGTCTATGCTGTCCAGCTCCTCCTTCTCCTCCAAGTCGATGCCTGAGTTCTCTTGCTGCCGAAGTTGCTGTCAAAAGATGAGTGTGTGTGTGTGTGTGTGTGTGTGTGTGTGTGTGTATGTGTGTGGGGAGGAGCGGGGGAAGAGATGGGCCTCCTAGGGGAGGCTCTGTGGACCCCGATGGTGGTTGCAGATCTGCTTTCAGTGTTTATAAGGGAAAACTACTGGGGTTCATGGTCATCACATGCTCTGCAGCAGTGGCGTTGAAAGGTATGTAGCGTGTCCACCATGGTTCACGGTGTTGAGGAGGCTGCATCCTTTGCATTTTACATCATTTAAAAGATAGTGCGGGAGTTGGGCTGTAGCGCAGCGGGTTAAGCGCAGGTGGCACAATGCACAAGGACCGCATAAGGATCCCGGTTCGAGCCCCCGCTCCCCACCTGCAGGGGAGTCGCTTCACAGGCAGTGAAGCAGGTCTGCAGGTGTCTATCTTTCTCTCCTCCTCTCTGTCATCCCCTCCTCTCTCCATTTCTCTCTGTCCTATCCAACAACGACAACAACAATAATAACTACAACAATAAAAAAACAGCAAGGGCAACAAAAGGGAATAAATAAAATAAAATAAATATTAAAAAAAAAGATAGTGCCCCAGATGCACCCAGCAGAGTGCACGTGTTACCATGTACAAGAATCTGGGTTCAAGCCCCCAGTCCTCATCTGCAGGTGGGGTGAAGCGTTGTAGACGGTGACGCAGTGCTGCAGGTGCCTCCTTCTCTATCTTCCCCTTTCCTCTCAATTTCTGTTTTTATAAAAAAAAATCACACACACACACTCACACACACTCACACACACACATTCACACACACTCACACTCACACACACACTCTCACACACACTCACACACACACTCACACACACACACTCACACACACTCACACACACACACACTCACACACACACACTCACACACACACTCACACACACACACACACACTCACACACACACACACACACTCACACACACACACACACACACTCACACACACACACACACTCACACACACACTCACACACACTCACACACACACTCACACACACACACACACACACACTCACACACACACTCACACACACACACACACTCACACATACACACACACTCACACACACACACACACACGATGGTGTCCTTCAGGGGGTGCTTCTTCTTCTTTTTAAATCTGCTTCTTATTTATTATTTTCTTTTAAAAATTTATTTATTTATTCGTTTTTGTTGCCTTTATTGTTTTATTTTTGTAGTTGTTATTGTTATTGTTGTTGTTGCTGTTGGACAGGACAGAGAGAAATGGAGAGAGGAGGGGAAGACGGGGGGAGAGAAAGACAGACACCTGCAGACCTGCTTCACCGCCTGTGAAGTGACACCCCTGCAGGTGGGGAGCCGGGGGCTCGAACTGGGATCCTCATGCCGGTCCTTGTGCTTTGCCCCACCTGCACTTAACCCACTGTGCTACCACCCGACTCCCTTCTTATTTATTTTTAAAGATGCATTTACTCATTTATTTTAACAAGAAAGAATGGTGTCACCACTCTGCCATATGAGATGCTGGGGATTGAAATTAGACCTCACACTTTATCACTACCTCTACTAGTTGTTAAATGCAGGAACGTATAAGCAAAGTATATACATAAAAAACCACTTTATTTTCCTTCACTTAGTATTATCTCCTGCCTATTGAGGATGAAATCCATGGCTCCACCGCCACCTATTGGCATCCTGTGGTAATTGCTGGAGTAGACAGCCTGGTTTTGGAGGTCCAGCCTGGCCAGGAGGAAAATGAACTGGAATCGAGGAGGTGAGGGCAGTTGAAGATATTATGAGCTGACTCTCAACTCTCTGCTCTGATTCTTTTTTGCAGCTTTCCTGGGAACACATATACCTTTCTAGAGATGATGTTTCCCAGCCTCCTTTGCCGGTATGTGTAGCTATTGGATTCTCATCAGTGTGAGTCTTTCAGTCAAGTGGTGCTCTAGTAAATGGTCAGTTGGGGAGTTAGGGGGCAGTAGGGGCAGGAGACACACTTCCTGGAGGCGTGAGTGAGTGGTGTAGAAGTCATCATTCCCTTTGCGCTTCTGGGCTCATATTTCTCTCATTCCAAGGTCATCTCCTCTTGGAAGCCTTCCCTGATTCCCTCAGGCATTTATTCTCTTTAATCTCTGCACCTATCCACCTCTGTGTCTACTTTTCCTGGTAAAATGGGCATTCTTCAGGGTAAAGAGGATGTTATAATTTGGCCTCTTAACACTTAAGGATTACCAGATGTACCCAAGAGGTGTTTGTGGAGTGAATTTATGAGGATGAGAAAAATCTGGGCAAGAGGTGACACACTAGGCTCCTGTGTTGGGGAAGGGGAGTTGCTCTGAGCTGGGGCATCAAGAGGGTGAGACAAAGCTGTTCCACGCTCAGCCAAGGCGGCATGGGAGCCAGCCCCCCTGTGTGTGTGTGTGTGTGTGTGTGTGTGTGTGTGTGTGTGTGTGTGTAGCGGAATGGACAGGAGGGGCTGACGAGAGGATCTGGGGTTGCCCAGCTGGGCCTGTGGCCTCACCTCCTTCATGGTGTCAATGGAGGAGAAGTACTTGGACCACCAGTCCAGCATGCTCTCATCCAGCTCCTCCTCCTCCAGCTCCTCTGAGCTGCCCTTTTTCTTCTTTTTCTTCTTCTCCTTCTCCTCCTCAGCCTGGAGGGGGGAAAAGAATCCTGAAGCTGGCCTTTCCGAGAGCCCTGACACACAGGAGTCCCATCTGTCTGACCGCATGCTCCCAGGGAGCTCTGGGCTTCCCCCTGACCAGGGCGCCACCATCCAAAGGCAGAGCCTTGCTGAGCAGAGGAGGAGGCGGTGGCCATGATGGGGCAGGGGGAGAGGGTTTGAGCTGCTGGCCAAGGCAGACTCAGCATTCAGGGCCCTTCTGGCCAGGGTGCCTACACCCCTGCATCCTGGAGCCCCCTGCTTACCCCCCATACCCGTGTAGGGTCCCTTTTCCCAGGGTTTCCACACTTACCACATCCACCTTGACCACGGCGTCAGAAGTCTGCCAAGGGGGCCAAAGGGATGGGGACAGAATCAGACTGGGGTGGCCCAGCCGGGGAGTGGTGACAGGGTGGCCCCAAGGGAACACTGGGGACTGTCACCACGTGCTCCTCTGGCCAACTCTGCTCCTAAGAGGCCAGAGGAAGGGCCCAGCCACAATCATCTGCCCTGGCCCTCGAGTAGGGCATGCACTCAGCCCTTGTGAGAGGCTACTGCACGTGCTGAAAGTGACCTGTGCAGGGCCAGGAAGTAGCTCCATGGGAGAGCATGGTGCTTGCCAGTGTGAGGCCCTGGGTTCCATCCTGGGCACTGCATGTGACAGAGCTGTGCCCTGATCTGTCTGTCTGTCTGTCCTCATTAGACAAAAAGGAAAGCTGGGTGTAGGGAGGTAACATGCTAGAGCACAAGGCTTGCACACCCGAAGCCCCAGAGGCCCCAGGTTCAATCCCAGGCACCACCTTGTGGAGGAGATGAGTAATGCTTTGGTCTCTCTCATGAAAAATGAACAAATCTTCAAAGAAAGAAAAAGGCAGGGCCAGATGGTGGTTCCCCTGGTTGAGCACACATTACAGTGCACAAAGACTTGGGTTCGAGTCCTTGATCCTTACCTGCAGGGGGAAAGCTTTGTGAGGGGTGAAACAGGTCTGCAGGTGTCTCTGTCTCTCTCCCTCTCTACTCTCAATTTATGGGTGTCTTTATCCAATAAATAAATAAATAAGGATAATAAAAATAATTTTTTTTTAAAGAAAAAAGCAATTAACCCATGGCTCCACTGGGTCTGAATGGAGGCTCAGGGTGGTGGTTCCAAGCCCCCAGGTTGGGAGGGAGGGCTGAGTGGACACGCACACAGAGCTCAGAAACTGGATGAACCTCAGCTCCCCTCCTTCCAAGACCCTTGGATGACATGGCTGCATAGCTGAGGGAGGCTCCTGTGCAAACACCCCACCAGGACTGGAGGGGGACTGGAGGTGGGGCCACCCTCTGTCCTCTTCTGAAATTCCAGGAGGAAACTCCAGGGAGGAGCACAAGGCTGGAGCTGAGGACCGTAGCTGTCATGGGGTCATAGCGGCGCCTGAGGGGCACACTGTCCACCTCTCTCCTGAGGCCGCGCCAACTGTGGGGTCCACCAGCTCAAGGATGACAAGCCCCGGGGACAGGTCTCCCCCTGGTGGATGATCAACCCTGGTGCTAGAGGCAGGGGTGAGTTCTGGGCTGCCCTGCCCCCTGCCTCTGCCCTGCCCCCTGCCTCTGCCCTGCCCCTGCTCTGACCCTGCCTCTGCCCTGCTCCCTGCCTCTGCCCTGCCTCCTGCCTCTGCCCTGACCCCTGCCTCTGCCCTGCCCCCTGCCTCTGCCCTGCCCCTGCCCCAGCCCTGCCCCTGCTCAGACCCTGCCTCTGCCCTGCCCCCTTCCTCTGCCCCTGCCTTTGCCCTGCTCCTTGCCTCTGCGCTGCCCCTGCTCTGACCCTGCCTCTCCCCTGCTCCCTGCCTCTGCCCTGCCTCCTGCCTCTGCCCTGCTCCCTGCCTCTGCCCTGCTCCCTGCCTCTGCCCTGCCCCTGCTCTGACCCTGCCTCTGCCCTGCCCCCTGCCTCTGCCCTGCCCCTGCCCTGCCCCTGCTCTGACCCTGCCTCTGCCCTGCTCCCTGCCCCTGCCCTGCCCCTGCCTCTGCCCTGCCCCCTGCCTCTGCCCTGCCCCCTGCCTCTGCCCTGCCCCCTGCCTCTGCCCTGCCCCTGCTCTGACCCTGCCTCTGCCCTGCTCCCTGCCCCTGCCTCTGCCCTGCCCCCTGCCTCTGCCCTGCCCCTGCTCTGACCCTGCCTCTGCCCTGCTCCCTGCCTCTGCCCTGCTCCCTGCCTCTGCCCTGCCCCCTGTCTCTGCCCTGCTCCCTGCCTCTGCCCTGCCCCCTGCCTCTGCCCAGCCCCTGCCCGGGCGCCTCACCGCATCCAGCTTGACCATGGTCTCCAGCTTCTTGATGGGCACCTCTGGCTCCATGTTCACCACAACCTCCCCTGTGGGGTGAGAGGAGGGGCCCCCATGGCACAGCACACGGCAGCCCCGGAGGAGCCTGACTGGACAGAGATGGACAGACAGGCAGACAGACAGGAGGGAGCAGGAGGAACACTGAGAGTCAGAAGGGCCAGAAGGAGCACAGGCTGAGGGAGAAGTGTGGAGCCAGTGAATGGGGGGTGGTGGTGTGAGGACAGCATCAGACAGTGGGGCTGGTCCCCCGCCCCCCACCAACCAGGATTGAGGGGCGGCCCTCTCTCCCTCACCCCCACCCGGGGAGGCCCCAGCAGCACCCAGCGCTGTGTGATGGGAGTCCCCCGGGGTCCGGGGCCATACCAGTGGTGCTCCAGCTGGGGGCTGAGCGGTCGGGCGGCCGGTAGATGAAGCGGCGCAGTGAGCTGACGGCATGGGAGCCCACCAGCGTGTAGCGGCCGAAGGCCCGGCAGTCCACCACGCGGATGTTCAGGGGCGGGTGCAGCAGCTCGTTCTCCGGAAGGTCCTGGGGGAGCGGGCGGAGACGGAGGTCAGAGAATCGGGGCGCAGCAGGGAGCCCTCCGAGTCCAGCCGTCCCTGCTCGCACCCACCACTTCAAACCACTTGACGAGGGTGTTGAAATTGGGGTTCTTCTTGTAGTTGTGGATGAGGGAGGACTGCACTCCCTTTCCTGCACACTCGATGTCCACGCGCGGCCGGTCCACCTGGGCCAGGTTCACCCGCTTCAGGTCCCGTAGCCCCCAGAACAGCACCTGCAGGGGTGGTGGGGGGGAGCCTGGTGAAGGTGGGCTGGGCCAAGTCAGAAGGGCAGGGCTGGGTGGGCATCCAGGTGGACAGGAGGGCTAGAAGGCACAGACAGGGACTCAGAGTAGACCAGGCACGCCCTGGCCTGGGGTCACAGCCTGGTTCTGCTGTGGGCCTGGTGGGACCCTGGCGAGTGTCCTCCCCTCCTGGGCCCTTGGCTGCTCCTGTAAAAAATGAGTGGGGGGGGGAGGTCGGGCGGTAGTGCAGTGGGTTAAGCACGTGGCGGAAAGCGCAAGGACCGGCGTAAAGATCCCGGTTTAAGCCCCTGGCTCTCCACCTGCAGGGGAGTCGCTTCACAGGCGGTGAAGCGGGTCTACAAGTGTCTTTTTCTCTCCCTCTCTCTGTCTTCTCCTCTCTCTATTTCTCTCTGTCTTATTCAACAACAACAACATCAATAACCACAACGTTAAACAACAAGGGCAACAAAAGGGAAAATAATAAAATAAAATAAAATGAACAGTGGGACAGGAGATAGCTCAGAGAGCAGAGTGCATGCTTTATGGTGTGGAAAGCTCTGGGTTTGAGCCCTGGAACCTCACAGACAGGGGAGCTCCCTAGATGGAGTGTGTTGTGATATCTTTCCCTCTCTTTCTGTCTGTCTTTCCCTCTCTCCTCTCTGTCAGTCTTTCTCTCGCTCTCCTGTCTTTCCCTTGTTCTCTCTGTCTATGTGTCTCTTCCTCTCTCCTGTCTTTGTCTCTCCCTCTCTCCTGTCACTCTTTCTCTCCTGTCTTTCTGTCTTCTTTCTCCTGTCTGTCTGTCTGTCTGTCTGTCTGTCTTTCCCTCTCTCCTGTCTTGCCCTCTTTCCTTTCTGTCAGTCTTTGCCTCTCTCCTCTTTGACTGACCCTCCCTCCTTTCTGTCTGTCTTTCCTTCTCTCCCTCTGAGTATATAAAGACTCTGGGCAGGGGAGCCGGCAGCGCTCCAGCTAAGGAGCACGAGTGGCCCGGGCTTGCTGAGCACTGAGATCATGCCAGCAGGATGTGGGGGTGATGGAGAGGACAGGAGCGGGGGGTGAGGGGGGCAGTGCAGGGGCTGGGTGGGGGCAGCACCCCACGCACCTCCACGCGGTACTTGCTGAGCACGGGCCGGATGCCCACAGGCACAGGCATGATGGGGCCACGGTCCACATCCACGGGGCCGTCGAGGGGTGGCAGGTCAGCCTTCCCCGCTGGCCCGATCTGGGGAGGGAGTGTGGCGTCATATTCTGGGGGCCGACAGAGCACTTCCCCTCCCTGGGGTTTGTAATGGGAATGATGGGGAAACGGGGACCCCGGGCCGTTCCCCACTGGAGCCTCATCCCACCTGAGAGACAGAAGCCCACCTGCAGCAGCTCGAAGGCGGCCAGCAGGTCCCCGGCTGTCGCGTTGCCGCGGTAGATCTGGTAGTACTCCAGCTGTGGCGGGAAGCGGGGCGGGCAGTAGGCCTCATCTGCCATCTTCACCAGCGGCTTGGCGAAGGTGCGGCCCATGAAGTCAGCTTTGCCCTGCCCCAACAGACACCAAGGGGGCCACGTGGTGGGGTCTCACTCGGCACCTCAACCCTGCCCCAGGGCCCCCTTGAGTTAAGGAGGCAGATGTGCTCACCCCTTTCTACACAGGGGGTAATTGAGTCCGGGGCCCTCTGTGCAGTGAGTGGCAGATGCCAGGAGGACTCAGGGACTAGAAGTAAAACCTTTGGGGGCTCTCTTAGGGGCACTCTGGTATCTGAGGTCACTTCTAGTAGGGGGCCCCGTTCTGGAGGGGTTGCCTCAATCCTTCACCCCCTACTCCGGAACTGCCATGGAGGCTGGAAGGCTGTTACTGACTGTGGTGGGGGTGGCCATGGGTCCCTGGGGGAAGCTGGAGACAGCAGTTTAGAAGGTCTGGGGCTGAGCTTGGTTTGTCTATGCCAGGAGGTGGGGACATTCTGGCCTCTCTCCTCCCTGAGATCCTGGAGGCTCAGAATGTGTGTGTATGTGTATGTGTGTGTGAGGCAGACTCTAGTGAAGGGCCTTGGGGTGTCCTGAAGGGACTGGTTGGCAGCCTGACCCCCATAAACACCTTGACCAAGAAACTGTAGGGGTGGGCTGGGGAGACAGCTGTGCATGCTAGTGGGCTGCAGGAAGCAGAAGGCCCCGGGGTGAGAACCCCCATACCATAGTGTCCTGGTCATAGATTTCGATGACAATGATGGGAGGATCGTCTCGCAGCTCGTGAGCTTCCCCGTACAGTTCCAAGTTGTCGAACACCAGCATCTGGTCCCAGGTGGGGCACAGAGTCTCGTTCAGCACCTGCAGGGGTGGGGGAGTGATAAGTGGGGTGAGACCCATTGCACTCAGCCACTGTGGCTGCTGAAAGGATGAGTCTACATGACGTGGCTCGGGAGGAATGCGGTGACCCGAAGTTGATAAAACAGGGCAAACAAAAGATAGATGGGTCTCTGCATTCTGTCTTCACAGCTGTGCTTTTGCAAGAGAGTTTGTATGTCGGAACTGAATTTACAGGAGAAAAGATATCAAGCAGAAATTCACACCCCCGCTCCTGGCTGCCCTTTGCCTTCAGGGCAAATAGTGGTATTTCAATCCTGTTATAAACTTTATATATATATTTGATAGGACAGAGAGAAACTGAGAGTGAAAGGGAAAGAGAGAGAGAGAGAGAGACCTGCAGCACTGCTTCAACACCCCCTGCAGGTGGGGACCGGGTGCTTGAACCCTAGGCCTTGAATATGGTAACACATACACTTAACAAGGTGTGCCACCGCCTGGTTCCCTATAAACTTGGTTTTAGAAAGAAATGCAAGGAATGTCCATCAGGATCCAGAAGGCCAGGTGACCTGATGGCGCAGGTCCCTGATCTGTTTGCTTTGCAGCCATCGCCTGGCTCCCCAGCCCCTCCTCCTGCCTGTATAAACCTTCCCTAACGTGCATGTGGGAATGGGGAGGTGGAGCTGAGTGTGGCGCCTGCCTCCACTGTGCTTGAGCGGCAACCAATAGCTCTCCCCTTCTCCTGAAGACTGGCCTGAGAGCCTTTGGCTTTCTGTGGCACTGGGCAGCAGGCCCATGCTCTGCTTCGCTCTCAAGGCATTCAGAGGGCAGATGCGTCACAGTACCTGGTCCTTCTAGAATCTTAAAATGAGGCTCTTGGTTCAGCCCTTGCTCCCCTTCCTCTTGCTAATCGATTCCCTGTTCTTGATGTAAATATAACCACTACTGAGGCCTTTGCTGGTGTGACCTGGGACTACAACTCTCTAAGAAACTTTAGTCTAAGGCTAGTGAAATAGCTCACTTGGTGGTGGTGGGGTGGAGGTTGTCTGGGCAGAGTGCACACATTCCCAGATATGTATAATTTATTTATTTATTTATTGCCTCCAGAGTTATTGCTGGGCTCAGTGCCTGAACTATGAATCTACTGCTCCTGGAGGCTGTTTTTTTTTTTTTTTTAAATTTCTTTACTGGGGGATTAATGTTTTACATTTGAAAATAAATACAATAATTTGTACATGCATAACATTTCTCAGTGTTCCACATAACAATACAAATCCCACTAGGTCCTCTCTCAAGGAGGCTGTCCCCCCCCTTTGTTGCCCTTGTTGTTTATTGTTATTATTATTGTTGTTATTGCTGTCATTGTTGTTGGATAGGACAGAGAGAAATGGAGAGAGGAGGGGAAGACAGAGAGAGGAAGAGAAAAACAGACACCTGCAGACCTGCTTCACTGTCTGTGAAGCGACACCCTGCAAGTGGGGAGCCGGGGGCTCGAACTGGGATCCTTATCCTGGTCCTTGAGCTTTGTGCCATGTGCATTTAACCCGCTGCGCTGCCCCTGGCCCTCTTTTAGCGCTATCCTGCCCCCTTATTTTATTCTGTTAGCGCTACCCTGCCCCCTTATTTTATTCTGTTAGCGCTACCCTGCCCCCTTATTTTATTCTGTTAGCGCACTGCTTGGTGATAGGTAGAACCCAGCCACAGGTAGAGCTGGCACCCACCACGTTGAAGGAAGCTTTGGTGCTGTGCTCTCTTCCACTTGCTCTTTGCCTTTCTGGCTCCATTTAAAAAAGAAAAGAAGAAGAAGGAGAAGGAGGAGAAGAAGAAGCCTCTTCTGCCTAAGGGTCTGGGGGTGCTGGCTAATGTGTTTCTCCAGGTCCCACAAGCATCTTCCTCTCAATGCCAGCGCCCCTCACCCATATCCCCTCACCTCAGTGCACTGACTCTGGTTGATGAAGAAGACTCGGGCGAAGGGGTCCGAGAGACCACTGCTGTCGGCGGCAAAGAGGCTCCGGGCCTGGTACATGTGGGCGCGGAGCTGGAAGGCCTGCTTCTCTGCGGGGAGAGCTGGCTCAGGCGGGGACAGGGCCCGGCAGGCAGCAGCCCCTCACCCTGGGGAGAGCGGGGAGCCAGGACCCACCCTCTCCCACTCACTGGTGTAGACCAGGCTGATGGGTGGGAAGGAGTGCAGACCCAGGCCCTGGGCGGCCTTGACCTCCTCGAAGCCGCAGGGCAGGCCGCACAGGAAGTCCTTGCGCTGCTTGCTGAGGCCCAGCCACAGGTAGACCTCCAGCTTGGCCTGCACCGTCCAGCCCGCTGAGCCGAAGCCACGCTTCCCGGGTAGCTGGGGGAGCGGGGTGGGGGGTGGTCAGCTGCTGGCAGAATGGTGAAGACGGGGCAGGGGGTGGGGCTGGGTGGGGTCAGGGTGGACCATACAGCATGGAGCGGGGTGGGCAGAGTGACCCTATCCCTGTCCTCCTGGTCTACCAGATCTCTGAGGTCTTGTTACGGGGGTGGGGGTGGGGGTAGGAGCACCCCATCTAGTCAGGCCAGCCAGATCTGGGCGGCAGGGGTAGTGCCCCTCAGCCACCGTTTACGTGCTTTGGAAGAAGCCGGCTGCAAACCCGGGCCCCATCCCGCCCCTGTCGCAGCGAGGTCGCGCAGCAGGCACCTTGAGGAAGAGCGTCTTGACCTTGGCGCAGTCCTTGCCCAGCTCCTCGTCCACGATGGAGAAGAGCAGGTCCTTGGAGGGCACCCGCGCGTAGGCCACGCGCTTGTTACTGCTCATCATCCAGATGAACACGTCGGGGATGCTGTGCTGGGGCTGGGGCGCGGGCGGCGGTGAGGGAGGGCTGCTGCCCTGCAAGGGCCTCCTGGGCCCGAGCACCGCCACCCCCACCCCCCACCCCCAATCTCTGGCTGAGGTCCCCAGCCTGCAGAGCCAAAACCCTGTCCTCTGGGATGGAGTGCAGGGCAGGAGACGGGCCTGCTCACGCTTCCCCCTAGCGGCGGCCAGAGGGAGTGCGCCTCCCGGAGGGCAGTTCCAGCCCCACCCGGGCCCCGCACCCCTCCGCGCCCGCCTCACAGAGGGCGCACCTCGTCGGCCAGGAAGCGCAGCTTCTGCAGGAAGTTCTGGCAGAGCCGCAGCTTGTCCCGCACGGTGTGTCGTTTCACCTGCGCCCGCAGGGTCTTGGCCTGCTGCCCCATGCTCTCCTGCGGGGTGCGTTTGCAAGTGGGGCTCAGGCTACCGTGTATGATGGGGGGGGGCTGACCTTGGAGGTCAGGGGCCTCAGAGACATGTCCTCCCCCCTGCCCCAGGCAGCCCGCTGGCGCCCCCTGGCCCTTCCCGGGATGCAGCACTCACCAGCTCCCGCAGGCAGGACTTGAGGCGCTCGCGGTCCAGCCGGGTGCGGGACGCGTGGCCCTGGTCCTTGTCCGCCAGCGAGAGGAAGCGGCTGGGGGGCGTAGGGGCAGGGCTCAGGAGGCCTGCAATGCCCAGCCCGCCTGCTGTCCCCCCGCCCCTCACGCGCCCCGCCCCCCGCTCACTGGCAGCCCCCGCTGAGCTCCTCCAGGACGCCCCGCAGCCGCCGCTCAGGGTAGGACTTCTCGGTTTTGATCATCTCCTGCACGTCGTTGAGGCCTTCCTCCTGGGAGTCGGGCGTGGGGCCATGCTGACACCACTGCTTCCTCAAGAGTCCCCCCCTCCAGGGAACCCCAGGGCCTCTCTCTAGCACCACCCCTTGTCCTGATCTCTTTAGGGGTTCAGCTCCTGCAAGGAACAGCCACTGGGCTGAGGCTTTCTTGGCCCTTGGTGACTCCCAGGGTCCCCCGGGGGTGGGGGTGGGGCGCTAAATGGGGAAGGGGGTGCTGGTGACAGGCAGAGGGATGATCTCTGGGGAGCCCAGGACTAGATGGGCCAGTATCTCAGATTGAATCCTGGGCCCCTGGCCCCCCTGCCCCCTGCTAGGTCCTGGGGAGGGACTGTGACGGGAACCCTTCGCTCCCCTCAACCCAGGCCTAGCTCTGACCAGTTTGTCTGCGATGTGGTCCATGATGTTGGCATTGTACAGGCGGCGGCGCTGGTCAGGCCACCAGCTCCTGATGTAAATGCAGGGCTTGCGTTCCAGGTAGGGCAGGTGGAAGTAGTTCCTGCCGTGGAGTGGGGGGAGGGGGGCTGAGGATAAGGACCCCCAGAGGAGGAGGACAGGGGCGGGCAGGGCCCCACTACCTGCTGGCCTGCCCCACCCACCTGTCAGTGATCTGGGGCCGCATGGCTGGGGTGGAGGAGACTGAGGCCAGGTTCCCTCCTTCATCTATCTCATCATCACTTGAATTCTGGATCAGATCCACTTCCTCCTCGTTCCCAGGCTCTTTCCGGGGCCGTGGCCTCTGGGGCCGAGACAGGCCATCCACCTCATTCCCATAGTTACCTGGCATGGAAAGGGTAAGGGGACCTGGAGTCCCACCTCCCCAGACCCTTCAGGCCCCATCAGGCCTCCCCAGCCCCCACAGGCAGCCCCCAGGCACCCTCCCAGGCTCTCCTAGCACCACAGGACCTATCAGGCCCCATTAGGCCACGAATGCCCCATCAGCCCCACTCCACTCGGCCCCTAGACCCTCCCAGACCCCCTTGGCCACACCAGGACCCATCAGACCCCCAACCCCAAGTCATGACCCCAGGCTTCACCAAGCCCCCCATTACCCTAACCCACCCCCAGGCCTCTCAGGCCCCACCAGGACTCCTCAGCCCCCTAGCCTCGACTAGGCCTGCCGTGTCGGCTACAGCCCTGGTTTGTGATGTGGAGAGGGGTGACATCAAAGGCCAGGACCTGCCCCCATGTCCACCAGCCCTGCTGAGACCTGGCCAGAACCCTGCAGACGGAGCCCTGGGCAGTCTCGGAATGACCCAACTTCCTGTTTGCTTCACCCCCCCACCCCCACCCCAGTGCTCCTTTCTCCCTCTGGAAGCCCTGCTGTGACCCTCACCTATAGTGACCTCGAAGGTGACAGGCTTGTCCCCGTTCTTCCGGTCTATCATTGAGGCCTCCAGGAAAGCCCCAAATAGAAAGAACTCTTCCATTTTCCCAGTGCAGCTCTGTGGGGACGGCTGGTTAGATCACCCCAGAACCATAGTGGGGACGTGGGGGTCTCCCCTGCTTCTCCCCCAGGCCTCCCAGCTTCAGAGATAAGTGGTCAGGAGTCTCCAGAGGAAGGGCTGGCTGGGTATGGGGACTGGGGCAGAGGCTCTGCTGAGTGGGGGGACAGGTATCCAGGAGGACAGTGTCACCAGAGGCCTAGTGCTGGGGAAGGGCCTCACCTCCGACACAGGCGTGGCCTGTTCCACCTGCACCTCTGTGGAGCTAGTGAGCTCAGGGTTGGAGGCGTCCAGGATCTCCACCGCTAGGCCCAGCATGAGGCGGGCACGGAAGGACACGCCCTCGCCCAGGCCCTCGTTCAGGTCCTGGTGCTCATCTAGCAGCGTGTAATTGCGGGTGGAGCCATACATGTTCACCCAGGCGGGGCCCAACGTGGGCAGGAAGCCTGCGGGCAGGGGCCTGTGTCACACTGGACCCTTGGGGCCTGGGGTGGGGGGGGGCGCGGGCTGCAGAGCTCAGGACCTTAGGCCTTGCTGGGTTTTGCGTCTGTGCCTGTCTGCTGTCCTGAGGGGGGCAGGTGTGGGGCCACTACCCTCCCCCTGCTCTGCCTGTTGAACAGCCTTCCTCCATGAAGCCCTTCCCATGTCTAGGCCCACTTGGGGTTGGCTGTGTCTCATGTCTAGTGTGGACTCAACTTGTCTTTATGTTTTTCTTTTAGAAATGCATTCTGTATATTTCATTTATTTCCTGATTTACTGAGTAGACACTGAGAAATTGAGAGGGGAGGGGATATCGAGAGGGAAAGAGAAAGAGGGACACCTGCAGCCCTGCTTCACCACTTGTGAAGCTTCCTCCTTTGCAGGTGGGAACTGGGGACTTGAACCCAGGTCCCTGCACACAGCAACGTGTGTGTTCAACGGGATGTGCCACTGTCTGGCCCTTGACTTTATGTGGTTTGTTTGCTTCTTATTCTGCTTTGAAAACTTGTATATGTGTGTTGGGGAAAGGAAGAGAGACATGCAGCAGAGCACTGCTCTACTCGTCATGAGGTTCCTTTTGTTTTTATGTGATCCTGGGGATTGAACTTGGGGCCTCAGCCCAGTAATGCATGTGCTCTTCCAGATGAAGCGCCTTCCTGACCTACTGCCTTTTAAAAATTCATAGCATTAAAAAATTGCAGCAGACATCATAAGAGTTATTACTCTAAACTGTGCAGTTGGGTGGTTTTTGACCTTCTAGTTCAACCGTCACTGAATCCTGGAACATTTCTATCCCCCCAAGAAGCCTTTATCTAGGGAGCCAGATATGGTGGTGCACCTGGCTAAGCACAGGGGTTCAAGCCCCTGGTCCCCACATGCAGGGGGAAAGCTTCATGGGTGAAGTAGGGCTGCAGGAGTCTCTCTGTCTCTCCCCCCCTCTCTATCTTCTCCTTCCCTCTCTTTGTATCTAATTAATTAGTTAATTAATTAAAAAATCCTTTCTCTACCTTCATGCCCAACACAGGGCCTGGGTCCCAGGAGGGCCGGTCCCCGTGCCCAGTACACAGACAGCTGCCAGGGAAGCGGTAACACACATATGCAACAAACACATAGGCAGCACACACCGGGCTGCTCTTATTTCTGCCTTCCAGGCAAGGAGATGGATATGGAGGTGAGCTGAGGACTAACAGCTGGGGGTTGGGGCACCTCCCTCCCCACCCACCTTTGTCGCCATCGTTGGAAATCTTGCGCAGGTCGATGAAGTGGGTGCCGATGGCCAAGTCGTTGACCTTGTCTGAGTCCCGGATCTGGACCTTCAGGCGTTTGCAGAGTGGGGGAAACAGGTCTGTGAAGACCACCTGTTCGTTCCACAGTGGCTCGTAGCTGCTCTTCTGCACCGACGTCTTGCCCTGTGGGAGGGGGCGTGTGCGTGTGCGTATGCACAGGTGAGAGCATGTAGTATGTGTGTGTGCACACGTGCACTCAGAAGCTCGGCCACTGTGTAGACATGCGTGTATCTTCATGCACAGACATGCCTGTGTATGTGTCTGCATGTGTGTTGCACGACATCATGATCTGTCTATGCACATGCATGTGTACACACTGCTAACACAAGTGTAACACAAGTGACATGTGTACATGTATGTGAATAGCTCATCCACCCTTCTCCCACCCCAACCTCACAGTCCCCGACCCCTGGGCTCCCCCCTCAGCTTGTGGCCTGACCCGTGTCATCCCCACCCAGGCCCCGCCAGTCGGAGCTCCCCCACCTGTCACTCAGAAGCTTGAATGCCTCCAGGCCTCCAGGGCCACTGTCCTGCACCTCTGATGCCTGTTGCCCCAGGTCCCCACTGCCTTGCACCCCGGTACCTTCTGGCCGGCGAAGAAGACTTGCACATAGGGGTCGACCAGGTCCTTGTTCTCCCCAATGAAGGCCTTCTTCACGTTGGCCATGAGGCTGGTGTTCATGCGGGGCAGGCCCTCTGCCCGATAGATTTTCACGTAGAACCGGGCCCACTGGCGCTCTGTGGGTACCCCCTCGGGAAGCAGCAAGTTCCTGCAGGCGTGGACAGCTCAGGATGTGGTGGCCAGGCCTGGCACCCCCAACTCCTGTCCTAGTTTCAGTCCCTCTGGGTCTGGGACAATGTGTGGTGCAACACTGAGAAGGCCCCCCAAAGCCCTAATATCTTGGGGGAATCTCTCCCACCTTGCTGAGCCTGTTTCCTTCCCTTTGAAATGGGATAGTCACATTTACAGCCTAGGAGAGTGGGGAGGATCTAGTCTGTTCAATTAAGTGTGAGTTTTATAAAGTGTGTGTGTGTGTGTGTGTGTGTGTGCCTGACCTTGGTACTCATCTCCACTCTCAGACATGCTTCTTCCTGGCCTGAGGAAGACAAGGCCCAGACAAGGTCCCAAATGATTTCATTCTCTCTCTTTTTTTTGGGGGGGGGGAGAAAGAGTGAATCCAGGGCTCCAGGCAGGTGCAGTATGTCAAGGGGCTTCCCTCACCCAATTTCCTGTTCTTTTTTGTTTGTCTCAAGAGAGATGAGTGTGCTCTACCTGGCGATTTGTCTCCCAGCCTCCTCTTTGTATTTCTTTTAAGTCCACCCAGGGAGAAGGCAGGGCAGGTCCCAGGGTTCTGGGGAAGGTGGGTGTCTCACCCCTCAATATCATCCTCGTCCGTCTCATTGGCCTTGTGGGGCGTCTTGATGTTGTCGCCCTTTCCCACCACGGCCACGTCACACTTCACGTAGCCCTTCAGTCCGGCTGAGATGTCGTCGGGGTCCGACAGGATGGCCCACTTGTGGTGGAACTGGTGCTCTGCATGTCGAGGGGGGAGCCTGCACCTGAGCCCCCACCTGAGCAGCCCAGAGCCCCCACTGGGCAACACCCCAATCTTGGGGCACCCCAGCCCCAGAGTGACCCTGGCCACCCTAGGACCTAGGACCTAGGACCCTAGGACCCTAGGACCCAGGCCACCATCAGCCCCGGGATAGCCTGCCTCTGGGCCAGGGGTGCAGGGGTCCCCAGCAACACACAGTCACCCAAGGCTATGCCCCAGGTCGCAGTCCTGTGTGTCCTGTGACTCCTGCCTACCAGCTTCCTGCCTGAAGCCCCCCACTTCTCCACCTCCCCACAGCCAGTTCCATCAGCCAGACTGATGGACCTGCAGAGACCCCCCTCTTCACGCCACCCCTTTAGCTCCATCTGGGGGGTCCCAATATTGGAGGTAAAGTCACTGAGCTCAGCTGGGCTCCCCACTGGGCAGAGCTGCTGTTCATTCTGTGTGTCTCCTGCCCCCCTGCCCCTAGGCCTTTGTGAGTGCTGCTCCTGGGGCTCAGCATGCCCCCAGCCCTGCTCCCCACCCTGTGCCAGCTGTAACATCTACTCTTTTTCCCCCCCGCCTCTAGGGTTATTGCTGGGGTTCTGTGTCAGCACTAGGAATCCACCACTTCTGGAGGCCACCCCTCACCCTTTCGCCCCTTTCTATTATACTTGATAAGACAGAAAGAAATTGAGAGGGGAGGGGAGATACAGAAGGAGAAAGATAGACACTGCAGCCCTGTGTCACCACTTGTGAAGCGTCCCCCCTGCAGGTAGGAACCACGGCTTGAAACCAGATCCTTGCTCATGGAGTAAGTGCATTTAACCAGGGTGGACCACCACTCAGGTCCTGTAAAGTCTACTCTTTTACTAAAATGTCACCTCTTCCAGGCAGTCTTCCCTGACCTCCTCAGAGCTGACCCTGCCCCTTTCAATGTTCTCTAGTCAGACCTCCCCCTGCTGCTGTCCATGGTGCTTCCATATGTTGCTGGGGCTTGAACCCAAGGTCTCACACATGATATGGGTGGATGAACAGATAGATGGATAGTGAGGTAGAGAGATGATAAGCATGAGATTGATGGGGTGAGCTACCTCTCAGCCCCCTTGAGGTCAGTGTGACTGTGGGGGCTCCTGGACTCTCCCAGCCTGACCCCACTGCAGGCCACCTGGGTGACTAGGGAGCCCTGGGTCCCTTGGCTGGGCAGGGCATGGGGACAAATGCCCGTGGGCTCCTGGGTCCAGCGGATCACCCCCTACCCACATGTGCGACACCCTGACAGTGAACTGTGCACATGGCTCCACTTTGATTCACGGGCCAGACCGACGGTGGGAGGCCACGCTGCTGGTGCAGACAGACAGCACAGTTACTCACCGGGCTGCAAGTACACGGTCCCTACATCCATCTTGAAGGAGCCCACCAGCGTGCCACTGCGCAGCAGGTTCTTGGAGTGGATGACCTTCCAGGCAGAAGCACTAAGCCCGTCAGCCTGGGGGTGCCTGAGGCTTCCCAGGGGGTGGGGGTGGGGGTGGGTCAACTGGTAGTGTCCTGTCTTTCTTTCAGGGACCCCAGCTCTAGGGGAGCTGCTGAGGCTCAGTCCCTCCTGTCTTGTCCTGTGCTTAGCTGGCTGCCAGGTACGGGAGGGTAGGCTGCACACTGCACAAAGGCATCAGCTACAGGGGTGAGTCCAGGCATGGTCACCTTTTTGTGGTTGGTCCCCCAGCCAGGGGTGGGTGTGGGTGGGTGTCCTAGTCAACTTGGCCCCAAGGCCTAGCAAGAGCTGGTGGCCCTGCCGTGGGGGGACCATCCCCTCCACCCTCCCACCCCCCACTCACCGAGATCTTGATGATCTTGTCGAACATGACATCAGGAGAGACATGGAAGTCAAAGACGAAGTACTGGGGGAGAAAGGACCCAGACCTCCCATTACTGTGGTGTCTGCAGTGATAGTCTCGGTCAGTGTGGGTTCCTCCCTCCCAGCTGGGCCTGTCTGCACCCTAGTCATTTTCTCTGAGCCCCCACATTGGGACAAGCAGATGGCTTTGTGTGGCCTTGGGCAGCACGTGGGGGCTCAGTGCCAGAAAGGGAATGAGGAGGAGGAGGATTTTGGGGGGACAGCAAGAGGGGTCCCGGGGTACAAGAGGAAGAAGAGCTGGTGGTCAGGGCCTTTGGTGGCCAGAGCAGGACACTGAAGCTGTGCCAGTCAAGCTGGAGGAGCAGAACTGGCTGCAGAGATGGAGGTGAGACCAACAAGTGAGGGAGTGGGGGCAACAAGCCCTGTCAGACTGTGAACGGGAGGAGAGAGGGAGGTCTGTGAGAGTGAGGAGAGGCAGAGGTGGATAGATGGACAGACAAATAGCTAGCTCAAGACATGTAGCTAGCTCTACATCATTAGACAGACCAACAGAGACCACAGGCTGATAGGTACATAGGTAGATGATGGATAGATAGGAAGGCAGATAGATGATGGATAAGATAGATAGTCGATAGATAAAGGTGGATGGATAGAGAGATGGACAGATAGTGAGGTAGATGATTGACTTCTAATTCCTGCTCTTCAGCAGACCTGATTTATCACAGTTGCACTCAGAGAGAATGTACTAGAACGGAGCGCCGTATAGTCTAAGGAGGGCCCTCAGGAAAGCTGTGCGTGTGGGCAGCGGACTGCCAGGTTCTCTGGGGTGGAGAAAGAGAAGGATCCAGAGCACAGACGTGCCCCAGGAGCGGGGGTCTTGGCCTGGTCTGTGGTGGACTGGACGTTCTGGGGTTCTGGGAGGGAGGCCCATGGTCACATGAAGACAGGTCTGGAGCTGGGCAGGAGGGCCAAGGCTGGGCCACGTGGCTCCAAGTCCTGCCCATCTGGGGAGTGTCATCTTGCTGAGCTGCACCCCAGAGCTGCCTGTCGCCATGTGCATTGGGGTTCCAGAGCACCCTTCCTTTTGTCAATGACTTAAGGATCTACCATGTCATGCGATTATTCTCACATCTGGTTTTGATTTCTGGAGAAAAAAGAAGGTTCTGGCTCACTGGAAAACCAGCCGGAAGCAGTACAGCCCTGGGGCTGGGGGCCATGCTTCAAGGAACAAGTCCCTAGGGGTTGGGGAAATTTCTGACAGTTTCTCAACAGAGGTCTTTAAACCGTGTGTGTGTGTGTGTGTGTGTGTGTGTGTGTGTGTGTGTGTGTGAGTGTGTGTGAGTGTGAATGTTGTGAGTGTGTGTGCGAGTGTGTGTATGTGTGGAGTGTGTGTGTGTGATTGTGTGTGTGAGTGTGTGTATGTGTGGAGTGTGTGTGTGTGTGTCAGTGTGTGTATGTGTGGAGTGTGTGCGTGAGTGTGTGTGTATGTGTGTGCATTCAGCCCCTGCGGGCAATGCCTGGACACACGTAGGCGGCTACAGCTGGGTGGTTGGCATCTGTGGGTGAAGCCAGAGCTTCTGCCTCATATCCCGCAATGCACAGGACAGTTCCCTCAGCTGGGCAAGGCCTGGCCCTAGGCAGCCAGTGTTCTGAGCTGGAGAAGCCTGGGCTTGGTGGAGACAGGAAGTGAGCTAATTGAAGCTGCCTGGGTCTGTGAGGAAACTCTCAGATGTGGTCAGGGGCAGACTGAAGAAGGCGCAGACAAAAGAGGGGCGCATAGCTGTAGAGGGTATAAACATGGGGCTTCGGAAGTGACCTCTGGGCTGGAAGCAAGAGGCGGCCCGGTGACAGGGCAGAGACTGCCATCTTTGCACCCCCCATGATGCCAAGCACAGCTGGGTGTGCACTCAGCCAAGACAGCTAGGTGGTGCGGGTACAGGCCAGGCTGGGGGCTGTGTCACAGAGGTGCTGCCTGGAGTCTGCAGGCTCAGGGAGAGAGCAAGAAGACCCAGCTGCGATTCAAGGAGGTTACTGCCACAGGGAGAGGGGGCTGTGCTGACCTCTGACCCAGCCAGTACAAGGAGGGTTGCTCGGTGGGATAGTTGAGCTGGGCTGTGTATGAGTTGCTGGAGAGCTGCAGGGTGGGGAGAGCAGCTCTGTTCCCTGGGAAGGAAGGACTTGAATGAAACCTGAGGTGCAGGGGCCTGGCGCAAGGTGAGCCCTGCCCGGGTCAGGTAACCCTGGAGGGCCGGGGCAGGGCTCCACATCCTCAGGGAACAGGAGAGTCTTATCTAGGATGAAGCTTTTCCAGCTGGGTCAGCCTGGGCTTCCTGACTTCTGAGAAGTCTGTCCCATAAGCCTGGGGCAGGGAGGTATTTTGAGCAGGAGTCCCAGCCCCTGCTGGCCTGTGGCTAACCAAGGTGCCTGCAAGCCCGCTGTGCTCTGTCAGCTCTGTGTGGTCTGGGGCAAGAACCTTCTCACCCTTGGTCTCATTCTCTTCCTCTGTGAGATTGTGAGATGGGAGATAGAGCTAAAAGGCCTCTGAGGTTCTTCAAGCTTGATGTGACCTCAAATGGCTGCAAAGAGCAGGCTAGGAAGTGGGTTTTTCTCTCTTGTACCCCAAGGGTGAAGACCAGTGCTCTGAAAGGTGTCTGCTGCCCTCTGTGAGCACAGCCAGTGAGGCTGGGGGATGTGATCTGGAGGTTCCAGCAGCCATGATGGTAGTCATGATGGAAACCATGGTGGAAGCCATGATGGCAGCCATGGCAGCTATAATGGAAGCCATGATGGTAGTCATGATGGAAGCCATGATGGAAGCCTTGATGGCAGCCATGGCACCTATAATGGAAGCCATGATGGTAGTCATGATGGAAGCCATGATGGCAGCCATGGCAGCTATAATGGAAGCTATGATGGTAGTCATGAGGGAAGCCATGACAGAAGCCATGATGGCAGCCATGGCAGCTATAATGAAAGCCATGATGGTAGTCATGATGGAAGCCATAATGGCAACCCAAAAGAGCTCAGCTCCCAGTCAGGACCTCTCTTGGAGCCTTGATGTCCCCTGATGTAAGGTGTGATCAAGGCAAACTCTGACGGTTTTAAGTCCGAAGGGAGGCTGTGCCTCAAGCCCTGAGAAGGAGTGCCTGGGGAGATAGCTCACTGTGTTAGAGCACAGGACTTCCATGCCCAAGGGTCCAGATTTCATCTGTGGCACTGATGTCGTATATACTCTGGTCTCTCCTCATAAAGATAAATAGGTTAAGTCTTACAAAGGAGGAGTATGCCTGGTACCCACCAAGTGCTCACTGATGGTCTCACTGGATGGCACCAGGCCTGGGTTTCAGAGGAGTGGCTCAGCAGGCCTATATGCAGGGGTCTGTGGTCAGGTGGTCATGGTCACCCCAGGGCAAGACTTTTGTGCCCCTTGCCCTTGAACCTGCTTTAATTAATTGGCACCAGGTAGAGAGGGGGCCCAGCTCCTGCCACATTCTGGGATGCCACATTCCTAGCACTGACCTCATTGTAGTAAGGGCAGTTAGTGGACTCCTTCATGGATGTGTACTTCTTGTCGTCGCCCACCTCCACGCACACCACAGGGTCCATGTTCAAGCCCACCAGCTGCCGGGCCTCGATCACTGTGATGCTGACCTGGAGGTGAAGGGGAATCCGTTGAGCCTTGGAACGTTGCCTGCCTGAGTGGGACCCGAGCTGCAGGCTGGAGGGTGCAGGAGGCAACTCTGGGCTTGGGCAGTGCTAGCAGTCTCTAACCTGGGGGGCCTTTCCCTTCCGAGCCCCTGTTCTCAGTTATCCAGTTACCTAGGTAATCACCAAGTCAGTGTGACCTGGAATCAGGGGGTGAGGTATGGGGCTGGCAAGGACACATTCCTGGCAAGTTAGGCCAGTGCTCCCCCATCACCCCACCTCCAGGCTCTCCCCTAGCCTCGCTGGCTCTGCTCACAGAGGGCAGCAAACCCCTTCCCAGGCTTTGTGTGCCCAGGAATTAAGTCTCCACTAATGTGCACTTACTTTCCTGGCCCTTACAATGAGCAGTTCTCATTTTAAGCTTGCAGACTTCTGCTGTGTACACTTTTATGCAGCACTGGAACTTGAACCCAGGATCTCACACATGTACGTGTTTTACCACTAAACTGCCTCCTTGGTCCAATTAAATACATTTAAAAAAAAGTTCTTAGAATGAAATAGAGAGAGAGAGAAGAGCGGAGGAGGGAGAGTGAGAGAGAGAGAATCACTGCCCCACCATCCACAGAGCTTCCTTCAGCTGTAGCTCTCGTGCAGAGCTTTGCGGGGCTTGACACCCCCCCCCCCCCATGCTGTGTGGAATTTGGAATCTGGCCTGCTTTTGCTTTGCTTGGTCCCCTATACCCAGTTTTTTTTTTGTCAGTTGGTTGGTTGGTTGGTTGAATGGTTTGTTTGAATGCCTGGTGGGTGAGGTTCTGGGGCCTGCCTGAGCCCCCGTTTTCTGGCTCGCTGCTTGTAGGGTGTGTACATGAGATTCTGCTACCAGAATCTTCTATGCTTGGAAATCCCTTCACAGTGGCTCATTCATTTAGCAAATATGTGCAAATACATGCAAATATCGTCATCCTACTCATATATATAGGTCTTCTCTATTATTTATATGTAAAGACATATGCATGTTTATGGATATATATATGTACACACACACACACACAGATGTGTATGCATCTTGAACGCTAATTTTAACGCATCAGTTCTTGCTTGAATTTGGAGGTGTTGGGCTCCACTATGGTGACTATTTTAAAAGAGAAAGAGGCAGTCCAGGAAGTGGCAGGGTGCCTAGAGTGTTAGTCTTGAAAGCATGAGATCTTGAGTTCAATACCCTGCATCAGGTGCGACAGAGTGATGCTCTGGTTTGTGTCCTCCCCCACCCCTGGTGATAATAAATAAGTTAAAATATTTTTAAACAAATAAAGCAGAAGGAGGTCTGGGTGGTAGCACAGCGTGTTAAGCGCACATGACACAACATGCAAGGACTGGCGTAAGGATACCAGTTCGAGCCCCCAGCTCCCCACCTGCAGGGGAGTCGCTTCGCAAGTGGTGAAGCAGGTCTGTAGGTGTCTATCTTTCTTTCCCCCTTTCTGTCTTCCCCTCTTCTGTCAATTTCTATCTGTCCTATCCAACAACAACAACAAAAGCTATGACAACAATAACAATGACAACCACAACAAGGGTAACAAAATGGGAAAAATGGCCTCCAGGAGCAGTGGATTCATAGTGCAGGCACCAAGCCCCAGCGATAACCTGGAGGAAAAACAAAACAAAAAACCAAAAAACCCACAAATAAAGCAGAAGGCACAAGATGTGGGCGTGATGCTGAGCTGGCTGTGAGTCCAGGCACATCCCCAGCGATGGCAGCAGGTGACCCACAGACTCACTAAGTCCCCTTTTCCATAGCTCTGCATGAGACCCACCTACCCATGAAGTGGCTAAGAAAGAATGCCTCAGAGTGCCCCACGCACAGCACCTGCTCCCTGACGTGTGCACCATAGATAAGATGACGTCTGACTAGAACAGTGAAACAGCTGGGCTTTCAAGTAGGCAGTGCCTGGTCCATGTTTGCAATTGCTTCCTCTGACTTGCTAGACTACACATCTTAACGAAGTGACCTTTCCTAAATGTGACATCTACTGTGTCCACCACAGTCCTGTAGGTATCTTGAAAGTGACAAAAATCTACACATCAAAACTAACAGTGTTAAGAAAATATAGGAACCCCAATGTCACCAAGGAAGTAAGTCTGCGGAACTGGAGATGGAGCATTTGCTCAGTCAAGTGGCACTCGAATGTGAGAGCCAGTTTTGGAAGTCCCAAAGGGAATGGAGCCCTGAGGCTTTTTTTTTTTTTTTTGCCTGAGGACATCACAGACTGAATGAAAACAAACTGTTGTTCAGATTAAGGGACACAAGATGTGGCCTTGACTTAACATGTTCAGATGCACCTGGTGCCAGCAAGGTACTGTGAGGTGGGGCTGTCCTTACAGATGGGCTGAGGGCACAGGGCTGGGAAATGGTCCCTCTGGGTACACCCAAGCTCTGGAACTAGGGCAGCAGGCACAAAGGCAGCCAGGGGGCACTTTTGAAGGCATTGTCCCGTTGGCCAGCCAGCATGCCCGCTCAGTGCCAGGGAGGCCCAGTGACCTCCAGTTGGGTCCTGGCACCCAAGGCAGGTGGAGACCCAAGGCCTTTCCTTCTTCCTGTTTATAAAGAGGCACTGGGTGCCCTGGGCTTGTCCACTCGTCAGCTGTGACTCGTGTTAGTGTGAGTCAGTCTCTCTGGCTCAGATCAGCTGCGGGAGAAGAAAAAGGATGGAGGATGTTGGCCCTGTGAGGTGCGGACAGACTCCAGGCTGGGGGTGGGGTTGCCTGGGGCTCGGCTGCCCGGTGTGACTGTTCCAGCAGTGACTATCCTACTTGCACTGCGGCCACTTGAATGTTGTCGTCATTCTGTCTTTGGTTTTAGAAACAGCTGAATGAAAAAAGTTAAATGTTAATTCTAGAAACTATGGAGACAAACAAACAAACAAACAAAAAAAACTCTGTCAATATTCTCATCATTTATAGAAAACCAAGAACCAATACTGATGTTGCTCCTAGCTTTAAAATAATATAAAATGACAATTTAAAAAATACACTACACACTTTTCTGCAGAGAATTAAAAATACAGGAACACTGTATGTGTGTTTCTTTTTGATATCTTCACACTTTTCCTAGTGTACTTGTTCTCTCTCTCTTTTAATTTTCTTTTTATTTTTTTTTTTTGGTAGAAACAGAACTTGGCTGACAAGGAGGAAATAGGAAGGAGAGAGAAAGAGATATACCTACACCCTTGTCTCACCTCTTGGAAGAAGCTTGCCTCCTGCAGGGTTAGGGGTAGGGAGTTTGAACCTTTTGCCTGGGCCCCTCTCTCACTCTCTGAAGCTCGTGCTGTACACAGACCCAGAGGGCTTTGGCCGGCACAAGTAGAGCTTCAACTTCTCTTTGGGTCTTTGTCTCCCCACTCAAGACACTCCCACGAGTACCTCCTGGAACAAGCTCCATTGTGGGCACTTCTTCAGCTTGTGATATAGGACCCCCGGATCAGGCCTCCACATCAATGTCCATAATGATGTTAGACCTCCCTCCACCTCCCCTGGCAGAGCCTGCCTACCTGGTAATCCATAGGCCGCCCAGCACTTGGCTCCATCTTAATGTCCGGCTTGGAGCTGCGGAGGAGAATTCACAGTCAGGCCTGGTGTGGGACCACTCACAGGGCTCAGTGGAAGCTGTCCATGGGCTCTGATTCCCACTCAAATCCCAAGCCCAGACTGGGCATTGATGAATGGGCTGGAGGCATGTGGGGATGCAGGGCTCCTGCCTACTCACCGCTTGTTGGAGACATTGGTGGTGAGAGCTGTGACTGAGGCTAGAGACACGGAGTCCGGGTCCAGCCCGTCCCCCAGCCGAATGGCCAGGCGTTCAAGGTGCTCCATCTCCAGCACTGCTGGTTCATCTGAGGAGGAGGAAAGGCCAGTTAGGTGGACGGGGGGTGCCTGTGTTCCCTCTTGCTCTGGCATCTAGGACTGAAATTCCAGGTCTCCTTGGTTAAGTCCACTTGAGACACTATGGGCTGTATATCTGCAGTGTTTCTACCTAACCTGGACCAGCTATTTTAACTAATCTGTTCTTACTTTTTAAATTTTACTGGGATGTAACTCTTGCTTGTCCGCTACTTACCTAACAACTAAATATTCTCTGTGGAAGAAGTTAGGGAAATGAGAACCCATACTCTCAAAGCAATACATTTCTTTTATTGAGTTTTAACTATGTGCCAGGGACAATGCCAGACACTATATGCACACCCCCTGTCCTCAGT
The DNA here is from genome assembly GCF_950295315.1 of Erinaceus europaeus. Taxonomy (NCBI): domain Eukaryota; kingdom Metazoa; phylum Chordata; class Mammalia; order Eulipotyphla; family Erinaceidae; genus Erinaceus; species Erinaceus europaeus. The sequence goes on from NC_080164.1 coordinate 16,723,525, forward strand.
CACATCCTACCCAAATAGGCACTGTTTTCTTGCCACAGACAGGGAAACCAAAGCTGTAAACTAGCTTGTGGGATTTGGACCTAATCTAGTTATTAGTCCAAGGGGAAAAAGAAATGATTCAGAGAAACCACTCATCATCCTCAGCTACCACTAAGAAGGGGAAGGGTACAGCAGGAATTGGCATGGCAGGGAGAAAGGGGAACGAGATCCTGGGGCCGGTGGAGCACTCATGGGGTGCTTGGGAGGACAGCAGGGAGCCCCGTTGGGGAGAATGTGAGCAAAAGGACAATGCTAGGAAGCCATATACAACTCCCCATAGCCACTGTGTTTCCCTGTCTTATGTCTGGCCGCCCTGCCTCCCCTGCAGCTTGCTGATTCAGTCGGGACTGCAGATCAGTGACAGCCCATTCAAGCCTCCCAGGCCCGCTCTGCCTCTTATTCTCAGGACCTTCCTTATCTCTCAGTGGGACAGAGTGAGTCCTGCAATGAACAAGTTTCCTGGGGACTCTGGCTTTCGCCTCCAAAAGGGGATTGAGTCAAACACCATCATTTGGACGCCTCCTGCCTTCTTCATGAGCAGTCTCCAGGCCTCTGTACAGTGAGGACAGAATAGGAGCAAAGCGGGCTGAGGGCACCTTTTTTCAAAGTTTATTTATTTTCCTTTGTTTTTTATTATTGTAGTTGTTGTTGTTATTGATGTCTTCGTTGTTAGATAGGACAGAGAGAAATGGAGAGAGGCGGGGAAGGCAGAGAGGAGGAAAGAAAGATAGACACCTACAGACCTGCTTTACCACCTGTGAAGCGACTCCCCTTAGGTGGGGAGCCGGGGGCTCGAACTGGGATCCTTATGCTGGTCCTTGCGCTTTGTGCCACATACGCTTAACCCACTGCGTTACTGCCCGACTCCTGAGGGCGCCTTCTATAGGCAAGGGGAGATGCTCTGCGGGGGTCTGGACCAAAGATGCTTCACAGCACCTGGTCCCCTGGCAGCCAGTGGGTGGGCAGACCCCGCCCACGTGGCTGTGTTGCCTCATGGCAAGGTGGGGCCGCGTCTACGGAGGGGCGGGGCCTGAGAGTGGCCCCGGGCAGAGACATGGTGGAACAAAGGGCAGCACTCTACCTTGTCTTTGGGGCTCCTCCTTGTGGAGTCGGTTCTTGCCCAGCTTCATGGCTGAGAATACACTCCTCCCGGCTCTGTGGGGGTGAGGGAGGGAGATTTTCCAGGAAGAAGACACACAAACACATGAAAGCAACCCCCAAGAGCACAGGTAATAGGAAAGCAGCTCTACACAACCCCTTACCTGCTGGCCCTGAGACACTGGGGGGAGGCCTCCCAGACTGGGAACCATGAGGGGTAGCTCTACAATGAAGCTGCACTTCTCTCTTCCTTCATGCCACCCAGGAGCAGGTTGGGGCCCCGAATACCGGAGAAGGTGGCCTTCAGCTGGAGTGAAACTTGGGACTTGCCCTAGAGCTCTGCCAGCATCCTAAGCTCATCCTCCCTGTCCCAGAGCCCCACTTCCACTGGAGGAAAGCTAGCAAGACACCCCAAGACAAAGCATCAAGACAGAAAGGCAGGAAGAGGGCTCAGAGGGACAGAGACAGAGGAGGTGGGAAATGTGGTTGAAATTAGCTGCCCAGTCCTCACATGGCCCCAGTCTCCAAAGCTGGCTCATCTTTCCCAACCTCTCTGCACCTTGGGGTCCTCCATGGTCCCCCGTGAAAAGGAGATGGGTCTAATAGCTCCTTTTCTGTACTGGCTTTGAGCCACCCCCGCCCCCTTACCTACAATCTCCAGGAACATATGGCAGACTCCATAGTTCCTTACCTCTTCCTCTGGCTTGATGTGGCCTTGTGCCCCCAGTCCTTACAGTTGGGGGTTGGGGGGGGGGACTGAAGGCAGGGGGCAAGGGTCCTCCCTCTCCCTTCAGGGATGTCCCCGTAGCTGAGCCGTGGTTCCCAGTGCTAGGAGGGACCAGGAGTAGGAACAGCCAGGGGTAAATTGCAGTATTCCATTACCCCATCAATATTGCAGGACTGGACACCTGACTCCCTCCACTTCCCATTCTCCCTCCTCTGGGGTGTGGCCTTCTCATTTCCGCTGGGACTGGGGAGCAGGCTGCAAGGCTGAGCTCACTTGTAGAAGAGCCCACCTACCTAGCCCACCCATGTTAGGTTGTGTGTCTCCTCCAAAGGCTTGACTGTGGCTCCCAAGCCCCCAATCTATATGCTGGGTATGTGGGGTTGGGGGAAACCTTTCTATCTCTAAAGAGATGGCCTAGAAACCATCTACTTGTAGTTAGGGGAGTCAGTTCCAGCTCCAGAGCTTGGTCCTGTCCTAACAGCTACTCTTTACTCTTCATGCTCCAGACAACACATGGAGGTGGGGGTTTGCATCCCAGTGAGCACTACCAAGAGCCACATTTCCCTGAGGCACCCGCTGGGTTTAGGGGACACTATTGTGTGTCTGAATTCCTAAAAAGCCATGAGGCCAGTGAAAAAGGGTGGGGTTAATGCCACGTGTTGGCACTAGCCAGAATCAAAGCCTTGGGACATTACAGCAAGGGGGTGGGGATTTGAAAGGGAAAACCAGTGCTTCTATAATGACCTCTTGAATTCTTTCCCCTTCTGATGAGAGACAACTTCATTCACCAGACGATGTGAGGTCAGCTAATGTTCTCGAGGACTTTGTGGACCTGAGGCTTTTTCTCATTTCATCTCCCCAGCAATCCCTGGGGATGATACTTGTTTCCTATTCAGCCCATGGAAAGGCCGAGGCTCACTGAGCTGGCGTGGAAGAGTCAAATGCCCTTCCCCTGGGCCTGCCAGGTGTCCACCATGCTGTGTGATCACACTTCTCTGGCCATTTGGAATTTGGCCAATGCCTCAAGTCTTGTACCAGCAGGTCTAGGATTGGCCTAGTGCACTGTGCAGCTGTCCTCTGTGAAGAGCCCCTCAAACCATGCCCCTGCTTATGAAGAAGGGGCTCCTTCAAAATGAGATTAAAGGGCTAGGGACATGTGGCAGTGTTAGAGCAGAGGACTTGCAGACCTGAGGTCCCAGAGGCCCCGGGTTCAATCCCAGCACTACTATCACTGAGTGGTGCTCTGATTACCCTCATTCAGCACATTTGGGGAGAAACTGCCCTGTTCTGAAATCTCGGTGATGTCACACTGGGCAGGTCAGGGACCCTTCAGAATCAACCCACTGAGCTGGGAGAGGACTTCCCACCTGCCTGGCTTACGCTGAGCTGCCCTGCTATGGGATTTCTTGACTGGTGGCCTTAAAGGCACAGGTTAAGCCCCTCCTCCATCCCTGCATGAGACAAGAAGTGTGGCCAGGTTGGGCCCTCACTCCACTTCCTGTCTTGTTTACAGGATGCTTCCTACCAAGCCTGGAGCTGAGTCCTCTGGTGGGCTCCATGTTTGACTCACTCCTTGGCCATCCTGGGCCATGCTCATCTTAGAGCCCCCAGTCCTAATCCACATGTGACTGACACATGCCACCACCACAGCCTGTTCTGGCCACACGGTCCCTTTTCTGCCCTCACAGTGCTCTGAGAAGGCAGGCCAAAACCACATGTTTGTGGGAAGAAGCCCCTCACTTCACTCTGGGTACCAGTTCTGCCTCTGACTCTAGGGTGGAGGGAATCATGACTTTCTTAGGCCGGTTCTGAAACCTCGTCCATGTGGAAAACTCTTAGGGTCTCCCTTAGGCTGTTTTGACCCCTGAATTTGAAAGTTGCTTTATTCCTTAAACATATTTGGAAATAAAGAATGAGGCTTCAACAAACATATAACAAACAAATAAAACAACTATACTCATCCAGCTCTTCTCTACCAGACTTGGAAGCAGTTCAGAGGAGAACCTTTTCTTCAGACCCTTCAGAGTTTCAGCATGCCGGGGCTCACTAAGGATGTGCCTCTGTGCTTGGGGGTCGCTCAGGATGATGCGCTGCCCCTTTTAGGGACACACAGGCTGTGCGGGGCCTCTCCTAGTGCCCCTGCCCACACTCCCTGTCTGGCTCACCAGAGGAGCAGGCAGTACCACGTAATTGGCTCCCACTGCCCTCTGCCCGAACTGCCTGGTTCATTTGCTTTGTTGTCAGGAGAGAACAGTGCCTGCCTGCCTGCCAGAAACAGGGCCTGTGGTTCTCTGCACTGTTGAACTAGCTACATTTTCAAAGCGCTGGGCATGCTCTCCCAGAGAGGGTTAGTCCCCTTCTTCCCTATTCCCCAGAGACAGGACACTTCATCACTGCTCCTGGGATGGTGACTACCACTTACTTTCAAATACCTTCCCACATCTGGCAGAACAGGCTGACCCTTCTGGGGGGGATGCTGCCTCCAAACTGACCTGAGCATGTGCCTTCCTCCACCAGGAGGTCTGGGGGACCCCTGTGTCCTTGGCCCCCGGGGAATGCAGGAGAGCTGGCTCCTCAGCTATTTCTGAGGCCCAGTTCCTTGCAAGGTTCAAGCAAATGAGATTTCCAGTATCAACAAAGCAGCCTGACCCATCACAGCTGCTGAGGGGAAGGAGGCTTCGCTTTCCATCTTGAGTTTTTTTGTTTGTATTTTACATAGAGAGATGGCAGAGAGGCAGAGTACCAAAATTGCCTTCAATGCGATGAGGGCCAGGCTTGTACCTGTGTACACACATGGCAAAACTGCCTTGATTCTCTTTATTTTACTTTTGTTTTTTTATTTTGGGGGTGATTCAAGCTGCTTTGGTTCTTAATGTTTTCCCTCCTGCCCCACCTCGTCAATCACTCAGACACTGCCAACTGTTTCCCCCACTATCTTTATCTCCGGGCTTAGGAGTTTCAGCATGTTTTCATCGCCTTTCAGAACTCTCCACCTCCTGCCCTTCCAGTCACGGGCATGCTCTGCTCACTGGAATAAGAATCCTGAGTGCCAGAAGCTGACTCTGTCACAAGCATTCACTGGAGACATTGAGGAGACAGGCCGAGTCACGCTAGGACATGGCTCTGCCTGTGCACCTACTGTGTCCTTGCACTTGAGGCACCTCTCAGGCACCACCAGTGGGATCTGAGTCCTTGACGGACAAACTAGGAGGGGATGGAGATCAAGAAGGACATTAGGGGCACCCCAAACTCAGTCAGGGAACTCGGGGTTGCACTTACATCTAAGAGTTCACTCCAAAACTTGAACCCTTAATCCCTCCTCCTAAAAGGGGCCCCAGCACCCCTCACTCCACCCGTAGGAATCAGCACCCCTCCAGGCCTGCCCGGCCATGCTCTTAGGCTTCTTCCCTCCCTGAACCTGGAAACACCCTCCCCCGCCTCCACGTTGCCTTGTAAATGTGTTTTTGCTCTTGTGTAACCAGCTGGGACAGGAACTCAGCGAGATTTGTTAGAGCAAAGAAAGAGGCTGTGAGTTCTGGGGTCTTCTCTCTCTCTCTCTCTCCCTCCCTCTCCCTCTCTCCCTCCCTCTCCCTCTCTCCCTACCTCTCTCCCTTTCTCTCTCTCTCTCTCTCTCTGTCTCTCCCCCCCCTTCTTGTTAGAGCTTTCTGCATCCATATGATCCCACTGGCCCTGGAGGGCATTGTTCTTTCCTTTGAACGTCAGATGGAGAGAGGCAGAGAGAGGAGAGACACCATAGCCAGGCAGCCTCTCTTGTGCAGGGCTAGGGGCTCAAACCCAGGCCCTTGAGTATGGTAAAGAGTATGCCATGCTGGCCAGGTGAGCCAGCTCGGGGCTCCTCTCCGGAGTCTGAATGTAAGCAGTACCCCACATCATGCCTGTGTGTGTTCCTCCAGATACCCATTCCTGCTGTCCTCAGGATGACTTCATAGGCTCTAAGTTCTTACTTGTTGGGACCACAGTTTGAGGCCAATGTGGCAATTCTGGGCTGAGTTTCCTTGCATGGAAAATAAGGAGAAGGTCTCTGGCTTTTCAGCTCTTACTGGTGTGTTTGGAGATTTTAGTTAAATTAAGAATCTGATCAAGTGCTCTGTACTTTCTGGGTCTGTCTTGCATGTGTGATGCCCTGGGTCCAGCCCCCAGCACAGCATGAAAGCATCATGACTAGAATGGGTAGAGCTCCATGAAGGATGGAGTGGTGCTTTGGTCTCTCTCTTTCTCTCCTCCACTCTCTGTTTCTAAAAAATGTGGAATAAAAATTGGGCTGGGAGTAGAGTGCGTGTTTGATGTTCTGGGTTTGACCCCTGTACTGCATAAAATGCCAGTGCTCTGGGGACTCTCTCTCTCTCCCTATGCTTTAGTCCCAGGTCTGCCCCATTCTGGGGTGAGCCACTTCCCGTCTCTGGAACACAAAACTGTCACCTGTAAGAAAACAAAGCAGACTCCCCCCCCACCCCCCCTCCCCGCGTATGGCCAGACCTTGTGACATTAGTAGTGACCCTGCACTGCTAGGGGTGGGGCATGGGGGCAGCGAGACTCATTCAAGCCTCCTAGGCCTTGCACCTTTGTAGCCCTTCCCATCTGGAACCCCCAGTCCCGGATCCCTTCCTCCCCAGGCAGCCTTAGGGGAGCAGAGAAGAGATGGTGAGGTCTATCAGAAGGGGACCCCTCTCTTCAGCTTTCTGATCTGGCCACCCCTGTAGCCACTCAGCTTCCAGAGTTGGGCCTCCTTGGGCATCCAGAGCTGCCTCTACTTGGCCCTGCCATGAAAGTGGGGGAGGCAGCCAGTGACTTCCAGGGTCTCCCTGTCCCCAGAAACCCAGAGCCTGACCTAAGGGTGTGGGGAGGCTCATTGGGGAAGGGAAGCATAAAGGGAATAGAGACAGGAAGGAGGAAGTGGAGACCCGAGGCCCATCTGGCCCGCCCCATGCTGGCAGGTGGGGAGGCCTCCTTCACCCTGCCATGCCAGCCCAGGCCAGCTACACCACCCACTCCCTGGGGTGAAGGCCCCCGGCTCCACCTTGGTCTGGGACACCTACTTGTGCTCGCCATCTCTGCCTCCCTTGGTCTTCTCTCTGCCTTTGCTGAGTCAGGGGAGAAATGAGGAGACAAGGGGACACGTATGAGAGACACTTGCACACTTAGTCCCTGACCCTGAAGACCCCCACACGCCCCAGGAGGGCTCCTTGGCCCAGGGAGCCCCTCACCCCATAGCCTCTCACCTCAGCTTTCCTGAGCCTATAGGGTGGGGCTACTTTTGTTTCCTGCCTGGTAGGTAGGGGGCTCTTGGGAGTGGGGTTGGGTGGTCACTATTCTAACCCTGACCCCAAGCTCAGGGGAGCCTGGAGCCACTGTGAAGGGGACCAGCTGATCTCTCCCTATCCACCACCCCAGGCCTGGACCTGGGAGTTCAGAAGGTGGGAGTGCCAGGTTCTCCATGCTAGACCACCCTACTGCTCCCCACCCCCATTCCTGTCCTCCACCCCACAGAGTGGGAAGCACAAGGCTGGGGGGGGGGGGAAACCTCTGGGAAGGAAAGTGACCTAGAAGGAAGTATGTGACTGCAATTGATCTAACACTTTAGTTGGAGAATAGATCCTTCTGTCACTTCTTAGTGAAGCTTCCATAGACCCTTCTAGAATATTCTCTCAACACTTCCCAGATGCTGTAGCAATGAGGAGGAAGAAATGAAAGAGGACAGCAGCTTCCCTTTCTTCCATGTACTGGCACAGACTTTGTGCAGGGGGCTGGACTGGCTTTTCCAGAAGGTTAGGCTGGAGCTCTTGTCTGAGAAGAGTCAACACCAGCCAGGTCCTTGCCAGCATCAGTGGAGCAGAGACAGGGACAGACAGGACAGCTATGTTCTGGGCCTGTGCCCTGCTGGCCATGGAGGCTGCCCAGGCCCAGGCCTCTACTAGTGTCTACTGGGACCTGTGTGGACTCTGTTCTGAAGTAATGATTCTAGTGAGCTGAGGAACAAATAGGAGCCATCCTGAACCTCACCTCCATTATCCCAAGTGGGGCTGCCTCTCTCTGAGTAATCAACCTGGAGAGTTTGTCTCTATCATTTACATAGCAACACCGGCCATGTATCTATCTTCCCACCTACCTACTTATCTATTTATCAGAAAGTGACACTTTGACCCTGAGAAGCATGCAAATCTTTGCAATAAAGGAGGCAGAAGGGGAAGTGTGCCGCCTGGGAACTGGCAAGAGTAGGGCAGAAAGGTGGACTTTTGTAGATGGAAGACAAATCAGAAATATCAGATGCTGTTTTTTTCCTTCTCTTTGGCTTTGCTTTGAATTCTCAGAATGGCATCGAGTTGCTCCTAGGGAGGGGTAACAGCTCAGGCACACAGCAATGGGGGGCGTGGCACAGCAGGCACCCTTGACCTGGGCACACAGCACGTGCTTTCCTCCCTGCCCTCGGCCCCTCCCGGCTTTGCAGTTCCTGATTTTGAGGCCTCTGAGCTGACCATGAGGCTGCATACAGGCCCACTCAGAAGATGGACATGAAAAAGGGAAAAGACACGGTTGTGATTTTGCTGCATCCGGGATTGTGACTACCAGTGCTGACAATAATCACAAGGCCCTCAGTCTCCTGATCTCCCTCAAGCTCCTCTCCCAGGGCTCTGTGCTGAGAAAAGCAGCCACCAGTGGGAGGCTCAATATGGTGGCCAGCTCAATATGGCAGCTTCACAGTGCTTCACAGTGCTGGGCCTCCCTTGGGCACTCAGCCTGGGAGGGGCCCCTAATCAAGGCCAGGCTTGGGGGAATCTGCTAGCACACTTCCCCTGAAGCCCCAGAAGAAGCCCAAGTCTGACTCCTTTGGCTGTCTGGGGGGCTGCTGCCCCGTGGGCACTCTGAGTGGAGGCAGGAAGAGGGCTGGGACCACAGGGACTGGTGAGCACCATGCAGAGGTGAGGTTGGCGATTCTGATGTCACACATACATGCCTGTGGATGTCCTGGGCCCAGTGTCCATCTGCCAGAGCCCCCAGCATGCACACCTTCCCTGCCGTCTGACCCCCGTAAGTGAGGAAGGTAGCAGCTTCCATGGGTCTCATGGAAGTGGATGACGGACCTGGCAGTTAAAGGAGAAAAGGGGCTTCCCATGAGCCAGGCGGTAGCGCAGCAGGTTAAGCGCATGTGGCGCAAAGCACAAGGACCAGCATAAGGATCCCGTTTCGAGCCCCTGGCTCCCCACCTGCAGAGGAGTCGCTTCACAGGCGGTGAGGCAGGTCTGCAGGTGTCTATCTTTCTCTCCCCCTCTCTGTCTTCCCTTCCTCTCTTCATTTCTCTCTGTCCTATCCAGCAACGACAACATCAATAACAATAATAACTACAATAACAAGGGTGACAAAAGGGAATAAATAAATATAAAAAAGTTTTTTAAAAAATTTTTTTAAAAAAGAAAAGGGGCTTTCCACTTCTCCCCAGCAGAGGGGGCCCACCAGGAACCTTGAGATTCTTAGGGAACACCTCAGAATTCCTTGGTGTAGTCTCAGGCCTTGGGGGTAGGGTGGGGAGGCGGAGGAGGGGAAAGGAAGGCTGGGCAGCAGAAGCAGGGGGGGCTGTGGAGGGCAGAAGTGCCAAGCAGGTGGAAAAAAAAGAGAGAAGGCCACAGACTAGAGGGAGTCTGAGGTGAAACCCAGGACTCCTCCCTCTGTCCTCTGCTGTGACTCCTGCAGCCACATGGCGGCAGAGCCCAGAAGCCAGGAGTGAGTGGATCTTCTGAGAGAACGCAGGTGGAAACACGTGAGCAGGCATGCATATATATATATACACGTACATGCATGCACACCCATGTGTGTGCATGAGGCAGAGGTAAACTGACATGCAGAGGCCCAGGACTGATTCTGGGTTTCTAAGAGCAAAGCACCCATGTGGTGAGTGCTTCCTTCTCACATGCTGCCAGCTGGGGGGTGAGGGGATCCTGGGGATGTGAGGTAGCCCAGGACGCCCAGTGGCTCTGAAGCACCAGGTCTGGGCAGCCCTTGCTTCCTGGGCCCTTGTGTAGGGTGGAGAGCAAGTGCAGAGAAGGAGCTTTCCAGGGCCTGCGCCAGAGGTCAGTGCTGTGCAGAGTCAGCTGGGAAACACAGAGGCAGGGAAGGGCTGAGGAGGGAAACGATGCCGGCTGAGCCCTGCATGGTGACTCACATGCATCATCTCATTTAATCTTTTAAAAAAATTTTATTAACATTTATTTATTTATTTATTTTGGATATGGACAGAGAAAAGTTGGGAAGGAAAGGGAGAGAGGGAGAGAGATACCTGCAGCCCTGTTTCACTACTTGTGAAGCTTCCCCTGCAGGTGGGGACCAGGGGCTTGGACCCAGGCCCTGGCGCACTGCAATGTGTGCGCTCAGCTAGGCACACCGTCTGGCCCCATGCCTCATTTGGCACCAGGAGTCCCCTTCCAGGGACAGGAAAATGGGGCCTCTGGGTGCAGAGCTGAGATCACAGCCCTGTGCTCTCTATGGCACCAGGCTTCCTTCCAGAACATTCCTGGAAGTCTTTTTTTATAGAACATTTAAAAATTTTCTTTTACTCGCTAGGACAGAGAGAAAGTGAGATGTAAAGGGGAGATAGAGTGAGAGAAAGAGACACCTGCAGCCCTACATACTGCTTGTGGGTGGGGAACTGGGGCTTGAACTCAGGTCTTTGCCTTTGTGCACTCAACCAGGTATGTCACCACTTGACCCCTGCCTGCACTGGAGATCTTTTACAGAGAACTTACTAAAATCGTGGGCCCCTGGTTTTGGGGGAAGGAGTAGAGGAACATGCAGAAGACAGTGACTGAGCAGTCTGGGAGAGTTAGGGGCATGGCAGAGAGGGTCTTGGGGTGCTGTGCTGGGGCCTGGGGGCTCAGGCAGTGCTGGGCAGGCATTCTTGGAGCTGGGGTGGAGGCACTGGGGCAGCGGCTTAAGGCTGTGGCAGCCGGTGCCCTTCTCTGGGGGGCATCTGCAGAGGAACCTCCTGGGTACTGGAAGCGGATGGCAGGAGCCCAGCTGGGGGACCTCAGCCTGCAGGGCGAAATTGGGGACACCAGGGCCTTGCCCTGTCAGTCTCCTCTGCCGTCCTTTCAGGCACTGTCCCCATTAGTTCTGAGCTGAGGCTGTGTCCTGCCCACTTGCTCCAATCCCCACCCTTAGCCTGCTCCTCACCCATCTGCTCCAGACAGACAGACTCCCATGCCACACCCCGTGTGTCTCAAGGAGCAGATGGGACCCTTCTTGGCAGCACAGCGATGTTTGTCCTGATGGTTTTGAGCTGAAGGAGAGGTGAGGGGGCACCTTGGTTGAGAAAAGGATCAGCCTTCCTGGGGGCGTGGGGTGGGCAGGACAGGGTCAGATGTCCCGTCTCTCCTGTGGGGTGGTGAGGTTCAGGGTGGGGGGTCTTTCTAGCCCAGAAACACTTGTGGTGTCCTTCCAGACTTCAGAGTCTGCAGGCACCTGGGTGATGGGCTGAGAGACAATGGGAGCTGTGAGGCCAGCACCAGGTATCCCACCCCCCTGCCTGCCCAATCACCCCACTCTATTTCCAGATTCACTGTCTCCATAAGGGCAGCTGGACCCCAACAGCAGGAGTGCCTCCCCCCACCCCAACTCTAAACCATGTCCTCTCTAACAGCTCAGAACCTTGCACTAGGGAATCAGCTCAGCAGTGGTGAGCAGGACGCTGCCCAAGGCCCGGAGTTTGATCCCCAGAACTGCCAAATGCTTCAGTCTGTTGCCGTTGTCACCCTCACCCAGTTCCCTGTCCCTGGATGCACCTGTCCTCCTGCTCCTGCAGCCCTGGTGGTGGGAAGGGCTGGTCAGGGGTTGGAGGGGATGGCAGGTTGGAGTGCCTGCCTTCTCTGTCTCCTTACTCCTGGTGCCAGGACTCCTGCAGCCCTGGGGACCTAAATTCCCCCCTCCTTGCTTCCTGATGTCCTCCCTTCATCCACATCCTGACCTCCTTGGTGAGAGGAATGGGTTTGGCATTGCCCGGCTGCAACTCCTTAAAAGGCTACCTACCCTCTTGTCTACTCAGGAATGCTGCATATGGGATCTACCCATGGGATCTACCTGTAGGATCATCCCATGGGATATACCTGCAGGATCTACCCATGGGATCCAGAGCATCCCCGGGACCCCAGGATGTCAGAGTTGGAGGGGAGCCTGCCTCTCTCTTAGTGACTCTGGGGTAGGAGTAGGGCGGCTTATGACTTCCCGAAAGCCCCACTTCCAGCCTGTCCCCCCCATCCTCTCTGTGCATCCCCGCCTGTCAGGGTGGGGGCTCTCACTGTACTGGGCCCCATCTCACAGGTCAGGAGAGACAGCCAGGAGGCTAGGACCTGCCAAGGCTCATGAGGCTGTCAGGCAGAGCTGGGGCTCAGCCTTTTCCCCCCAGTCTAAGGAGCCCTGCTAGCCTGGGCTGGGGGAGGTCCAGCCACACTCGCTCAGGCATGGCATGAGGGCAACATTCCCTGCCTCCTTCCACCTCCCTCCGGGTTCCCTGAAACATGTGCGTGGAGTAGCAGGGTGCTGGAGGAGGCTCAAGTGCAAAGAAGGCAAAGGCACTGAGGGTGGGGAGGCCAGGTTCCAGTGAGAGGAGCCGCCTCCCTTAGCCTGCAGTGGACTGACCTGCACCCCCTGCTGGCTAGACCCTGGGCGGTAAGGCATCAAGTGCCACTTCCCACATCAAGCGCCACTTCCCACTCTCCCCAGGGAACTGCACTTGGGACTTGAAGCCCTCACCTGGAGGCACCCTGTCACCCACAGGGTGACTGAACTCCCTGGAAGCCAGTGGGGTCAGGAAGCCCCAGGGTCTTTGCCCTGGGGTCAGAGCCTAGATCCATCCTCAGATCCCAGTGCAGTCAGGGGGCCCTTCTGGGGGACTAGGGAGCCAGCGCCCAGTTTTACCTGCGGAAACTCTTCTCGCCTGGGGGCCTGGAGCTGGGGCAGGAGCCGGGGAGCAGCCCATCTGTCTCCTGGCTGTCCTTCCCTTCCTCGTGGAGGGACTCGTCCCCCAGGAAGTCCCCCACATCCCAGGAGCCCACCATGCCGTCCATGGCCTGATAGCGGACCTCCACGCACAGGCTGGTCTGTGGGAGAGAGGGCGTGAGTGGCTGGGCCTGTGTTCTGCTGGGTGTGTCACACCAACCTCAGGGGTGGGGACAAGCTGGGTGCTGCCCCACCTGCCCCCACTTTACAGATAAGAAGACTGAGGCTCAGGAAGACTACAGGCCCTATGGCCCAGGTTTCCTGCCTCCTGGTGCCTGAGGCTCTGGGCAGATGTTCTTGGATCTAGGTTCTCAGGTTCTTGTGCAGTGGAAATTTGCAAGACCAAACAAGTGAGTCTCCAGAAGCCTTTACTGGGGCTGGTGCACAGGCACAAGGGGAACTTGGCTCCTCAGGGGACCCCGTGCAAGGGCACTGGGGTAGGGCATGCAGGCAGCTCCTAGACACAGGGGAGGTGATCAGGCAAAGCCCACTCATCAGGGACAGTGAAGCCCACTGGTCAGGGATGAGTCACAAGTGCTCTCTGGGGCCAGCTCAGGCTGCTTATGGTGGTGGAGCCTCACTGCTGCCCCCCTGATGGTGCCTGAGCTCAGTCACCCTTCAGAGGAGTCCTGGCTGGAAGGAAACATGTAGACAGAGCAGGAGTTTGGGCCCTATTTCTATTCACCCCAGGGGAGGGAGCCTTGCTGGATGGTGGCACCTGGACTGTTGCGGGCTCCCTGAGCCCACTGTGTACACAAGCATGGCATCACTCAGTGTGCCTAGGGAGTCAGCCACCTCTTGTCGTAGACAGGCCTTCAGGGAGGGGGGGTGGTCCCCAGAAACTGGCTGACCTCTCCTGGCTTCCAAGGCTCCTGGGAGATGTGACTGCATGGGCCCAGGTACTGGATGCCCCAGGAAGGTGTGGGCCAGCATTTCTTCCTGCCCGTGATGGTTGCCCCACCACCCTGCAGGGACCTGCGAGTCACCCTGGGTTCTTCCCAGGGGGAAGAGGAGCTTTTTGACTGGACCTAGCCTGTGATGTGGAAAAGCTGGTGTGCTTCTCACTGTGTGCTTGGGCCACTTCCCTGAAGGTTCAGGACTTGGGGAGACTCACTCCAGTCCCCTCCACAAGTGATGGGAACACCCCCTCCTCACAGCTCTGCGGGTGGCCGAGTCTGTCACTGACAGAAATGGGGACCTGGAATTGGAAGTCACTTCTCTTCCAAGAACTCAGGGTTCCCACCCATAAAGTGGACAGCTATGGCAGGTGGGGGGTGGGCTAGGTGTTCTCTCTGAGACCTCAAATGCTCTCTTGTTCTCTGCGAAGAGGCATCTGAGACAGTGGGGCATTATGGGATTTCCTGCCACAGCCTTGGGCTTCTCAGAGAGGGCCCCTCCCTTTTTGCATCTCTGGGGCCACAGTCCCTGCCCACTGACACTAGGCCCACATGCCAGCCAGGACCCGAGTGGGGAGCCATGGACCAGCTGCATTCTACCCACAGGTTAACTGAGGCCAGACCTCAGACAATGGATTTTATCTATAATACATGATGTTTTGCTAAAGTATATGTGATTTCACACTGTGATTTTACCTATTTAGCTCTTACAGTGTGCTCTAAGATGCTAAACACTTCCATTTCTTCTCATGTCTTCTTCTTTTTAAGAAATTAGGATTTTAAAATATTAATATTTTTTTATTTTTCTTATATTCTTGGTAAGACACAGAGAAAATGAGAAGCGATGGAGGGGTAGAGAGGGTGAGACACCTTCAGCACTGCTTCACTGCTCATGAAGCTCCTGCTACAGGTGAGAACCAGGGGGCCTTGAACCCGGGCCTTTGTGAACAGTGACTGTGTAACTGCCCTTCTTCTCCTTCCCCTTCCCCTCCCCCTTCTCCTTCTTCTTCTTCTTTTTTTAAATCACTGCCAGGGCCTCTTGCCTGCCAGATTCCACTGCTCCTGGCAGACTTCCCCCCCCTTTCAATTTCATATAGCAAGAGGTAGAGAGGGAGAGAAAGAGAGCCATTGCGGCACCACCTCCACTCACAGTTCCCTATAATGACATGCGCAGTGCTCCTGTGTGGTGCCAGGAGCTTGAATCTGGGTCAGGCAAATGGTCAAGTGTGGGCTATCTCCCAGCCTCTCCTTTTGTTCCTTTCCTTTTTTTTTTTTTTTTTTTTTAAGGATTTTATTTATTTATTCATGAGAAAGATAGAAGGAGAGAGAAAGAACCAGACATCATGCTAGTACATGTGCTGCTGGGGATTGAACTAAGGATCTCACACTTGAAAGCCTAATGCTTTATCCATTGTGCCACCTCCCGGACCACTTTTTTTTTTTTAAATGAGACAGAGAGCAAGAGAACACAGAGCACTTATCTTGTCCCAAGGGCTCACCCACAACCACTGGGCTGAGGAGCTGGGGAAGCAGGTCCCGGGCCTATCACAGTCACGTACAGGGACTCAGGACGCCCACCTTGAGGACGGCATTGTTGTCATCAATGAGTGTGTCTGTCACCTCCACGTGGTTCTTCTCCACCACCTTCTGCAGCACCATGCGAAAGGTCCCGATGAGCCTGTGAGGCAGCAGCGGGGACATGAGGAGGCCAGGGTGTGCCCCTGGGTCCTGTGAGCCCCTCTTTCCCTAGTGGATGCCTCAGGTGGTCAGGCAGTCCCTAGATCAGCAGAGACCCTGCAATGTGATAAGACACCTCCAGGGGGTAGGAGGGAGCTATTCCATGCCAGTGCTGGGGAAGCCTCGGAACACCTTCCAGGCCTCAGAAAGGAATGAGTCTCACTGGGAGAAGGGGGGGAGGGTTGACAGAGAGAAGTTGAGAGGAGATAGGAAGAAAGACAGACACCTGCAGACCTGCTTTGCCACTTGTGAAGAATCACTCCTGCAGGTGGGGAGTCAGGGTGCGAACCTTAACTGGGTGCACCACCACTCAGCCCCTTTCCCGATTTCTCTCTGTCTCTGTCCAAAATAAATAAATATTTAAAAACAATAGTACTCTTAGTGCTTGGGTCCTGGCGCTTGCTAGCCAAGCCCTCCCTCTGCCTGCAGCCAGGAGCGCCCTCTACTGGCGGGCAGGAAGCCTGTTTCCCACCCAGGCTGCCTCCCTTCATCTGGGTGCAAACAGAGGCCTGCCTGTGATCTCATCTCTTGGGTCAGCCGAGAGGAGCTGCTCAGAGATTCAGGGGCAGCTGAGTAAGGGGTGCATATGCCCCTTCTGGAGCCTGGGCTGTCCAGTGTGGTCCATGGGGTCCCCATCACAATGAGGTTGCCCCCCAGAGAACCCCACCAGCCCACAGAATGGCTGGGCAGGGGTCCTGGGTGACTGGCCAGCAGGGAGACAGTCTGCCCATTGACCACAGTGGAGTCACACCCAGGCCCAGACCATCAATAATTCATGGCTCTCCCCAGGGAGCTGGTGTCAGGTGCCCTGGCCAGTGAGGCCTCCCCTCTGCCCTGATTCCTGAATTATTCATGGGGTCCAGGAGACTGGCGTCTGGGTCAGCCACCCCTCCCATCAGGAGTCATGGTGGGTGGAATGGGGGGGGGGGGACACATGAGATGCCCTGGACCAATGCCTTGTCCTCACAGGGGACCCCCAGGCACCTGAAGGGGGTGGGGGCCGAGCAGACCTACGGCTCCTGCTCCGACCTTCCCTGCCTCCTGACCCCTGAGAGGCCCTTAATCACTCATTCCTTGGGAAATGAAATGCTACCCCACACTCAGCTGAACCCTTGGGGGAACCCCCGTGAATGTCATGGCACTTCCTGAGTCAGAACCCCCATGCATTATGGCTCCACCCCATTCTCCTAGGCATGGGGAGTCCACTATTTCTTGGGACTCATTGGTCGGGTGGCTGTTTCCCAGATGTCCGATGTTTTCAGTGGGGCCACCTGGTCCTGGTCCTTCCACCAGCTCTATCTCTCTCCTTCCTCTTCTATGTGGTGGAGAAGCTTCTGGGGTGAGGGGCAGGGATGGTACCTTAAACCTCGATTCTAGTAGCTCCAGTGACTACCACTGTGTCTGCTGGGGTACAGGGTGTTTGGTCAATAAATGTCTGGTGAATGACTAAGAAGAACAGAGGGTGGGAGGATGGATGGAAGGATGATGGATGGATGGATGATAGACAGACTGGATGGATGGATGAAAGGATGACAGATGAGTAGAAGGATGGATGGGAGCATGAATGAATGTAAAGATAGAAGGACTAATGGACAGAAGGATGACGGGTAGGTAGAAAGATAAATGGATGGGTGATGGATGAATGGGAGGGTGGATGGGAGGATGGAGGGTGAATGGATAGAAGGGTAGATGGAAGGATTTTGGCTGGAAGGGTGGACAGATGGAAGATAAATGAGTAGAAAGATGGAGAATAGATGGAAGGGTGGATGAATAAGAAAGATGGGTGGACAGAAGTATGAAAGGATGGATGAATCTATCCTCTGTGATTCTCCCTTCCCTGTCAGAAGCCAAGAGATAAAGCCCCTTCCCCAGTGACCCCAGGCTACAGCTCCAGGTGTTTTCTCTCCTAAACTAGTGTGACCCTGGCCTCTTCTCTGACTGTTTGGCAAATATGAATCTAGTCTGAGATGAGGGTGGCTTCTCTTTGGTTTCTGTTGCCTCCCTGTCGGGTCGCACTGGGCTCTCAGGGGGCACCCCAGCCCCTCAATTCTGGACACAGCACAGTTCAGCCAGACCTTCTTCTAGTGAGAAGAGCAGCTGGCTTTTAAACTCGAGATGAGGCTGAACATTTCTTATATTCAGCCAGTACCACACCCTGTCTGAGCTGTTCAGAATTCTGCTCATTATAGTGAGAGAGAGAGAGAGAGAGAGAGAGAGAGAGAGAGAGAGAGAGGAACCCCCTGGCTGGGTATTTGAGGAAGGAGTAAATAAATGAACACCATCTCACTTCATTCTCACAGCTTCCCTTTAAGCCAGCACTGTCCTCTCTACATGAATACACTGAGCTCAGAGAGGCTGTGCGACCTGCTTAGGGTAGCACAGCAGTGACTGAACTGGAGAGGAGACTCAGGCTCTGTGCACCTTCTCTGTGAAGGTGACAGGTCTGCCCTCTAGGCCACAGTCTCTGGGAGGGTGTCCTCATCCATTGTCCTTTTCTCAGGTAGCTTCTGGGTGGCTGGGGGCTGGGGACAGGAGGCAGGAGCATGAGGGTGGGGTGTCCTCGGCAGACAATCACCAGGAGGGCTGGGGGGCTCTGAGGATGACTTGAGGGGGAGGGCAAGGGGGGTTTTAAATGGTCAATACAGAGCAGGTCCCCAAAAGTGGGTAACAATCCAAGGAGCAGGGTGCCTGCCCCTTGCTCCCCTCATGTCCCCCCCATGTACCCACCTATCCCCCTGCCAACTCACTTGTTGCTGAAGACTTTGCTGTAGTTTAAGACCTGGATCTCAATCAGCTCAGTGCTTTCAATGCTGCTGGGCACCGGCCACCGGAAGGTCTGCAGAGAGAGGGACAGCGCGCCCTGGGGCGGGGTTGGAGGGGTCTGCAGAGAGAGGGACAGCGCGCCCTGGGGCGGGGTGGGAGGGGACAGCCATGCCCCTGGGGGGAGGGGCAGGAAGGGACAGCTCTGCCTTGTGGGGGCAGGTGGGGCCTCCCTTGCCCAGTAGCTCACTGAACCCCTACACACGGGGGTGGGAGTGTTGTGGCCCTCATCAATGGTGGTACCCTGAGGGTTGGGACCTGCCCTGGGCTGCAGAGGGAGGGGCCTTGAGCTGACCAGCATCTGTTTCTTGGCCCAGAGCCCCCACCACCACCTCACACAGTTCCTGGGGTACAGCCAGGGCGGGGACCCCAACTATGGGCTATGAGGTAGGTTTCCCTCCGTGAAGTGGGCTGTGAGCACATAGCCCTGTCTCCCGCCAGCATCACCCTCATCAGAGCCTCTCTGAGGAAGCCAGTGTCTCCCAAGCTGGTCATGGCCCCTGGGGAGACACTGCACCACAGAGGGATAGGACCCCCGGGACCCCTGAATCCCACAGAGGCGGCTGGGAGTGGCAGTCTGAGCCTCTATTCCACCTGCATCCTGAGCCCACAGCCTGAGGATGGTCCAGTGCAAACAGGAGGCCAGGCTGGTGGTGACCCTCCCACTCCACCCCATTCCACCCCCAGACTGGACGTGAGGGACAGGAAAGGAACGGGGAGACCACTAATAAGGCCTGCTGCTGAGGGCTCCTGGAGGATGGCTCCCTGGGAGGTGGTGGGAGTGTTGGTGAGGCTTCCCTGGAGAGGTGGGGAGTGAGAGTTCAAGGGGGGGGGGGTGAGGGTTCCCTGCACTGAGGATGGAGGGATGGAGGAGAGGGCTTGGGGTGGGGGAGTGCTTGGAGACTGTGGGCCCAGATGAGGAGCGGAAGGAGTCTGGGCCTCATTAAGCAGGTCTGCCTGCAGCTCAGCTCAGCTGCAATGAAGGGGCTGCGTCACTGCAGGGAGATGAAACCGCTCAGCCAGGCCCAGCTCACTGGCTGCTTGTGTGAGGGGCGTGCAGCGTGGGGCGGGTGGGTGGGGGTTGTGAGCTGATCTGTGAGGGTCTGTGGCTCAGGAAGGAGGCCTTGGGGATGGCACTCTCTGACAATGACTGTCAGCTGACAGTCACCAGGTGAGCAGGGGACAGCATCTTGAGGGGAAGAAAGTGTGACTTCCTCCTGCTTGGGGCCAGCTGACAGGTGGTCACCTGAAAGTGACATGCTGAGTGCAGCCAGGAAGGGGCTTTGGATGAGGAACATGAGAGCGGGTCAGGCCTCGATGTGGGCTGGGAGAGAGAAGACGGAGCTCTGACTGTGTCCTAGAAGCTCCTTTTATCTCTGACTTCCTCTCCTGCCCTCATCTGCCCTCCTTTCCCCGCCCACACTGCCCTCCCTCATCTTTCTTCTTCTCCCGTCTTGCTGCTCTGCTTTCTTCTCCCCACATATATTTTAATTTTTATTTACTATTTAATTGGGGGTGGGCAGGCAGGGAACCAGAGCATCACTCTGACATATGTGATGCCAGGGTCCAACTTGGGACTTGATGCCTGCAAGTCCTGTGCTCCACCTCTGAACACACCTGGCTACTCCCCAGTTTAGTCTCCCTCTGCCCCTCCCCCTCTCCCCTTTCTTTCCTTCTTGCCCTCCTCCTCCTTCCCCTCCTCCTCCTCCTCCTCCTCCTTCTCCTCCTCCTCCTTCTCCTCCTCCTCCTCCTCCTCCTCCTCCTCCTCCTCCTTCTCCTCCTCCTCCTCCTTCTCCTCCTCCTCCTCCTCCTCCTCCTCCTCCTCCTTCTCCTCCTCCTTCTTCTTCTTCTGGTACCAGGACCTCAGGAATATACTATTTCACTGCTTCTAGGCACACTTTTAATTCATTAATTCATATATATATATATATATATATATATATGGAAAGAGAGAGAGAGAGAGAGAGAGAGAGGTGGGGAGAGAGATAGGGAGAGAGAGGGAGACCACAACATTGCTCCCCTATTTAGGAAGATTCCTTTTGTTCTTTTCACAGTGCTCCCACTCAGACCAGGTTCTTGAGCACAGTAAGGCATGCTCTCTACCAGAATAGGTAAGCTATCACCTATTCTCTGTGTCTATCTTTCTGTTTGTCTGGTTGTTTTTCTGTCTACCTCTCCCTCAGAGGTTCTTAATCCTGGCTGCATGTTAGAATCACTTATGGTAACTTTGCCTCCTCCTCACCCCAGGCTGTGTTTAAACCCCAATAAAGCCGAGGTGGGGTTCAGGGGTCAGTTCAGTGAGAGCTCACTAGCTGTGTCCAGACTTGAGGCCCCGCTGAGCATCAGCTGTCATGGAAAGTGGTCCAAGCTGCTGTGCTGGGGAGACCCTGTGGAGACAGGTCCTGGAGCATGTGAGGCCACAGGAGACCCCAAGAGTCCCAGACAACACCCAGTGCACGCTGAAGTCCCGGCTGGATTACATGGAGCAGAAGGACCACCCAGCTGAGCCCATCCTACCCCAGGATCCGTCAGAGGTGTACTCTTAATAACCACAACTATTGGCTTTCTTTATTTCTTTTTTAAATATTTTATTTATTCCCTTTTGTTGCCCTTGTTGTTTTATTGTTGTAGTTATTATTGTTGTTGTTGATGATGTCATCATTGTTGAATAGGACAGAGAAATGGAGAGAGGAGGGGAAGACAGAGAGGGGGAGAGAAAGATAGACACCTGCAGACCTGCTTCACCACCTGTGAAGTGACTCCCCTGCAGGTGGGGAGCCGGGGGCTCGAACAAACCGGGATCCTTAGGCTGGTCCTTGCGCTTTTTACCACGTGCACTTAACCTGCTATGCTACCGCCCGACTCCTACTGGTTTTCTTTTTAACTAGAGACAGAGAAGTTGAGAGGGAAGGGGGAGAGAGAGGGAGAGAGAGACACCTACAGGCCTACTTCATACTTGCGAAGATCCCCCCCCCAGTGCTGGTGGGGAGCAGGGGCTTGAACCCAGTTCCTTGTACACTGTAATATGTGCACTCAATCAGGTGCATTACTGCCCAGCCCCTCACTGAAATTTTCCCATGTGGTGCCAGGGCTGGAACTCAGAGGCTCACTCACTGCAGGCATGCACTCTACTGGCTGAGCTATCTCCTGGCCTCTTGGGCTGGTTTCTTACCTAGCACTAGATGGCTGTGGCAGCCCCATGCTGCCTGTGTTCAACCTGCCTCCCACAGCCAGCTGTCTGCTCCATTTCCTTCTGACGCCCCAGGAATCCAGCTGGGCTCTCCTGGTGATTTCAGAGCCGCTGGGCCTGAGCAGAGGTCCCTGTTCCCAGCGGGCCTGGCACACAGCAGGGACTCGACAGAGAGGCCTCCCATGGAGACTGGCTGCTGGTGGAGGTGCCCTCCATACACCCCAATAAAGTGAGGGGATTGATGGCCACACTACTTAGGGGACTGTGGCATTGGCGGAGCACTTAGCTCAAAGCCTGGCACCCACCAGAGCTGGCTCTGCATGGTGCTTGTGAGAGTGGTGCTTCTAGGAGCAGGGCCACAACCACTAATCTTGGGGACAGACACCACAAGGAATAGGTGCTTTCTGGGGCAGAGGGGCAGAGGGGCAGAGGGGCAGAGGGGCAGAAGGGCAGAGGGCAGAGGGGCAGAGGGGCAGAGGGAAGAAGGGCAGAGGGGCAGAGGGGCAGAAAGGCAGAGGGGCAGAGGGGCAGAGGGGCAGAGGGCAGAAGGGCAGAGGGTCAGATGGGCAGAGGGCTGAAGGGCAGAGAGGCAGAGGGGCAGAAAGGCAGAGGGGCAGAGGGGCAGAAGGGCAGAAGGGCAGAGGGGCAGAAAGGCAGAGGGGCAGAGGGGCAGAGAGGCAGAGGGGCAGAGGGGCAGAGGGCAGAAGGGTAGAGGGTCAGATGGGCAGAGGGCTGAAGGGCAGAAGGTCAGAGGGGCAGAAAGGCAGAGGGGCAGAGGGGCAGAAAGGCAGAGGGGCAGAGGGGCAGAGGGGCAGAGGGCAGAAGGGCAGAGGGGCAGAGGGGCAGAAGGGCAATGGGCTGAAGGGCAGAGGGTCAGAGGGGCAGAGGGGCAGAAGGGCAGAGGGGCAGAGGGGCAGAGGGGCAGAAGGGCTGAGGGGCAGAGGGCAGAGGGCAGAGGGGCACATGGGCACAGGAGCAGATGGCAGAGGGGCAGAGGGCCAGAGGGGCAGAAGGGCAGAGGGGCAGAAGGGCAGAGGGGCAGAAGGGCAGAGGGCAGAGGGCAGAGGGGCACATGGGCACAGGAGCAGATGGCAGAGGGGCAGAGGGCCAGAGGGGCAGAAGGGCAGATGGGCAGATGGGCAGAAGGGCAGAGGGGCAGAGGGACAGAGGGGCAGAGGGCAGAGGGGCCGAACACACCACTCAAGTTGTCACAGGCACACAAGGCTCACTCAGCTGCCAACATTTGTTGAGCATCAAGAATATTTTCTGAGACCTGGTGTGTTAGTACAGCACCTAGAGTGTTTGCTGGGCACCTGGAGTTTGTCTGCTGGGCACCTGGAGTGTGTCTGCTGGGCACCTGGCATGCTTGCTGAGCACCTGGCACATCTGCTGGGCATAGTATGTGTGGCAGGCTCTGTGTGTGGCACTGTGGTCAGGGATACAGGGGCCTTCTATATCCTGCTTTAGCTCCCAGGCACACTTGGGATAGACACAGATCTGTTTTTGCAGCCTGTGATGGAACTGTGGCAGCTGGCCTAAGGACAGGTGATGGACAGAGTATAAGAGGACCTCTGTCTGAGGGGATCTGACGGCCCAGGGTGTGGTGGAGCTGTGACCAGTTCACCAGCTCTGCACTTGGCCCTGGCAGCAGTGTCTGCACCTCTCAGCCGTTTACCCTGGACCTCCGGCAATTTGCCCCAGAATTTAAAGACCTGACTTGATCCTTTTGCTCATTCTTTCACTCTGCAGTGCTTCTCAAGTCCTGTGCTAGGGTGCAGGCCAGTGAGAAACAGAGGCATGGATCCCCGAAACCTTTGGTCCTCAACATCCAAGTAGAGCAGAAACAGGCAGGTGAGGCCAGACTCCCCTAGATTCCATACCCTGGAGCCAGGATCTCCCTCCTCTGGGTCCAGAGGGCATGGCCCATCCCTGTCCAGGGTTCATCTCCCCACTGGCCTGACTGAGCTGTATCCACTTTGCAAGTGTCCTGGGCTCTGGTTCCAACCCCAACCACAGTCACTCGTCACTTGGGGTGAGAAGAGCCTGCTGAGCCTCAGAGGGCTCTCCCTGCCTCTGCCTTCCTACAAGCACTGCTGCTGCTCTGGGCTCTGCTGTGGGCTCTTGTCCCCATAGGGCCTGTGTTGAGCCAAACCCAACTGGCTCGGAGTGGGCGCCATGTGTGTTCCTCCACTCCTCTCCATCCCCTCCCCAGGCAGAGTCCTCTGCTGGCTGCTGGCCAGACACAGTCTGGGTCCCTCCCTCTCTCCCCTTCTCTCCTTGTAGGTTAAATGGAGGCTCTCAAGTTCCAGTCTCTGGGAAAGAAGACACCATTTCCAGGCTCCGTTTTCCACCCATTGTTATTAAAGCATTGTCTGTCTCTCACACACCCCCACCCCCGCAACTGCCCCCTCACCCTGGGCTGAGCCGAGACATGGACTTTGAAACCATAGCTCTAAAGAGACAGGGCTACCTGACGTGCAACAAACAATAATGGCTCACTTTTTTCCCCTTTAAGTATTTGTCTCTTTCTTTCATTCTCTCAAAAGAGAAAAATAAATAAATAAATTGCAGAAGGCGGCAGCATTTCCAGTCTCCTCTAGCTCCCTGACATCAGACCCTCAATCTCGGGCTCCCATAGCGTCCTCCCACATTCCCCACTCCCTAGACCCGTCCTTCCCTTGCTTGTTCCTGCCTGCAAAACCACTGAGATATGTCCCTTGATTTCTCATTATTTTTCCCATATTTTCTTCTCAAAGGTGGTTATTAGGGCAGGAGTTAGTGGGGGGGATTCCACTGCATGCTCTCCACCTTTTTATCTTTTCTGGTATGCATGTGCAGAAGGTCTAGGTGTAGTGTTTTGCTTTCTGAGATATTTTTTGGTTCTTTTTCTATTTTATTTTGCATATTTTGCATGTACTTTTACCTTCAAAACAGAGAGAAGAGTCTAAAACCTGTTGCAAGGTGTGTTTTGGGAGGAAACACACAGAAATATCAGCATCCAGGAAGCCGTATAACTTAAGGAGCTCAAGGTCTCCATCCTCTCATACTGAGACCTGCTTCCTATTTGCCTTCTCAAGACCCCCATACCGTTTGTTCTGAAACCTGCCTCCCAGCTTTAAGAGATAGACAAGGTAGAGTCCCTCCTTCAATCTGTATAAATATACCTTGAAACAGAAACAGGGCTATGTGGAAATGTTATGCATGTAGAATCTATTGTACTTTACTGTTGACTGTAAACCATTAATCCTCCAATAAAGAAATTTAAAAAAGGGGAGAGTCAGGCGGTAGTGCAGTGGGTTAAGCACACGTGGCACAAAGTGCAAGGACCAGTTTAAGGATCCTGGTTCGAGCCCCTGGCTCCCCACCTGCAGGGGAGTCGCTTCACAGGTGGTGAAGCAGGTCTGCAGGTGTCTATCTTTCTCTTCCCCTCTCTGTCTTCCCCTCCTCTCTCCATTTCTCTCTGTCCTATCTAACAACAATGACATCAATAACAACAACAAGAATAACTGCAACAATAAAACAACAAGGGCAACAAAAGAGGAAATAAATAAATAAACAAAAATTTAAAAAAGAGAAATTTTAAAAAAGAGAAGAAAAAGCAACAGGGCAGTAGATCTGATCATTGTTTCTGCCTCCACTACGCTTCAAACTGCACTAAAGCCTTTCCCTCCTTGTAAAAGCTGATGTGACCCTGCTTGGTCTTCTGTGGCCCTAGGCCTTGGGCTCTCATTGGCTTTATTTGTCTTACTCCACTGCCACAGCCCTGCCAGGCAGATAGAACAGAGGATATGCTGCATTTTATGGAAGGGACGTCTGAGGCCTGGAGAGGCAGAGCCCCCACCATGTCATAGAGATCGTTCATACCTTGGACAGTTCACACCCCAGGCTCGCCTCTCAGACTGGTGTGTGTTTCCTCACTGAGCTGGTCCTAGACACATCAGGCTGAGCTGAGAGACCTTGTGGGAAGCCACAGGCCTCGGAAGTGTTGCAAAAAGGCATCTGAGGCTCCCTTCCCAAGCTGTCCCTAGAACCGCTTACTCATAGCCCAATTCTTCCGGGGCCCAGTCAGGGGCAGTTTAAGGTTTGTCTACTCCAGACAGGGGACAGGAATAAGAGGGGTGCTGCTCCTGGTTGAAAGAGGCGAGACCCTGGGCCTCCCTGAGCAGGGGGGTGGGAGGGCTGCCTCCCCTGCACTGAGGGTGCACCCTACTGGCTGGGCCCGGTCACCTGCTCAGAAGTGGAGGCAGCGAGCATGGAGAAACTCCAGCAAGGGCTCCGCAGGGACAGTGGGAGAGTCTGACCTAAGCGTGGACTTAGCATCCTGCCTTTGCTGCTTCAGCTTCTTCACCTTGGGAGACACTGGCTCTCTGAGCCCAAGTTCTAGCACCTGTGTTGCCATGGAGATGGGATGAAGAGTATATGCTGGCTCTGGGGGCAGCCCCAGGGTACCATCTTCCAACAGGGCTGCCCATCAGGCTGGGGAGTGAGGGCGAGTCTCTGGAGTGTGTGAGGACCTGAGCGCAGCCTGGCAGTCTCCACTCCATAAGGGCCTGAGGGCTCCCCATGTGACAACTAGTGCCCAGAGCTTCTGCAGGTGTGAGCGTCTCTGTCAGCATCTGCTTTCTGCCCCCAGCTACTTGCCCTCCTGCTGCCCATTCTTTGGGTGTCACTGCCTTGGTGTCCAGCACCCAGTGGGTGCTCAGACAGGGCCCCGGGCTCAGGGGCAGCAGGGCCTGCCCTTCCTCCTGTCCCGTGCCAGACAGCCTTGGGAAGAGGAAGGACACGGTGATTAACTCTGAATGTCATGTACACCCAGGGCTCAGATATCAGGACTCAGCTAATGGAAAGGGGTGGCTTTGCCCTTGGGGAGGCCTCTCAGGTTGCTTGCTGGCTATGGGCCTGAGGGACAGGTGGACATGTTCCCTGGGAGACTTGCTGAGTCCCAGGGAGCAGGATAGCAGGATGGTGACCAATCAGGGGCAGAGGCCACAGGGCCATCCTGACAGCCAGGGTCCTCACTTTGGGGGGAACATTGATCAGGTTGCTAGGAAGCCTGAGGCCACGCAGCTGACTGAGCCCGCAGCAGCAGTGGTTCCACAGTCAAAGCCCCTCACATTGTCATTTGCACAGAGGTTTCACTCCTGTCCAGGTTCTACCTGACAGACAGAGAGCCTGGGCCCAGATGCTGAAAAGCAGCATCCAAGAGGGGGAATGCCAGAGCACAGCCACCTTAGTGTCAGGACTCATAGCGAAGGAGGAATTTACTGTCCTGTGGAGACACAGGAGGAGGCAGGGACAACTGTGTTCCCGGGGTGATGGGCTGGCCACAGTCTGGGGTGGTTGTGGTTGCTCCCAGCCTAGGTGAGAAGGTGAGACCTGGCTGTGTGTCCCCGCAGAGGCAGGGCAGGGGAGAGTGGTCTGCGGGTGTGTGTGTGTGTGTGTGTGTGTGTGTGTGTGTGTGTATGTTTCTTGCTCTAGGGGCTGCTTAGCCAGTTACTGAACTCAAATGGGGGTCTTCACAGATAGGAGAGGCGGCTCAGGAAAGAGGTGGGGTGGCTATTCTGGGAGTTCACAGCAGATGTGACTACAGGTTCTTGTCCCCAAGTCAGCCCTGGTGACACTGCAGAAGAGGGCAATATGGGTCTCAGGAAGCACCAGCTAGAAAAAGGGCTGTGAGGAGCTGGGGTACAGGATAGGGGAGAGAAGCCAAGGCTGTTTAAGCTTCTATTTGGGTGAAGGGTGCAAGGGTAGGTAACCAACTTGAGGTGGGTGGAGAGCGAGTTGGAGATATCTCAAAGCAGTACTCTTCAAGGCTGTCTGCTCCCTTGCTGAATAGGGGGTGACAGCCAGCTAGGCGAGTGACAAATGATGACAATAGGGGCTGATGGGCCAGCTGCTCACACTGCCCGCAACCAACCCAAAGTAGGCATCCTCTGTCAACCGCACATCTCCCGGAAGGCTCCGAGAGGAGGCCCGCCTGTTAATGTTGTGTCCTGTGTCCCCTGGGGCTCATGTCTGCCCTTCAATGAGGGATCCACACAGCCAGGCTTCCACAGAGACCCTGTGAGAGAGGCATTTCTGTCAAAGGAAGACAGTACAGCCAACAGCATCTACTGCCTGGAAAGGTCATTAGCACAGGTGGACTCACAGAGCAGGACTCGTGGTGAGAGACAGGGACAAAGAATCACAGCAAGAGAGCAAGAGAGTGAGCGGGGGGGGGGGGGGGGGAGGGGGGGGAGTAGCATGAGGCAATGAGGCACTAGCTCAGGAGACAACAGGGAAAGGTTGAAAGAGAACAGTGAATCGATGGGGGGCCAGGAGTACACATATCTTGAGGAGATGTGAAACTAGACCCCTGAAACAACAGTCTTGTAAAACAGTATTTCCTTGAGAGAGAGAGAGAGAAAGAGAGAGAGAGAGAGAGAGAGATTTAAGAGGTAAGTGAAAGCACTGGTGTCTGATAATAAGAGCTACAGAGGAAAGGACAATATAAAAGCTGAAAGAAAGGGCTGCCTGAAGTAATCATAACAGAGCCAGAGCTGTGCAACACCCACAAAAAGGTCTTAAATTGGATGGGGCTGACAAAGGTGTGCAAAACAGGAGAGATAAAGAAGCCCCACAATCTGACACATTTTAACAAAATTTGAGACCATTCAGGAGAAAATAATCATGCTTCCCCCGCCGCCCCAAGAGAGAAAGAAAAGTTCACAAAGGTCCAAGAACCAGAGGACTTTCTGACTTCTCAGCAGCAACAGAGAGTATCTTTGTTGAAGAAACAAACTTTAAGCCTGCAGTTTCTATCTCAGATCTGAACCTCTTCCAATCTGATGGCATAAGGAAAACATTCTCAGATGTAGAGTTCCAGGTTTGCTACACACAGGTCAAAACTGAAAACGTTTTTGAGAGCTTGTTTGGAGGTTCTAGCAGAGAAGCATAGCTACTCGTAGACCCTCAACCCAAGGCGGGTCCGTCTCTATTAGGGGAAGGCCTTCCTCTTCGACCAAGCACACAGCTTCGGGAAGGACACACATGGAGCGGTGAGGGAGGAAGGGGACACCCGCCTAGCCAGCCAGATCAGCTGAATCAACCCTGGTGATCAATGGGGTGACACATGTTGCAGCCAGATTGCCCTCACATCCTGAAAATGCTTTTGGAGGATGTGATCACATAAGAAGAAACAAGGATTTTAAAGAGAATGAGGAAGATTCCTTGCTGTCTTAGAGTTTAAGAAGGCAATAGATAAACTATAGCCAAGTTATTTAGGAGCTTGGTTTACTTTGCAAATCCCATGGTTAGAATTTATTGTACCATAAAAGACCTTACCATGATTTATGTCGTTTGTGCTATTTACAAGTAACTCTATCATAGATAATGGCAGAATCGGTTGCTTCTGGTCTCCCTGGTCTATGATTATAGGTTATTTAATATTTCAAGAAAAAGTTATTATTGAAAATGCATTAACAATGTAAGCCTAGTGTTAGTATTCAATCAGTTTGCAAATTTGAAACATTAAGTGCTGAGATTAAAGGAATATGTATTCTGAACTGAAATCTATGCATTTGAAGAGCTCAAGATATTCAATATATTTTCCTCTCTTATACTGAGTAAGTAGTGATTTATAAGACTATAAGTTAATAGGCTAGATCAACCTACTCTGCCACTTGAAGAAGACGGGTCCTTAAATGAATGCAGCCTAGGATGTTCCTAGCTGTGACCATGGAATGCGAGCTCAGACTGACAGGAATGCAGAGGTTACACAGGCTCCTGTGCTTAATATGAATAGACATGGGCCCTAGATCAGATCATTGGGGTTTACAGTTAATGGTATTTATATGCATATTGGTATTTGTATGTACTCCTCATATCTGGGTATGGTATGGTTAATGGGTATGGTTAATGGTATTTATATGCACTCCTCATGTCTGGGAGCTACTCTCTGCCCTGATCCAGCTTTCTAGTTCTATTCTCAACTCAAGACACCATTTCCCCAGACAGTACTTTTAACCCACCTGCATGTTAGCTACTAGGCTCAGCAAAAACTACTGAAATAATGGGTCCCTTTGAATATACCCCAAATAGGCTTCCTAGCTTTTCCCATATGAAGACCCTTAAGTTCCATCTGCTCTATTCTTACCTTCAGGTTCTTGATTATTAAACAATTTGCTCTGCTTTATATCTTACTGCCTTTCAGCCACCAAGTTGCAGACACTGCCATGATGCCCATCCTAACTTCCCTGCAGACGACCTCACCAATGTGTCCTGGAATCCTACTTCCCCAGATCCCTGTCCCAGTCAAGAAAGACAGAAACAAGCTGGGGGTATGAATTGACCTGCCAATGATCATGCTCAGTGGAGAAACAATTCCAGAAGCCATACCTTCCTTCTGTTGCACCTCATAAAGAATTGTGGTCCATACTCCCTGAAGGATAAAGAATAGGGAAACTTCCAATGGAGGGGATGGAATATGGAACGCTGCTGCTGCTGCTGCTGGGAATTGTGCGGAATTGTGCCCCTCTTCTCCTACAGTCTTGTTAATCATTATTAAATCACGAATAGAAAAAGAAATTTATACCCAGAAGGGAAAAAAAGGGAAGAAACACAATGCCAAGAGATAAGAGAAGCAAATATGATGAAATATCTTGGATAAGATGACAGTTGTCTTAAAAATCAAAAAGGACCAGAGTCGGGCGGTAGCACAGCAGGTTAAGCGCACGTGGCGTGAAGCGCAAGGACCGGCGAAAGGATCCCAGTTCAAGTCCCCGGCTCCCACTTGCAGGGGAGTTGCTTCACAAGCAGTGAAGCAGGTCTGCAGGTGTCTGTCTTTCTCTCCCCTTCTCTGTCTTCCCCTCCTCTCTCCATTTCTCTCTGTCCTATCCAACAACTACAACAACAATAATAACTACAACAATAATGAAAAACAACAAGGGCAACAAAAGGGAAAATAAATTTAAAATAAAATCAAAAACGAAGGTGAGGACAAATAAAAGAAAAACAAATCCACCTTCAGAGGAAGCTAGAATTAGCATCTACACACTTTCAGCAAGAGGGTGTGGGCTGGGGTTCTAGGGCACTTGAGAAAACTGAAGTCCTTGTCCTGATAAGAGGGAACTATGATCATTAATTTATCTAACGTATCAACAGAGCTGCATGAACACGAGTCAGGGCAACTACTCTGAAAACAAAAGTAGAATGTAAAATTCTCCAGTAGAAGGAAACATGACCCACACGATGGAAAGTTGGAGAGAAGAAAGAAGCAAACAAGAAGTGAAACATGTGAAGTAAGATAGTAGTAGAGGACCAGAGAAGTAGCACAGAGGTTTGCATAGCAGACTTTTGTGCCTCAGGCACCAGAAGTCCCAGGTTCAATCCCTGGCACCACCACCAGCCAGAGCTGAGCTGTGAATGGTTAAAAAAGAAAGAAAGAAATGAACCTTATAATGACAGCAGTTGTAACAGATCTAAATAGGTAAACGGGATCAAAGGGGACACATTGCATAACAAAATAAGATGTAATAATACCAGTTTTGATAAGACACACTTGCTTTTAAGACTACAGGAACACTGAAAATAAAAATATGAAAAAAAGATGTACCAAAAATAAAAGAACTAAAAATATACCAGGCAGATGAATCAGAATAAACTGATAGTAATGTTAATATCTGAAATACATCAATATTGATGCAAAAGCATCACAAGAGATAAGAAAATTATTAAAGAACATTAAAAGGAAAAACGTAAATCTGGACCTGGCCCATGGGCTGTGGCTTGCCAATCTGCGCTCCACAGAGAGGTGGTTACATGAATGTATTTGCCAAATGTCGTTGACCAAATTGCTTAAGACCTGAAAGTACAAATGTGTTTGTCTCTTTCATATTATCAACACAAAGGTGCAGAGGACCCCTGCTGCAGTTTCAAAATACATTAAGCAGCAGGCAGCAAGACCTGCAGGGAGGAATATGCAAACCAAGAATCGTAGTTGTCAAATTTACTAAGATGTTATTTCTGGATTTCCATGAGAAAGAGAGAAAGACAAGAGCATTGTTCTGATCTGGATGTCGTGGTGCCAGGGGTTGAATCTGGGCCTCAGGCAACACCATGTGGCATCTCCCCCA
Source organism: Erinaceus europaeus (assembly GCF_950295315.1). NCBI lineage: Eukaryota > Metazoa > Chordata > Mammalia > Eulipotyphla > Erinaceidae > Erinaceus > Erinaceus europaeus. The sequence goes on from NC_080164.1 coordinate 16,755,148, forward strand.
ACCCAGTGGATGTAGATTTTATTGCAACCGATTTGAGTATTTTTTATAAGCAACTGATTAAAAAAAATTTTTTTTTATTCATTATTGGATAGAGATGGAGAGGAATTGAAAAGGGAGGGGTGCACAGAGAGGGAAAGAGACAGAATACACCCGCAGTCCTATTTCAATTCAGGAAGCTTTCCCCCTGGATACACCCGCAGTCCTATTTCAATTCAGGAAGCTTTCCCCCTGGATACACCCGCAGTCCTATTTCAATTCAGGAAGCTTTCCCCCTGGAGGGGAGAACCAAGGGCTTGAACCCACTGCCTGGCACCTGCAATAATTTTTAAAGCTGCTAGAACAAGCAGAGAAAAATAAGAAGGAAATGTAAAGAACTGAATTCTATTATCAGTCTGTTGTAGCTGATATTGCACGGTATAGAAATTTCTATCCTGAAGACAATCTTTCCAAGAGGAAGGAACACCTGTGATTGTGAGTTGGGCCACAATACAAGTGTCGATACATTCCAAAAGATTAATATCAAACAACTGATTTTCTGTAATCACAGTGGAACAAAATTATAGAACTGAAGAGTGTGAGAAGCTAAGAAAAGTCATGTGTATTTGGAAGCCAAATAACATATTACTCTTGGGTTTAAAGGGAGATATGAGACACTTAAAACTGAATAATAGCGAAAACACTACAAAGTTGTGTAGGATACAGTAAAAACTAAATGTAGCGTAAATGTGATAGCTTTACCTGCATTTATTAAGAAAAGTTAAAAATAGCAGGCTTTGCACTTAGCTAAAGAAGTTGGAGAAAATGTCAGAGGGCAGATAAACAGAAAGAAAAAAATACAGTTAAGAAATCAAGGAGATGGAAAATAGCAGTAACATCAGGACAGATTCACAAAACCTAAAGCCAATTATTAGGAAAGATGAATGCGATAAATGAATGTTGGGGAAAGGAAGAAAACCTGACTACAGGCACAACAAAGACTTTAAAACAGTTTTAAGACATTGTGATAAAACCTGTGCTAATAAAATTTTAAAAAATGGGGCCAGGCAGTGGTGCACTGGGTTAAATGCACATGGTCCAAAGTGCAAGGACTGGCTCAAAGGATCCTGGTTCAAGCCCCCAGTTCCCCACCTGCAGGGGGTCGCTTCACAAACAGGTCTGTGGAACAGGTCTGCAGGTGTTTATCTTTCTCTCCCTCTCTTTATCTTCCCCTCCTCTCTCAATTTCTGTCTGTCCTATATAAAAAGAAAAGTTTCTCTCTGTCCTATCCAACAATAACAACAAATGGGAAAAATGGCCTTCAGGAGCAGTGAATTTGTAGTGCAGGCACCAAGCCCCAGCGATAACCAGGGAGGCACTATATATAAACCTAGATGCAATGAAAACTGCCTAGAAGAGTAAGGGGGAAAATGTAAACTCAGTGCAGAAAGACACAAAGGGGGAGACACCACGGTGTGGCTCCGACACCCATGAAGCTTCACCAGTGCAAATGCTTCCATGGGAAAGTGTGCATTCTATCAAGAGAGCTGTCTCCCAGCCATTCAAGTCAAGCTTTCAATTCAGTAAAGTTTAAGTCAAGTTCCAGTTATTTTTTGGAAGGACTTGACAAACTTACTTTATGATTAATCTGGGAAAGTAAAGTCTCCAGGCTGGCCAACTTTAAAGCAAGAGGAGTGAAGAGAGGGGGCTTGCTTGAGTAGATGTTAAGGCGCACAGACAGTCATATTAATGAGTGTGGCAGCATCAGAACAAATCGACTGAAAGGCTGGAACAGAAGGTACAGACATGGAGTCAACATACAACAGATGGACAGAAGATGGTTGACACTTAGTTAGCTGATGCTAGGTGAAGTGTCTCCTTCTGGGGAAACATAAAACTGGACCCTCCATGACACCAAATACAGTGTCCAAGATGTAACTACAAAACCAGAAAATGGGGCTGGCGAGATTGCTCACTTGGATAGTGCGTTGCTTTGCCAAGTGTGCAATTCTTAGGTTCAAGCCTGGCCTCTACCGCACTGAAGGAAGATGGGGTTGCTGTGGTCTCTTTCACTCTCTTTCTCCCTGTCTGGCTCTCTCTAAAAGTAACAGACAAACAAACAACAACAACAACTGCAAAAACAAACAGTAACAGAAGAAAAAACAAAACCAGAAAATGTAGGAACGGAGCCAGAGAAATAGCTCTGCTGGCTGGGGTCTCACCATTGGTCTCACCCAATGAGCCCTGTTACTACATTTTTCTATTCTCTTTTTTATATTTTATTTATTTTATTTTAATGAGAAAGGGTAGATACAAAGGGAAAGATAAAGAGAGAGAGAGAGAGAGAGAGAGAGAGAGACAGACAGAAGAACACTGCTCAGTTATGGCTTATGGTGATGCTGGGGATTGAACCTGGGACCTCAGAGCCACAGGCTTGAAAGGCTTTTACAGAACCATTATGCTGTCTCCCCACCCCCTTTATTCTTTTTTTCTTTGCAGTTAGTTTTAGTTTTTATATCTAGTTTTGTTGTTGTTTTTTTCACATAGAGAAAGCTCCAGGACTATGGTCTCTCTTTCCCTCTCTCTTTGTCTGCCTCTCTCTTTGTCTCTGAAAAAGTCAACTCAGAACAGTGAGATTAAGCACATGAGAGGCCTTGACAATGCACAAAAAACAAAAACAAACAAACAAACAAACAAAACCCTGGGGAGTCGGGCTGTAGCGCAGCGGGTTAAGCGCAGGTGGCGCAAAGCACAAGGACCGGCATAAGGATCCCGGTTCGAACCCCCGGCTCCCCACCTGCAGGGGAGTCGCTTCACAGGCGGTGAAGCAGGTCTGCAGGTGTCTATCTTTCTCTCCTCCTCTCTGTCTTCCCCTCCTTTCTCCATTTCTCTCTGTCCTATCCAACAACGACAACAATAATAATAACTACAACAATAAAACAACAAGGGCAACAAAAGGGAATAAATAAATAAAATAAATATAAAAAAAATTTATATAAAAAAAAAACAACCCTGTAGGGACTTGTATTTTCACATAAAGGAAAGGAAAGACTTAACAAAACTGGAAAACACAGGATTAAGGGCTTTTAGGCAAGAGGGAGGGACAGTCAGTAGATCCTGGCCAAGCAGGAGAAGACAGTTTCAATGTCTAGGGCCCCCAAGGGGCTGGCAACCACCGCACATGAGAAATTTCTGCTGAGCAGTCAGGAAAAGCCAGCTCTGTCAATAGGGAAGGAAGGCTGAGGACAAGGAGTGGTGATTTACTGAACAGGAGCAAACTGTTCAGTGTCACAACAGCAGACAGCAAAGGGCCCCTACTGGACCAGTAAGAAAGAGAGGCAGAAAAAAAAAAAAAAGAAAGAAAGATAGGCAGTGTAGAAAAGGGTGTGGGGGTGGAGATCCACAGGCACAGCTGGTGACAGTATAGACCTGACAGTGCCGAGTATAGAGACCCAGTGATTCCAGAGCCAGGCCTGCGTCCAGGGCAGGGTCCCACCCTGGGGGGCTCAGGGTTTCCTACCTCGTCAAAGTCGGCCAGGTCCTCACAGTTCTCCAGCACCCGGGAGTAGAAGGACTGTCCTGCGGGGAGAGGAGGTATTAACCACAGACTCCAGCACCACGACCCTGTGCCAGTCCCCCACCCCACCATGGGGGCACCTCAGAGCCTGGCCGGGCTCAGAGGGCAGAGCGCACACCTTCCATGGGAGCGGCCTTGGACTTGGTTGCTGGCACCATGTGGTGGGGTGACACCATAGGCAGAGCAAAGGGGTGCTGCATGGCTGTTGGGGGTGTATCGATTTTATCCCTGTCTCTCATAAAAGTAAGAACTGGGGGGCTGAAACAATAGCTCAGTTGGGTAGTGTGCTGCTTTGTCACCATGTTCATGACCTCCCCTCAATGGAGAAAGCTTTGCTGCTGTGGTCTCTCTCTCTCTCTCTCTCTCTCTCTCTCTCTCTCTCTCACTCTCTTTCACTCTCTGCCTCTTTGTCTCTGTTTCTAGCTATCTGGGGAAAAAAAACTCATCCTGGAGCAGTGAAGTCCGAGAATGACAAAAAAAAAAAAAAAAAAAAAAAAGAATTGGGTCAGAAAAGTGGTTCACAGTAAAGTGCTTATGCAGAACCCTGGGTTTGACCCCAGACACTGAATAAAAAGAAATAACTAGGCCAGGGGGCTGGCGCAGTGTTGGAGCACAGTGCTGGCATGCCCAAGAGCCCAGGGCCCATTCCTGGCACTACATGTGCCAGCCTGAGCAGTGCTCTGCTCACACATCTTTAAAAAGAAATAAACTGGGGAGTCAGGCGGTAGCACAGCAGGGTTAAGCACAGGTGGTGCAAAGCGCAAGGAATGGCCACAGGATCCCGGTTCGAGCCCCTGTTTCCCCACCTGCAGGGAGTCGCTTCACAAATGGTGAAGCAGGTCTGCAGGTGTCTATCTTTCTCTCCCTCTCTCTGTATTCCCCTCCTCTCTCCATTTCTCTCTGTCCTATCCAACAACGACGATATCAATAACAACAATAAAACAACAAGGCAACAAAAGGGAATACATAAATATATATATAAAAAGAAAGAAACTGGGACCAGACAGTGGTGCACCCTATAAAGCACACATGTTACCATGTGCAGGGACCTGGGTTCAAGCTCCCAGTCCCCACCTGTGGGAAGAAAGCTTCACAAATGGTGAAGCAGCTCTGCAGGTGTCTCTTTTTCTCTGTCTCTGCCTCCCACTCCCCTCTCAACTTCTCTCTGTCTCTAGAAAAATAAGTAAAAATTGAAAGAGAGAAGGGTGAGGAGAAGGAGGATGAATCACTGGCCCTCCTGCTCAGGCAGGCAGGTCACAGGCCACAACTCCACTCCCTGGGAGGGGGAGGGGTCCTCTAAAGGCCCCGCAGAGGGATAGCGAGGTGGCCTCCTCCATGAATGCCTTTCTTGCCCCCTGTGTGTTTCCTCAGCTCCTCTGCTCTGCTCTGGCCTGAGGGGGACCCTGAGCAGAAACTGGAGGTGGCCATCCCCTTCTGTGGCCATGTCTGCAGCCAGACCCAGGGGCTCCTGCCCCAGCCAAGACCCCAGAACAGCCCGTCATGCCCAGGCCTTTCTCCTATATACAGCAGGCCCTTCCTTGCCTTCCATGTGTTGGTTTGTTTTCCATCAGCCTGGCTGGAGGGGAGGCCTGAGTGCCGTCTCTCCTTCTATGCTTGCCCACTCCTTCTCCACACTCAAGTGACAGAAATAATTACGCTCTCGAAGTCCCCCAGCCTCACACTCACACCACCCACAGCTGGCCTAGCTCAGCTGGTCAGAACTTGCTCAGGTTGTGGGCATGGGCGGGTATGGCTCAGGCTGCTCACTGCCTGAAGCCACTTCCTGAGAGACTTGAGGTGAAGGACTGGGTCAGGTGTGCTCCCATCCCACCAGTTCAACCCCTGACTCTGAGGCAGGATTCAGAAAACAGCTACAGAGAAGGAAGGAGAAAGACCAGTGTTTTTAGAGGGAGGAAGGTTGTAATTCTATGAGGAGAAATGCAGGGATAGGATGAGTTAAAGCTTCTTCTTATTTAGGATTAATTTATAAGCATTTGTCAATGTGACACCAAAAAAGAAAAGGAAAAAAAAAAGATATAAAGAGAAAGAAAAGCCATCATGTATAATAGGCTCTTTACAATAACTGCCTCCCCTGATTATCCTGTGAATAGACAAAGCTCTTCTAGCATTAAAGAAGGTTCTCTCTGGACGCAGGGGAATGAGCTTTCTAAAGCAACAGACTTCATCTTTTTTCTTTTTAATTTTTATTGAATATATTCAAGTTGAAAGTTTTTTTTCAGTGACCACACTTTTGTGATTGGAAGGAAAATGCTTTTAACCCCCCCACTAATCTAAACCAGCAGACTCTAACAGGCTTGTTCAGGACACAGCTTGGTGCTATTCTGAGGATTAGTTTGGCTTGTCACTGCTGAGCGGAACTGAGACCCAGGAGACAATTGGTGGGGACAGGGAGTGGACTATGCCATCCTATCCACCCCCCAAAAAATCCCAGGAGAACTGGTATGATTAGGGCATGCCTGGGGTTGATGTCAGGGGAAGGATGGTGTGAAGTGTGTGTGTGTGTGTGTGTGTGTGTGTGTGTGTGTGTGTAGGGATTTCCAAGATGATAAGAAAGAGGCAATAAAGCAGACTTGATACAGAGCTTAGACGCAAAGTAGACAGATGGGAAAGAAAGACATTTTAGCGCTAACGAGAGACAAAGCAAAGCAAAACCAAAACTCCTCAGCAATGAGCCCCAAGGCAGCCCAAGGAGAATGGTGAGGAGAATGAGGCGGGGCCTGGGCTTCTAGTAATTTTCCCCGCAGGTAACACAGTCAGCTGAGCAGCACACAGCAGGGCCTGCTGTGCTCAGTAATCAGAAGACTCTTCCCCCTGTGGCATCTGACTGCCCTCCCAGAGCCACCTGGCTGTGAGAAGGGGGTGGAGGCAGAGGTGGGCAGGCCTACTGAGAGGAAAAGGTAGAGATGCTGTCCACCATGGTGTCAGTCCGCCCTCCACAGGCACGAGGCCTCCATCTCAGGCAGCCATATCAGACAGGACACAAAATCAGCCACTGCAGAAGCATGTACATGGGGGCCCAGTTTGCAAAGGCAGTAAAACAGCATTGCTTTAGTCCCCAGGGGATTTAAATGTGCTGAATCTAGTCAAGCAGAGCAGGCTCAAATCTAACTCTGGATACTTTAAGAAAGGGCTTACAGAAACCAATCCAGTAAACTGCAGAGAAACAGTGGAGGGCAACTTACTAAGAAACCGGACCTGTGGAAAGCCGCCATATGGGAGGGTTTGGACAAACAGTGGCAGGGCTCATATGAGTGACCCTTCCTGGTCATCAGGACAGGGCCCGGGGGCTGTTGCTATCATTTCCCAGGGGCTGGTGGGGGCTCCCAACCCCAGTTCTCTCTCAACTTTACTGCCACTTCACACCTGTCTTTGCTGGCATTTCAGCTCTGTGGTAAGTGGCTCCCAGACAAAACCCTTTAGAATCTGAAGTAGCCAGTCTTCGTTCTTGTGACAGAGGAGACAGAGGAGAGAGAGAGGAGACAGGAGGAGGTTTGTGAGAAAGCAACAGCCTGTTCACTGTGGGGGCGGGGCGGGGGGGGAGGGGATTTGGAAGAGAAAGCAAGAAGGAGGGAGGGAGAGAGGTCAGGCAGGAAAGTGAACATTTTCCTGATGATGGAGGGAAAGATGGAAAGCTGCCCCTTCCGTGGATGGTGGAGCAGTGCTGTGGTGTCTCTGCTGTTCCTTCTCTCTTTCCTTACCCCTCTTTTACACAAAACATTTTTAAAAAGAATTAATTGGGTCTAGGAGATTGCTCAGGGTGTCCTGTATCCAAGAAGTGTGGGTTCACCCCCTGACACTATTTTCTTCCCTTCTTTTGCCCTTCCTTCCTTCCTTCCTTCCTTCCTTCCTTCCTTCCTTCCTTCCTTCCTCTTTTTCTTTCTCTTTCTTAACTCCCTTCCTCTCCTTCTCTTTCCTTCTTTCTTTCTTTCTTCCTTTCTTTCTTTCCTTCTTTCTTATTTCTTTTCTTCTTTTCACTGGAGGACTTGTCAGCTCTGACTTCTGGTGGTACCTGGGACTGAATATGAAACCCTGGAGCTTCAGGTGTGAGAATTTTTTGCATAAAGATGTTGCTACCTCCCACTCCAACTCTGCACTAAAAAAACAAAATATGAGAGAGGGGAAAGAGGTAAAGTTAAGAAGTGTTATCCTCCAGGTGTGTGTGTGTGTGTGTGTGTGTTTAAGATCTTTTATTGAGCTAGTTTGAAATCTGTTACCAAATGACCTGCATTTCTTTGAAGGATAGCTATGGGATGTTTTTGTTCATATGTGTAAACATGGTCCTGGAACATGATGGTGGAGGAAGATCTAGGTGGGGGGTTAGAGTGTTGCCAACTACTGCATTTTACTATTAATTGTAAGCCATTAATCCCTCCCCCATAAATAAATAAATAAATAACTGAGACACAGATTTGTGAAGAGAAAAAAGAGTAGTCAAACTGACTTTTTGAGAGCTATGATGGTTATCCTTGGTGGAGAGCAGAGGGTGGGACTGAGGTTGGGCACAGAACTGTGGTTGTGAGTGCAGTGTGGAATTATACCCATCTCATCTTATGATCCAGTTCACCATAATTAAATCACTAATAAAAAATAAATTTGAGGGACAGGATAACGGCATGCTCAGTTGAGTGCACATGGCACCATTCTCAAGGAGCAAGGGTTCAAGTCCCTAGCGCCCACTATCGGAGGTGGGCAGAAGGAACCTCACAAGTGCTGAAACAGTGCTGTGGGCATCTCTCTTCCCTGCTCCCTTTCTATTTCCACCTTCCATCTCAGTTTCTCTTGGTCTCTATCCAATAAGTGAATACATAAAATATTTTTTAAAATAAAAATAATTTTAGGGGTCTCCTCTTAGGAAGCATCTGCCCCCCCCCTTCCTGGAAGACCTAACAGGAAGGAAGAGGTGCTGGGACAACCCTCAGGGTGGCCGTGGCTTTGTCCAGGGCCCCAGCACACAGCCATCTGGCTCCTTTCTTCATAAGCAGAGAAGCAGAACACAGCTTCATGCGAGATTTTGTTCTGTCACTTGATTCCCAGAGTGCTTTCTAGAATCAGTGGGCCCTCCCCATCTGTGGGATGTGGGGTCCCTGGTTAGGGGGTGCCTTGGCAAGCAGCCTACCCCTCTGCAAAGCTGTGCTGCCCCCAGCCCACTCCCCTCTGCTCCCCACAGCCGCCCCACTGCTTAACTCTCCCCAGTTCAGATCAGCCTGTTCCTCTGGGGAGGCCAGCTCCTCCCACGGAGCAGGAAGGGGTCCAGCATCCCTGCCTGTGGGAAACAGGTCAAGCCCCAAGCAGGTTTGCTGCCTGCTGTTGCAGTTGGGGGTACTGGGAGTGACGGCAGGACTGGCTGCCCAACCCCTCAGGGAGGCAAGGTCTTCATCTGTAAACTGGGGATAGTCACCCTGGACCAGATATATTCCGGAGCCTCTGTGAGGACCAGCAAGAGGTATTCTGGGAAAGTCTTCATGAAGTCAGCTCCAAACACAAGGAGCCACGGGGTCCAGCACCCACTGACTGGATGGATGCCATTAAAGAAATGGACTTCCTCTCTCTTTCTCTCTCTCCCTCTCTCTGCCTTGTGCATGTGCTATACCAGTGAGTGGCCTTCCTTAGTCCAATTCAGAAAATTCTATGCAGAGAAAGAGGTTGTGGGAGAGGGAGAAAGAGACTGAGATCTTAGCACTGCTCCACCTTTCATGGAGCCCCCTTGGTGCTGTCCATGGTGCTCCCCTGTAGTGCTGGGGCTGGAACCCAGGACGTCACACATGTGCAGTGTGGCTCTATCCACTGGGCTACCTCATTGGGAGCTTCTCCTGGCCTCGGTTTCCTCACCCACACAATGGAGGAAGCGATAGTGCTTCTCTGCCTCCTGCTAAGGGGCCCGTCTTCCCGCTTGACATTTATGATTTTTGTGTGAAAGCCGTCTCCTCTGTCATGAATCAAACTGGGTAGCTTATTCTTAGTAGTTTATAATCAGGAGCAATTTTCCTCCTCCTCTTATATAATACCTGTCATGGTTAAGGTATTTTAGACACGATTAGCTCTTTTTTTAACCTGGCAAGATTACATTCATGGATCTGAAGTGAGCAGCAAACTCAATGAGTTTTGAGGAATGCATGGACTTGCGTACTCACCCCACAGTCTGGAACATTCTACATCCTTATGCTGGTCCCTCCACCCCACTTACCATAGGTAATTATAGGTAACCATAGGTAATTATAGGTAGCCACAGGTAAATCATAGGTAACATAGGTAGACACACAGCCACAGGTAACATAGATAGACACAGAGTTATAGGTAACATAGGTAGACACACAGCCACAGGTAACATAGGTAGACACATAGCTACAGGTAACATAGGTAGACACACAGCCATAGGTAACATAGGTAGACACACAGCCATAGGTAACATAGGTAGACACAGAGCCATAGGTAACATAGGTAGACACACAGCCACAGGTAACTTAGGTAGACACAGCCACAGGTAACATAGGTAGACACACAGCCATAGGTAACATAGGTAGACACACAGCCATCGGTAGCATAGGTAGACACAGAGCCATCGGTAACATAGGTAGACACACAGCCATAGGTAACATAGGTAGACACAGCCACAGGTAACATAGGTAGACACAGAGCCATAGGTAACATAGGTAGACACACAGCCATCGGTAACATAGGTAGACACACAGCCACAGGTAACATAGGTAGATACAGAGTCATAGGTAACATAGGTAGATACACAGCCATAGGTAGCATAGGTAGACACAGAGTCATAGGTAACATAGGTAGACACACAGCCACAGGTAACATAGGTAGACACACAGCCATAGGTAACATAGATAGACACAGAGTCATAGGTAACATAGGTAGACACACAGCCACAGGTAACATAGGTAGACACACAGCCACAGGTAACATAGGTAGATACAGAGTCATAGGTAACATAGGTAGATACACAGCCACAGGTAACATAGGTAGACACAGAGTCATAGGTAACATAGGTAGACACACAGCCACAGGTAACATAGGTAGACACACAGCCATAGGTAACATGGGTAGACACATAGCCACAGGTAACATAGGTAGACACAGAGCCATCGGTAACATAGGTAGATACACAGCCATAGGTAACATAGGTAGACACAGAGCCATCAGTAACATGGGTAGACACACAGCCACAGGTAACATAGGTAGACACACAGCCATAAGTAACATAGGTAGACACAGAGTCATAGGTAACATAGACACACAGCCATAGGTAACATAGGTAGACACACAGCCATAGGTAACATAGATAGACACACAGCCACAGGTAACATAGGTAGACACACAGCCATAGATAACATAGGTAGACACACAGCCATAGGTAACATAGGTAGCCCGAGCTTGCCCCTATAGTTAGTTACCACTCTGGTATCTATCCCCAAAGATTAGCTCTGCCTCTGTTAAACTCTGTATAAGTGACAGAACACAGGATACATTTGGTGTGTGTCTGGCTTCTGTCAGTCCATGTGATGCATCTGTGATTCTCCACCATGTTGTGGCATCTTTCTGTGACTGACTCATTTGAAATCTTGACTAATAATCTGTGTGATGAATGAATCTACTACGACCTCTTGATCCAGCCTCCTGTTGACATTTTGGGGGATGCTTTGAACATTTTACCACTGTGAGAAAAGTTGCTATAGGCATTCTTGAAAAGTAGTTTTGGCTGACAGACTTCATTTCTCTTGGGGGAATAGTCAAGCTTGTGATATCTGGGGCCAAATGGAGGAGTATGTGGAACTTTACAAGAGGCTGATAGACATTTTGGGGATGATCCTGGTTCACACTCCCTTCAGCAGTGTCAGGCAAAAGCGCCAGGTGTCCCACAGCCTCTCCGATACTTAGTTACTTATTGCCAAAATTCCACATTTGAGCTCATTTGGAACAGTATCTCATTCTTGGTTTGATTTCTCATTCTTTTTTTAAAAAAAATAATCATTTATTCCTTTCTGTTGCCCTTGTTGTTTTATTGTTGTAGTTATTATTGTTGTTATTGATGTCATCATTGTTGGATAGGACAGAGAGAAATGGAGAGAGGAGGGGAAGACAGAGAGGGGAAGAGAAAGATAGACACCTGCAGACCTGCTTCACCGCCTGTGAAGCGACTCCGCTGCAGAGCAGGGTCGCCAACTGGGATTCTTCCTCTGGTCCTTGTGCTTTGCGCCAACTATGCTTAACCCCACTGCGCTACCATCAGACTCCCTGATTTTTCATTCATATAAGAACCAGTGACTGAGAGGAAGATGTTTTACTGGTCATTGGCACACTTTTTTTTCTTTTCTTTTTTTTTTTTTTTAGCAATTGTTTGTCTCTTCCCTATTTTAAAGATTTGATTATTAATAGCTGTGATCTGTAAATGTCTTTCTTTTAACAACAATAAAAGATGTAAATTAAAAAAAAAGATATGAGGGATTGGGCGGTAGCGCAATGGGTTAAGTGCACATGTCGCGAAACGCAAAGACCTTTGTAGGCATCCTGGTTTGAGCCCCCCAGCTCCCCACCTGCAGGGGGGTTTCTTCACAAGTGGTGAGGCAAATCTGCGTATGTCTTTCTCTCCCCTCCTCTGTTTTCCCCTGCTTTCTCCATTTCTCTCCATCCTATCCAACAACAGTGACATCAATAACAACAATAATAATAACCACAACAACAATAAAACAACAAGGGCAACCAAAGGGAAAAAAGTAGCCTCCAGGAGCAGTGGATTCATGGTGCAGGCACCGAGCCTCAGCGATAACCCTGGAAGCAAAAAAAAAAAAAAAATTGTTTGAGATTTGTAGAGGTCTTTTATGTAGTCTGGCTACAAGTTCTTAAATGTATTGTGAATATTTTTTTTATCTGACACTTTCTCAGATCTTTCAAGATATTTTTTATGAATAGGAGTTTTTATTTTTATTTTTAATTTATTTTCCCTTTAGTTGCCATAAAAAGTTGGTTTTTTAATTGTTGTTGTAGTTATTATTGTTGTTATTGATGTTGTTGTTAGATAGGACAGAGAGAAATGGAGAGAGGAGGAGAAGACAGAGAGGGGGAGAGAAAGATAGACATCTGCAGACCTGCTTCACCCCCTGTGAAGCGACTCCCCTGCAGGTGGGAAGCCGGGGGCTTGAACTGGGATTCTTTCTCTGATCCTTGCGCTTCATACCACTTGCGCTTAACCTGCTGCACTACAGCCCGACTTCCAGGAGTTTTTATTTTTAAAGAAATTTGTTTCATCATTTTTATGAAACCCATTTAATTTTAAAAGTATGCCTAATCCAAGAATAAGACAAATATATTCTGTATTTTCCCTTATAAACATAGATTTTTTGGCTTTATTTATGATCTATCTTGAAATAAATTTTGAGGGTGGTATGAGGTAGAAATGTTAGATTTATTTTTTTTCATAGAGGTATCTAGTTCTAGATATCTAGCATCCTGCCTGAAAAATCAATCTTCTGTGTGTAAATTCTCTTTCTGGCACTTGGTTCTGTTCCACTGATCTAATGTGGCAACTTTTTGGCCAGTGACATGCTGTCTTGTTTCCTTATTAGTTAATAAGACTTGAATTCATGTCATGTGACTCTTCCTACTTTTCCTTCCATTTTATTTTTTAAAGTAATTTTTATTTTATTCCTCCCATTTAGACTAGCTTTGGCTAGTCTAAACCTTTGCATGCCCATATACATTTAAAAATAATTCTCAGTTTCTGCAAAACAACTGATTGTGACTTTATTGGGACTGTGTTGCCTTAAAGTCAATTTGTGGCAATTGACATTTTAATAATTTGAAACTCCCAATCTATGAACAATATTTTAAATTATAATACAGTTTATTTTATTTCTCCCAACATTTTTTTTCTTTAAGATAAAGACCTTTCATATCTTTGATAAAATGCTTTAAAATATTTTAGGATTTTACATTTTTGTAAGTTTAAAATTTTTTTAATTTAAACTTTAAACATTTAAAGTTTAATTACTTTAAATTTAATTTTCTGAGTATTTTTAGAGAATTATATATATTGTATCAGATGTGTACATTGAAGCTTGCTAAGTTTATTCATGAATTGTGGTGTCTTTTTTAATTTTCTTGTAGATCCTTTGGGACTTTCTTCAAAACCTCTCAGGGTTTTTGCAGAGAAAAGACAATTTTATTTAGTTCCTTTGATCTGTATAAGTAATTTTTCATGTCTTATTGCACTGGCTAGAACTCCAGTGCAAAGTTAAATAGAAGTGGTGAGAGTGTTTATCTTTGTCTTGCTCATAATTATTTACAAGTTATTGTGGAAAAAGATAGACATAAATTGAAAGGTAAAGGAGGGGTGTGGGAGAGAGAGAGAAAGAGAGAGAGAGAGGCGGAGAGAGAGAGAGAGGGAGAGAGAACTGCAGCACTACTTCACCTTTTAAAAAATATTTTTTAATTTATTTTCCCTTTTGTTGCTCTTGTTGTTTTTTATTGTTGTTGTAGTTACTATTGTTGTTGTTATTTATGTCGTCATTGTTGGATAGGACAGAGAGAAATGGAGAGAGGAGGGGAAGACAAGAGGGGGTGAGAAAGACAGACACCTGCAGACCTGCTTCACCACCTGTGAAGGGACTCCCCTGCAGGTGGGGAGCCAGGGGCTCGAACTGGGATCCTTACACAGGCCCTTGGGCTTCGCGCCACATGGGCACTACTTCACCTTTTATGAAGCTTCCCCCTGAAGGTGGGAACAGGGGCTTGAGTTTGTGAGATCCTCACACTCAGTCTATAAGATGCCACCACCCAGCCCCTTTGCTCGTCATCTTAATGTTCAATATTTCAGGGTTAAGCATGCTATTAGCTGGAAATTTTTCATACTTGTCTTTTTGTAGATTAAAAATGTTCTTCTCATTCCAAGTTTTCTGTGAACTCTTATCATCAGTGACTACTAGATCTGGCCAAATGCTTTTTCTGTACCTGTTAGATAGTCATCTTTTTTTTTTCCCTCCCTCCTTAATTTTGTTAACATGTTAACATGGGAACACTTTGATTTCCCAGTTTGAAACTAACTTTGCATTCCTCGCTTGCTATCATGTGTGATTCCTTTCACATATTGCTACTCGACTGACTAACATTTTGTTGAGAATCCTTACTTTTATTTTCATGGGGAAACATGGGCTCTAATTTTCCTTTTGAGTAAGGTGTTTATCAGGTTTTGGTAACACAATGAGCTACCAACTGTTCTCCTTTCTGCATTTTCTAAAAGCAAGTGCAAATTCAGTATTATTTCTTCCTTAAAGGTTTTCTAAAATTCACCAATGATATTATCTAGACCTGAAGCAATCTCTCTCTCTCTTTCCTTCCTCCCTCCCTCCATTCCTTCTTTCTTTCCTTCCCTCATTCCTTTCTTTCTCTTTCTTTCATTCTCTTTTTCTTCTTCTTTTTAAAAAATATGGTGCTGGAGATCAAACCCGGGGTCTCAGATATATTTGTACATGTGCATCGTCACTGAGATATCTCCCCAGCTCCTTTCCTTTTAATTTTATTTATTTATTTATTTTCAATTTGTTTATTATCTTCATTGGATAGAGACAGCCAGAAACTGAGAAGGTAGGGGGACATAGGAAGGGGAAGAAAGAGAGAGAAAGAGAAAGAGAGAGAGAAAGAGAGAGAGAGAGCTGAAGCCCTGCTTCACCATTTGCAAAGCTTTCCCCCTGTAGGTGGGGGGTTGGGGGCTTGAACCTGGGGCCTTGCACACTGTAACACATGCACTCACCAGATGTGCCACCACTGGGCCTCATTTTCTTCTACTTTTAGGAGGAAAAGTAGAGGTAAGTAGGTAGACACACAGAAACATACGTACATATATAGATGGAGCATAAAGTATTGCTCCACTCTCTGGAGCTCTCCTTTGCTGCTGCTCCCATGTGGTGCCAGGGCCAAACCTCACATACAAGAGGCAGGTTTTCTGCTGCTGAGCTACCTCCCCGACCCTAGAATTTTCTTTATGCCAGTTTATCATCATCATCAATGTCATGGTTACAAATTCGACTTCTTTTTTATTTTTTTATAATCTTTATTTATTTATTGGATAAAAACATCCTGAAATCAAGAGGGATGGAAGTGATAGAGAAGGAGAGACAGAGACACCTGCAGCCCTGCTTCACCACTTGCAAAGCTTTCCCCCTGCAGGTGGGGACTGGGGGCTTGAACCTGAGTCCTTGAGCACTGTAACATGTGTGCTCAACCAGGCGCACTATTACTTGGCCCCTAAATTTGACTTCTTCACTAGTTCCTGGACTCTTCGTATTTTCCATTTCCTTTTGGGTCAGTTTTGGTAAGTTGATTTTCAAGGGGTTTGACAGTCTCATCTGAGTTGGAGAACCTTGTTGAGGTAAACCTGTTCATAATATTCCCTATTTTCCTTTCAATGGGACATGTCCTCTTTCATTCCGAGTGTTGGTGATTTGTAGTACCTTACATTTTACCTTTATTATTATTATTTTTAGTGAAATTTTGGCTTTGCTGGTTTCCTCTTTTGCTTGTGTGGCTTCATTGTCTTTTATTTATTGTACTAGGAATTAACTTTTCCCAGGTTATATTTTTATTTATTGAAATATTATTCACAGATCGCAAAGATTCACCCATGTTAGTTCTGCACTTAATGCTATTTTTTAGTATATTCACAAGGTCATGGAATCATCATTGTTGGTTCCAAAACATTTTCCACCACCCAAAAAGAAATTCCACACTCATCAGTCCATTCTGATTCTCTCTTTCTAGCTCCTGGAAACCACCACTCTACTTCCTGTCACTGTGGATTTGTCTAATCTGAATACTTAGCCCAAATGGAATCACTAGATATGTGGTATTTTGTGTTTGACCAGTGACATCTAGCATTATGATTTCAAGATGAGTTTAATTTGTTCTGATTTCGTTAGATTCTTAAGGAATAAACTCTAGATGATTGATTTAAATGCTTTGATATTTATGTGTGTATGTACATTTTTGGTCATTACTGAGGTTTCACTGTTCCAGGTAGACATTTTCAGGTATAAAGACAGATACATAGGAAGAGAGAAGATACCACAGAACCAGAGTCCCCTCAGTGCTGTGGGGGCCAGGCTCAAACCTGGGTCATGCCCATGACAAAGCAGTCACACTATCTAAGTAAGCTATAAATGTTGGTATGTTACATTTTCACTATCCTTCAGTTGGAAAGACTTCATAAGTTCTCTTTTGTTTTCTTCATTGACCACGAGTTATTTGTAGTGATGCTGGTGAATTTTCAAAAGTTGTTTTTCTAAATATGTCTTATTCTGACTAGTTTCTAAATGAGTGTCACTGTAGTCAGAGAACATACTTCGCAAGATGATGCTGTTCTGAAATGTACTGAGACTTGCTGATTACCCAGTATGTCTCATGTGCATTTAAGAAGCATGTATATATTTTTCAGTTTTGAGGTACAATATTCTAGAAGAAACAGGTCAGGGTGGTTGATGGTGACCCAATCTCTGACCCCTCTCACTTTCTTGTTTAATTGTTTGTGATTCTTTTTTACAATAACACCCCCCAGAACACACAGACACACACACACACTGAGAGAGAGAGAGAAAGACATATTCACTATTACAATGACAAGTAGAGTGGAGAAATTCAGTTGAGAAAGAGTTATTCAAGAAAGCAGCAGTTTTGGAAGTCTCTTAACTAGTTTTGGAAGTCTCTTAACTCTCCAAAACCCACCAGCAGCTCCCCCACAGGAGACTGGTCCTTTCCTCTCTCTAGTTCTCAGACACACAAGGACCCAGTCACCGCTAGCCCTGTACTTTCCACACATTTTACTGAAACATCATTTCTACTCTATCCGTTTACTTCCTCTTCTCCTCTCTTATTAACAAGAGACATTCAGGTGTGGGTTAAGTGTTCACCTGGAGGCCAGTATGGGACAGGGATTATAAACCCCAACTCCCACCCATAATTGCTTCCAGATACTTACTTGAACCCGAAGTTTGCTGTGTAACTGACTCATAGCTATGGCTCCCCCTTTCAGACTGAGGCACTGTAGCACAGAAAACATGGGACTTTGTCTCGAACTTAGCACACAGTACCAACCTCACACTTAGTAATCGTGGACCCTAGGTTCCCCCATTTACGATGACAGATGGCAGAGTGTGTGGTCCCAGTGACCCACAGGTTATATGCACAGCCTCAACTCTGTGGAAGACACTGGGACCAGAAGAAGACATGATGGAAAGCGGACCCCTGACATTTCCAGAAGGGGATAAAATAGTATTCAAACTGTAGTCCTGAGCTGACTCTAGATTTTGGCATACAAAGAAAAAGCTACGGGGCTGGCTGGTGGTGCACCTGGTTGAGTGCACATATTGCAATGCACAAAGACCTGGGTTCAAGCCCCCAGTCCCCATCAGCAGGAGGAAAGCTTTGCAAGTGGTGAAGCAGGTCTGCAGGTGTCTCTCTGTCTCTCTCCCTCTCTCTGTCCCCCTTCTTCTCAATTTCTGCCTGTCTCTACCCAATAAATAAGGACAATAAAATATTTTTAAAAAGAAAAAACTGTCAAATGAAAACTGACCTCTAACTAGGACGATAAACACTTCTGCTTTGGAGGGCGATGGAGCCAGGGTCTAGGGTGAGCCATTCCAGACAGGAAGCAGACAGGGCTGCAGGTGCAAACGATCACAAGGGTCTTGGGAGGACTTTCTGCAACTTGGGCTGGAGCAGGGGCAACAGACTGGCTCCTGTGTCTAACTGAGCAGCCACTTGGGCAGTGTCCCTCTCTGTCACTTATGTTTCTGATCCTGAGATGGCCTGGAATGACCAGTCAGATGTCTGCACTGGAAGGACCCAGGAGAGACCACTCTGGTTTCTTCACCCATCTTCTCCAGGTCTAGCAGAATGTTAGGCCTCAGCAAGTGAAGAGTTCAGAGAACTGTCCCCTAAATCCTTGTGTCTACGTGGGGGTTTCCAGGGTACAGTCTACTTTATTCCTATCTATCTCTCTAGAAGGTTGCAGCTTACAGAGTCTTGGGCTAATGAGCAGAATTCCTACATCGGCACAGCACTTTACAATTTGTAAAAGCCGTAAAAACAGGCCCAGGAAGTAGAGCTGTGGAAGAATCTGAACTGCTGAGCATGAGACCTGATTCCATCCCCTGCACCACGAGTGGCGGAGGGATGCTCTGGCTCTCTCTTCCCCTGCCCTTTCACCAGTGAATAAATGGATCTTTAAGAACTGTTAAAGATGATACACTGAAAAATGTCTTTTGGCTTCATCACTTTCATCACTCATCTGGCCCCAAAGCAGCCTAGGAAGCATTCAGTCCTGATGGTAATGGACTCCCCAATATCTGGGCCCAACCACTCTGGGGGGGTGCACTTTCACTAGGGGACCCACAGCCCCATTCTCAGCTCAGCACGGTAATGTCTGGGCTCCAGCACCCCAACCTGGCCCAGCCCCAGCACAGCTCCCCCAAACCCAGCATATCCCCACTGCCAGACACATGGCCTTGCAGAGGTTGGGTTCCCTCAAGAGGGCCACCCTCAGTCCCTGCCATGCCCACCCTCCCAGCTGCTCCTGCACCTCACTTCCCACAAAGCCTGGCTCTTCCTGGAGGGGGTTTCTTGGCCTCTTGCTGCCTTTGGGGGGCATCCATTGAAAACAGAGAGACTTATGGTATGTCTGTCCTTCCCTCAGGGGTAGGGACTGTGTTAGGGTCACTTAATGCTGTCACCTCAGTGCCTAGAACAGCACCTGACACATGACTGACAAATGTCACCCCTGGGTGAATGACAGAGTCCAGTGGCTACACACTTGGTTTACAAAACACAGTGAAGCATCACTTTTAATGAAGTGGAAAAATAAAATCTATGATCTCAAGGGTACAATTAGACATTTGATCACTAACTCAATATTTAATGGCATTGATGCTGAGACCGGCAGATACCCTGTCAAGTAGAGCACACACCATGTGCCAGGCCCTTAGTCTTAGCCCCCTGGCGTGACCTGAGAGAACCACAGACAGCACTGGGCAGCTCCAGAGACAGGCATCCTAAGCTTCCCTCCCTCCTCTCTCTCAAAAACAAACAAAAAAAGAGTGTCCAGCCATGAAGCCTGGAAGACCGTTCTGTGGTATCCTGTGTACGAGAGCAGCTCTGGTCTCTCTTTAACAAGAAGCTGCATGGGAGGCGCTGAGGGCCCCTTAGCGAGTCTCCCTGCTGCTGATTGTGCTTGAGACTGTCCACTAGCAATAGGAGGGGTCTAGGCCGGCGTGGTGGTGCACCTCACAGAATGCACATGCTACATGCACAAGGGCCTGGGTTCAAGCCCCTGATCTCCACTTGTAGGGGGGAAGCTTCTAGAGTGGTGGAGCAGTGCTGCAGATGTCTCTCTTTCTCTCACACTCTCTATCTCCCCCTTCTCTATTGATTTCTGTCTATATCCAATACTTAATTTTAAAAAGGAGGAGGAGGAATGTCCCCCCCCAGCGACCAGATGAGGTGCTGCAGCTGTCAGTGCATGGGTAAGGTCATCTCAATCCCATGGTCCTGGGGGCCACACCCACAGTTCCTCCGGGCACTCCACAGAGTTTTCTCATCAGACAAGGGGAGCCTGGGCTTTCTGGTGGGAGGAGGAATGCTCTCCACTGAGACTTCAGGCAGAGAAGGCCCCCCCCTGGGCTGAGGGTACTGTGCGTGCTGTAAAGAGGGGGTGGGTGCAACCTAGGGGGGTAACAGCAGCAGAGGCACAGAGCTGTCTGTTAAGGGGACCCCTCTATCTGCCCACTTCCCAGAGGATGATGCACACATGCTCAGCAGGGGTCACCCCATTCCTATCCCCATGAACCTTTGCTGAGTGGGAGTCTGATGTGGTCTCTGCAAACCAAGAGTGGGGGACCTAGGACAGCCCCTTCCCTTCCCTTCCAGGTGCACACCCCCAGCTGGCCCAGCTCTGTCCTAGTCTCTTTGCCCACGGCTTCCTGGGCCCCACTCACCACTGCCCTGTGCAGACAGGCCCTCCTCATGTGATGCTTCCCAGTCCTCCTGGGACGCCCCCACCTCCTCCCAAGTTTTTTCACACCCCTCCTTCATCTCCATGTGGGCAGAGGGACAGCCAGGCAGCTTATTCAAGGGCCACTTCAAATCTCTCTCCTCCCTGTTTCTTCTCTTCCTTTCCTTCTTTTCTTCCTCTATTTTCTCCTCTCCTTCCTCCGTTTCTTCCACTTTATCTTCTTCTCCCTTCTGCTCTTCTTCCTTCCCTTTTCCTCTTCTTCATCCTCTCCTACTCTTCATCCTCCACCTCATTCTCTTCTTTCTCTTCCTCCTCCCCTTCTTCTCCTCTTCCTCACCCCGGGCCCCTAGCCTCTCTGTCAAAGCAGCAAATTGAGTGAATACGGACTGAGACCAGGGCCAGCTTCAGAGTGGCCTAGTCAAGGGCCAGTAATGACACACCCAGTTGATGCACATTACCACACGCAAGCTCAAGTCGCCTTCTGCAGGCACAGAGGAGATCGAGTCAACCTCCTTCCCACAGCGCACTGAGTCTCACCTCCCCTGTGGCATATCTGCCTGCCTAGCAGGAGCTGTGCTTGCTAAGAGATGCCTCAGAACATTCTAGAATGGGTCAGCTCCCTGTGTGACCATTAATGCTGGTCTTTGGGGGTGTCTCTAGCCACCAGCTGCTGGCTGGGCCATGGCTGGATGTGATGAAAAGCTCTCTCCCTGCAGACCTGCTCAGCCTGCCCAGTCCTGCTGCACCCAGATTTGCCCACTCAGCCCAGAGAGCCTGGGCTACAAGCTGAGGCTGAGGCTGGAGGCTGGGTGAGGCTGGAGGGGTCTCCTGGCTCACTCCAGAAGGCCAGGAGACAGAGGTTTTCCCAGTGGGTGGGGGTCACAGCTTCCTCCCTTCTCTGCATGTAGGCGGGGCCTCTCCTTCTGGGGGGACCCTTGGCTACAGCTGCACAGCTCAGCACCCAGGCAGGGCTGTGGGGAGGCCAGTGGCAGGTGGGTGCCATGGGCAGCAACAGACAGCTACTCTCTCACTCCTGCTAGCTCCTGGCACACAGGCCAAGGTGTCCACCACCCAGAACCTCCTGCCCACAGTGAGTCCAGCCTAGGGGTTGATGTGGGCACCCCGGCTGCCGGGGGTTCTGGGACAGGCCCCCTCCCTTGTGACACAGAGAGAGCAGGCTGTGCTCCCCACTCAGGTGGGCTCAGCAGCTCCACACCTGCTTCCTGCCCCCTACTTTGGGAAGAGGGTCTCATGTGATGATGCTGAGGAGGAGGAGGACCCTGTGAAGGCAGCCAGGTAGAGGGGTACTGGCCCTACCTGTTCCCTCCTCAAACCTTGGAGGGCTGCCCACTATGGTGGGGTGAAAGCTCTATGTCCCCACCCCACCCCACCCCCAGCTCCTGCACTTTCTCTGGGCTCCAGCTGCTGGGAGTCCTCATTGCTCCCCTTTCCAGCCCTCACTCCCAGCCTTGGGCATCCTATCCTCACCTGCCCCTTGCTGTTGCCCCTGGTGTTCTGAGGGGGCCACCTCCTCCTGGAAGTCAGTCTTTCCTGACCACCGCATCCCTGTCCTGGCTGAGGGTTCTGCCTCTGTAGCTTGTACACTGTGCTTGTCCTCCTTCTTCTTCTCCTCCTCCTCCTCCTCCTCCTCCTCCTCACGCCACACACCTGTCTGCCCACCAGATGTGGGCTCCTTGGGGACAAGGCCTCAATCTTGCCCCCCCCCCCAGCCTGGGCACAGAGATAAGAGAAAATGGTGACTGGAGGCAAGAATGGCAAGTGGGGGGCAGGACCTAGTGGGGCTCCCACATCCTTGTGGGCAGACAGATCTAGGGGGAGACAACAGGATCTCCAATGTGCCAGGGCCCAGCTCATCCCAGGCGACCTGGTTCCAGGGGAAGGGGGGTGGCTCTAGGTTGCAAACCCCACCCCCACCTGGTGCCCACCTGCAGGAGGGAGGGGGAAGGAGAAGGGGTGCAAGAAATCTGGGCTGAACCCCTGGGCCTGAGCTTCCCCTGAGCCGACACACAAGCAGGAGAGCTTGCACCCCAGGGTGCCTGCACAAATAACAGGGGACACAGACAGGCATATAGCACTCTAATTGTCCTAAGAAATCACAAATGCCAGTGAGACCAGCTCTGGGGACCTCCCATGCAGCGCCCCGCAGCCCCCCAGCCCCCCAGCCCTGACAGAACTTTTCCCACCCCTCACCCTGCCCGGCCCAGGCCAGCCCTGAGCTGGGGTCCCCCCTCCCACAGGGGCGCCCCTACCTCGGAAAGTCACTTTGGCGATGCGGTCGCCCCTGCCCCGCAACTGGGAGACCGTCTTGAGGTGCACGAGCAGGGCCATGCTGGCGGGGACCCCGGCAGGAGCAGGTCTGGGAGCCCAGCGCACACGCCTCTCGCTGCCCGGGTGCCAGGCAACCCCGCGCCACCCGCACTCACTCCGCGCCCCGGCCCCCCTGCGCGTGTGTGTGGCGGGGTGAGAGGTGCTGGGGTGGGCGGACCGCTCGGGTTTCTCTCCTCAGCTCGCCCAGAAAGCCCGGCCCAGCTCTGGGGCCTTCTCCCAGCCCCAGCAAGCCCCGCCTCTCCCAGCAGCCGCTGCCGCCCACAGGAGGGCTCTTCACCCCTCAGGAGTGGGCAGATGATCGTGGGCATGACTGTGGGAGAGGTGGGAGAGGGGCTGGGGCAGCCCTAAAAACAGGGAAGAAAGAGCGTAATCCTCTGCATGCACCAGATGCTGGACTGTTGTGTCATCTTTGGGGGTATCCCGGAACCCCCCTCCCTCCTCCCACGCGCAAAGCCAAGTTGGCCACGGGGCTCGGAGGTGGGGGGCTGGCTGTTCTGGGGGGTATTACACTAGAAATCCCAGCCCAGGGTCCACCAGCTAAGAGCACACTGCTAGGAGGCTCAGCGGGGCTGTGACCCTTCCCTGGGAGTAGGAAGCCGAAGAGAGGGAAGAGTGCCTCCCCATGGCAGTCATGGAGAAGGTGTCCCCAAGAGACAGGTCCTGTCCCCCAACGAAGGGTAGAGTGAAGCTTGGTTGAGGGGAGCACTGGCGCTAGGCTGGAGGTTTCTGGCTGGTGCTGTCTGGCTGTTAAGACCCCCAAGCAAGCCCTGGTGGAGGGGGCTCAGAGACTGGTCACCCGCTAGGACGGGGGTTGGGGGGAGGTCAGCTGGGAAGTTTGAGTGGTATTTTTAAACACCAGTGAAGAACTGACTTCCTTCATTCCTGCAAAATACTCTAGGAGGATCTGAGAAGGGACCCTGGAAACCAGAATCCCAAGCCTGGGGCCTTTGCTGGTCAGAGGCACCGCATCCCCTCAGTTGTTCACTAGGTGGAGCTACCCTCTTTGCCTCCTTCCAGAAGCTTCTTTGGCCCATTGATCTATTCTCTATGTTCCATCTCCTGCTTCTTCTTTCCTTCTACCATTCCTGTTCTCCTTTCTCACTTTTCTAAAAAAAATTTTTATACTTATTTATTTATTCCCTTTTGTTGCTCTTGTTTTATTGTTGTAGTTATTCTTGTTGTTGTTATTGATGTCGTGTTGTTGGATAGGACAGAGAGAAATGGAGAGAGGAGGGGAAGACAGAGAGGGGGAGAGAAAGACAGACACCTGCAGACCTGCTTCACCGCCTGTGAAGCGAGTCCCCTGCAGGTGGGGAGCCGGGGGCTCGAACTGCGATCCTTATGCCAGTCCTTGCACTTTGTGCCATGTGGGCTTAACCCACTGTGCTACCGCCCAACTCCCTCCTCACTTTTATCCAGTCTTGTTGAAGACTATTTTCAAAGCGACTATTTAACATTTAGAAATATTTTATTTTATTTTTTAAAGATATATTCCTTATTTTAAATAGAGACAGAAAGAAGTTGAGAGGAGAGGAGAGAGAGACACCTGCAGCCCTGCTTCACCAGATGTAAAGCTTCCCTTCCGAAGCTGGAGACTGGGGGCTTGAACCCTGGTCCTTGAGTACCATAATGTGCACTCTCAACCTGGTGTGCCACCACCAACACCCTATTTATTTTATTTTAATGAGAGAGAGACAGAGAGGGATAACAGAGCTCGGCTCAGCTCGGGCTTATAGTGGTGTTGGGGATTGAACCCTGGACTTCAGCATCTTAGGCATGAGAGTCTTTTGCAGAACCTTTATGCGGTCTCATGAGCCCTATTTAACATTTTTAAAATACTGAAAATTTAAATACAAGTTATTTTAAATTTAAAAAATATCTTTAATACATCCTTTTAAAATGTTATCTTATTTTGTTCTGAAGCTTCACACCTATGTGATCCCACAGCTCTCAGTAGATTCTTTTTTCTTTTAATTTCAGATAGCATGGGGGAGAGAGGAGATACACCTCGCCACTCATGAAGCTTCTCCTAGTGCTGTACATGGTGCTCCCATGTGCCACCAGGGGCTCAAATCCAGGTCCTTGCACTCGGCAAAGAGTGTGCTCTCCCACGTAAGCCATCTCCGGCCTTGGTGTGTCCTTCAAAAGTATGAAATGCTCCATCCAGAGGTCTTCCGTCAGGTGGTCTGCACTTGCAAAGCTGGGTGGTGTCCCAAAGGGAAAAAGTCTCCCTACGTTTGGTGAGGCTGCCGGTAAGCCTGCAAGCCTGCACCTCACCTACTCAGGCTCATGGACAGGCCTTGCCAACCCCAGCTTCCATATCTTAGGGATGGTAGCAGCCGCACCCTGCCAGCAGCCCTGAACTGAACCAGGAGAAACCTAAGCCAGATTCACTGTTGATCTTCCACTCTCTGTTAGTCACTTCTGAGAACTCTAAAGTGATTCAGTGAACCTGCCTGGAACTCCTAGAGCCAGAGGCTGAAGACTTGGAGAGCGGGAGGACCCCCGCACTGGACTGCAGGCAGAAGAGACAGGTGACTAGAACACACACAGGGTGGTGTTGGGGGGTGGGTAGGCAGCCAGAAGTCCTGGTGGGGAGGCAGTGGGCCTTTGGAGCCCTTCTGGGAGAAAGTCACACCTGAACAGACAGCTGTCCCTTTACAACTTTTCCTTATCTTTTTCTTACATTGTAGCCCATGTTCTGGATTCTGGAGAATCTAGAAATGAACATTCTGTGGCCTGGGAGGTGGCTGAGCAGGCAGAGTGCTTGAGGCCCTGGGCTTGATTCCCCAGCACTGCAGATGCTGGTGCGGTGCTCAATTCTACAAATGCAGACACAGATCAATTTTTAGAAATAAACATTTATGGACTGACACCATCTTGAACACCCACACACCTTTTATCCCCATCTACACCCCTTCTTTTATCGACAGTTCGTTTCCCTCCATGCCTCAGTGTCCCTGCTTTTTGTACCTCTAGGAGACCCATTGCTTCCCCTTCCCCCGCCCCTCATTGCTGTCAGCCATAGAAAGGCGAGGGAGGGTTCTGGCTGCCCCGGGACCCCACCAGCTGGGCGTTGTCGTCACAGCTGCCACCCACAGAACCATTCACCGGATGCAGTGAGACTGGGAGGGCCAGAGCAAACTGTGGCGTGGGGTCCAAGTCACAAAGATAGCCTGTCAAGCTATCACCACACCCTCACCCCCCAGGACTGTCCCAGCCCCGCCCTGCGCACCGCCCAGCTGGGGAGAACCCGGATGTGGGAGAGACAGGCGTCCCCCTGCAGGAGGGGCCTCCAGGTGCAAACTCGCCCTGGGTGGGTCGTCTCCCACTCCGTGCCCCCTCCCCCAAGTGTGAAATCAGGACAAATACAATTCACACGCTCGGAACTAAAGACACAGATGCCCCTTGGGGACCTGGGGCGCGTGGGCGGCGGAGAGGAGGGGCGCAGGGACCTTGGGGAGCTGGGGCACTTGTAGGGCTTTGGAGAGCTTTGGCTCCTGGGGTCTCTGCGGTCACCGAGGCTTCTGCTCCTGTGTCCCCTCCGGAGCCGGGCCACATGAGGGGTGCTGCGTGGACAGAGGGTCACTCAGGGCACCCTGGCACCGGCCAGCCAGTGTGAGGCCGGGGCAGCCCTTTCACGAGGCAGAAAGTGGGGGGCGGAGGCGACTTTCAGAGGCACACGGGAGAGCGCACCGAGCCGTGACCCCTCCACCCCGCGTGTCCCGCGGGGCCACTCCAGCCAGGGCTGGCGGGGGGGGGGGGTGGTGAGCCCCCCAGGGCGGAGCCTGGACGTCCCGGTGGCGTAGAGGACGCTGTTGCCGGGTGACCCCGCTGTTGGGGTGGGGTGGGGCTGGTGGCTGGTGGCTGGGGGCCAGAGCGCTGGGCTCGCGGCTCGCACCCACATCCACCATGGCCTCCCGCAGCGCGGGCACCCTGCTGACCGAATTCAATGCGGCCTACGTGCCCCCCGGCCTCATGCCCGGGTAAGCCCGCCCCGCACCCCAATCTCCCGCGCGGAACCCCTCCTCTTCTCTCACCTCCGCCTTTGGGGCTTGCTGGAAATGGGGGCGCCAAGTTTTCACTTGGCCTGAAGGCCTTGAGGGGTTCGCGGATTTGGCGGGCGGGTGCGGACTCCAGACCCCTATTCATGGGAAACTGCTGGGGGGGGGGCTGGCTGGAAGACCTTGGTCAGAATTAGGGGTCTGCAGGTGGGTGGGGAGGAGAGGGAGACACCCAGTGTGTGTGTGTGGGGGGGAGGGCTGGAGACCCCCAAGCTGGAGGAAGAAGCAGGCTCTAGGGGTGGGGAGGTGCTCTTGGCACAATGCGGGCACCCAGGCTTTGTGTTTGGAGGGTCAGGAGCTGGGTGAGCGAGCGCCTGTGGCAGCTGGAGGGGTAATTGCTGTGCTCCCCTCACTCTCTGAACGCCATCCCGAGCTTCCAGCTAGCTTGGCCTTCAACCCTGGAGGATGATGGGCCAAGCCTCTCTCCTTTCCCCGGATGTCTTCAGACTCCAAACATCGAAGTTGCAGATCTGACTGTAACCTCCTCTTCTCTGGCCTGTGATATCTCTTCTGTGGTCAGTGTGGGCACGGAGGGCAGGACCTGAAGTCGGAGATGTAATCCTGCACAGTATTAACACACCCTCAGGGAAGGAGTGAATGAGGGGATGAAAGAGTGTGTGAATGGTCATTGTTTTGAGAGGTCCCTGGCCAGGGTCTCCACGCAGCACGCTGTGTTCTGCACACTGAAGAATCCATGCTTTTATCTTTTAAATATTTTATTATTTATTTTAATGAACTAGATACAGGGTGATACAGAGAGAGAGAGAGAGAGACCAGAGCACTGCTCAGCTCTGCCTTATGGTAGTGGTGGGATCTGAACCTGGGACCTTAGAGCTTCAGTCATGATAATGAGACTCCCACATCTGTTTTATACAGCCTGTGGTGTCTTGAGGCAGAGTCAGCAAGGCAGGGAGGGCTGCACTGTTACAGCCATTTCTGTACTCACAAGTGGGATGGTGGTGACGTAACCCAGCCAGTCAGGACAGGCCCCCTCTCTGTGTGCTTGGGGGTGTGGGGGCAGGGTGTTCCCATCAGGCTTGACCGAGGGCCCACAGTTGTTTCCGGAGCTCAAGGCAAGGGATCTGGAAGTGAGACCTCAGCTTTGGCCTTCTATCCTGCCTTCAGACAGTGTGTGAGCAGGCCATGGAGTGCGTGGCTGCCCAGGTCAGGTGCAAATGGATCAGGCTTAGTTCACAATTGCCTCTGCAGCTTTGGGTAGTGGCATCTACACTGCCTTCTGGGTGCTTAGCATGGTGTTCTGTTTTCATACTTTTTTTCTTAAGCCCCACAGTCTCTGGTTGAAAGATGAGCATCTCTGCCTGGGGGAGGCTATTTCAGAAGCAACTCCGGGATGCTTCTCAGCCCAGCACACTTCATGTCTCCTGATTGATCTAGGAATCGTGATGACAGGAGGATCACAGGCGCCGGCCTGGGCTGAGCCTGCAGAAACGCTGCTTTTTCAGTTGACCTTCCAGAGCAATACGCTGCTCTTTTCCTTCTTCCTAATGTATCTTTCCAAAAATATTTCATTTGTTGAATAGAAACAGGAAAAAAAAGAAAGAAAGAAACAGGGAAGGGGGAGATGAAGGGGGCGGAGACCTGCAGCACTGCTTCATGGCTCATGATACTCGCCGCCCTCCTGCAGGTGGGGAGCAGGGACTTGAACTCAGGCCCTTGAGCATTGTAACATGTGCACTCAGCCAGGTTTGTCAGTGCCCTGGTCCCTCTGGAATGCACTATTCTTAAAGATTCCCATGGATAGGGCTTGAATCAAGTTGCCTTGTGTTTCTAATTGCTAACCTCTAGGCAATTTACCTAGTGTCATGAGAAAACCTCAGATTCCCCAGCCCCCATGGGTGATTATTATTGTGTCTTTTCAAGCGTTAGCCACAAGATTTCTAAGCAGCCAGTTTCCCTGAACGCTGATCTGCATTTGCTAAGGCAGAGAGAGCTCCTTGGGAATCAGCAAGTTCGATTTCTCCCACTCTGGGTGTGGCCACAGGGCTGGGGGGAGGGTGTTACTGACGGTAGAACTAAACAGAACCAGGTCCACGAGCCCTGTTGTGTGCCAGGCTATGTCTGGGGTCTTATACTCTTGGGGGGGAAATACCCCTCCACCTGGAACAACCCTTGAAGGGGCCAGTTAGTGGTGTACCCTGTTAAGCGCACATGTTACAATGTACAAGGACCTGGGTTCTAGCAAGCCCCCACTCTCCATCTGCAGGGGCAAGCTTCACCAGTGACGAATCAGGTCTACAGGTGTCTATCTTTCTCTTTCCCTTTCTATCTCCCTCTCTCCTCTCATATTTTTAAAAAATATATTTGATTTGATTTTAATGAGAGAGACAGACTGACCAACCAGAGCACTGCTCAGCTCTGGCTTATGGTAGTGCTGGGGATTGAACCTAGGACTTCAGAGACTCAGTTATCAAAGTCTTTTGCATAACCATTATGCTATCTCCTCAGCCTCCCTCTCAATTTTTCTCTCCTATCTAATGAAAAAAGAAAGATACAAAGAAAAAAAGAAAAATTGAAAGGAAAGAAAAAAAGAAAACAATAGCCCCTGGGGGTAGTGGATTCGTAGTGCTGTTGCAAAGTCCCAGCAATAATTTTGGCCACAATTATAAAAGATATTTTGTAGGTGATATGCAAGTGTATCACATACGTTTGAGGAAATTTTGATGTAAATTATTGGATGGCTATTGTTTTCCATTTTTTATTTGTGATTAATTGTGGGTAAGATTCCATTGTATAGGGTAGGGGTATAGCATAATGGTTATCCAAAGAAACTCTCGTGCCTGAGGCTCTCAAGACCCAGGTTCAATCCCCCACACCGCCATAAGCCAGAGCTGAGCAGTGCTCTGGTGAAAAAAAAAAGATTCCAGTGTCTAGGTCCACACCACACCCACCACCAAAGTTGTGTGTCTTCACCCTCCCACCTCCCCAAAATCACCACCATAGTTTTCACAAGTCTTAGAAACAGTTTGCTTGCTTCTGTTTCGTTTGTTTGATGTCTGGTTTTTGTTTGTTTGTTTTGGCAAGTTCCTGTGCATCAGTTCTTTGAGTTCCACATATGAATGAAACCATCCAGTAGCTGTCTTGCATCTCTTTACTTATTTCACTAAGCACCATCACCTCCAGCTGGCTGTTTTTACTATATGACTTTTCAGGGCCTTACATTCTTTTATTAATAAGATAGTGAATTTCCAAGAAGAGAAAGGTATCTGATCTGCAGGGGATTCACGGGGGAAGAAAGTTGTTTCTTGTTCTCTTCATCCTATAATTCTGTTCTTCTGTACCAGGTCAGGGGTTCTTAGTTGAAATTCTACTACACACCCAAATACACACAGCTTCTCTGGGGAAGCTTCATTCTTTCAACCTGCATGAAGTGCAGAGAATATTTGTTGAATCAGTGAAAAAAGAAAAAGAAAAGCTTTGGTGACGTGGTCTCTCTCACTCTTTATCTCTGCATCCCTGTCTTCTCTGCCTCTGACTTTGGGGAAGGGAAGTACAACTTCAAAAAGGAAAACGGCACCCACTCCCTCTCTCCCAGAGCCAAATACCTCAAGCTAAGCTGAGTCGGCACTCAGCGGATTCCCATATTCTCTTTGTGCGCCTGTTCTTTGTGCGGGTGGAGGAATGAATAGATGACAGATAGACAAGCCAGTTTGTACAAAAAATAGGATCATGTAGAATTTGCTCCTTTGGAATGAAAACTGACTTTAATAGGATGTGAATGTAGAGGAGGGGGAGGAGGAAGAGAGGAAGCCAAAAGCTTCCATCACAGAGTTGTGTGATGCTTTTTAAAATAGTGTGAATGTGAACGTGTGTCAGTTTGAGAGGCTAGAAGTTGTCTCTGCCTCAGAGATTCTCAGCTAAGTGCACACCCACTGCCCCTCCACCTGGGCGCCCACCCACCCCAGCCCCCATTTTTGTTGGTTAAAACAGCTTTTGCCTTGACAGGTCTTGTAGCATTTTGCCACTTCTGCAGCCAGCCCTCACCCAGCCCCATTCCTGGCTCTGCACTGAAACAGGCTTCCCAGCAGAGCCTCCACACCACTCAGTGAGCTTCCTTTGGAGTTAGCCCGTAGATGGCAGGCTCTTTTCATGCATAAAATCATTCCAGAAGACCCCATGTGGGCCAGACGGTGGTGCACCCAGTTAATCAAACATAGTACTGACTGCAAGAACTCACACAAGGATACGGGTTCGAGCCCCCAGCTCCCCACCTGCAAGGGAGTCACTTCACAAGCAGTGAAGCAGGTCTGCAGATGTCTGTCTTTCTCCCTCTCTATCTTCCCCTCCTCTCAATTTCTTTCTGTCCTGTCAAATAAAATGGAAAAAATGGCCACCAGGAGCAGTGGAGTCTTAGTACTGGCACTGAGCCCCAGTGATAACCCTGGAGGCAAAATAAAATACAATAAACAGAAGAGCCCATGGCAGTGTTCCTGCCAGAAAAGGGTTTGTGGCAGCTGGCTGTCTACTTGAATGAGCACCCTACCTGCTGGGCGATTGTGCTTCCTGCCCTGTGGGCCATGAGGACAGAGAGGCGGTAGCCTTTTCCTCTGGGTGACTTCCTGATCTTTCTGCTGGGTCTTGGCAGCTCCTGATGCCCAGCACCTCTCTCCAGATGGGAGGAGGGAGAGGGAGCTGAGGGTGGAGAATGGGCCAATGCTGAGCCCCAGAATAAGGCACAGCGGGGAGGCAAGGGAGACAGGCTTCCTTGACTATGGGTGAGGGTGTCACTCAGAGCATGGCCCAACGGTTCTCCTCGCTTCCACAAAATGGGAGGTTGGTCTGCATCTCACCCCAAATCTTTGTCCTTCTACCCATGCTGTGGGAAAGCAGGGCTTGAGGGTGGTGGAGGTGATGGGCTGAAGGAAGGGGCATGTCCCCAGGGCCTTGATTAGTGGCACAGTGAGAGGGATTCACAGTGAAGAGCAGGCCTGCGGGTGTAGACAGAGCATCACCCCCATGCAGAAGGCCATGGGGTAGACAGGCCAGGCTTCAAGTGGTGAGGAGTTTGGGGGCTTTGGAGGCATCTTGTTGGCCTGAGGTGGGGTGCAGCAGCAGAGCACAGGACTCACCAGCACAAGGCCCCGAGTTTGATCTCCAGCACTGCATGTGCCAGAGTGATGCTCTGGTTCTCTCTCCTTAATAAATACACTTTAAAAAAAAAAAAAAAAGAAGGTTGGGCAGATGGCAAGATAGCTCACCTCGGTGGTGTGCTTGCTTTCTCATGCTCAGGACCAAGGACCCAGCGGGATTTTCTGGTGCACTCTCTCTCTCTCTCTCATATTAATGCATAAAACTAAATCTAACCTACCTTCTTTGTATCGATTTAGCTAAATTTAATTTTACCAAAAAAAAAAAAAAACAACTAAAAAGACTCAGGTTTGAACCCCCAGTCCCCGCTACACTGAAGGAAGTTTTAGCGCTGTGGTGTCTTTCCCTCTCTCTCTCGTTCTGTCTCTTTCTAGCTGACAGAGTCAGCCTAAAGTGGTGACGCTGTGAGAAAAAACAGAGAAGGGAGGAAAGAACGGGAAAGTTAGGGCAGGGAGACGGCTCAGCTGTTAGAGCACAGAAGGACTTGAGTGCTTGAGGCCCCAGGTTTGGTTCCCCAGCACCACCATGTGCCAGAGCTGAGGACACAGCTGAATTATAAAAAGAAAGGCAACAAAGAAAAGCTATGATGTCTTGGGTTCTCTGAACCCTGGATCAGTTCAGAGGATTGTCTCTCCTGGTGGCCCTGGGAGCCCCTGGATGCACAGACACCAAGATACACGTCCTCAGCCTCTGCTGTGCCCCCAGTGGTCTGTCCTTTGGTGAGAGTGACAGAGCCAGGTGGGCCCCCACATCCTCGGGCTGTCCCCAGTGAACCAAGGGCCAAGTGAACCAAAGCCCTGCTGAGGGGATGCTCCATGGGTGTCCGGGCTGAGAGATATGGAGCCTCTGCCTTGGAGAGATGGGCGGCCTGAGTCTTGGCTGAGATCTCTGTGGAGAGTAGAGACCCTGAGTCATGTCTCCTTGTCCTGCCCTCAAAGGCCAGCACTTGGGCTGTGTGTCCTGGGCAGCCTCTTCAGGCCACAGTGACCGGAGCCCTAGCCAGCTCTGGGGCCCCTCTGGGGACTGTCCTGAGGCCCTTTCCCCACCCCGCCCTGGCTGTCACAGGTACCAAGGCCACGTCCCTGGGGTGGCCTTTTCCTTCAGCTGCCCCTACGGCACAGCCACACTCAAGAGCTTCCAGGACCATCGCAATGCTGCCCTGGAGAGGGCCCACGCGCCCCGGAGCTCGGGCGGCCACTTCCCCACCCTCTACTCCCCGAATCCTGACCTGGTGTTGTGCTACTGCGCCCAAGCCTGGGACCGCTTCCTGCACACCCCCAGCTATACACGTTTCAACTTGGACCTGCACCGCTCCACCGGGCTGCACAACTTCTATCAGGTGGGTCACCCGGGTCTCTGTGTGTCTGCAGCCTTTGAACCCGTATGCAGGGTGAGAGGCACAGACACAGGGCTGGGGACCCCGGCTCCCTACCCCCATCTCGGGCATCCAGAACTCCATCCCCAACCAGCAGAGCCCTGGGAGGTATCTGCCCTTCCCTCTGCCCTGTGAGCCCTCGGCTTTGTGGGCTCTGGTCACCTTCCTCCCAGAACAAAAGGCCTGAGATTCGCCACTGGGTGGATACCCCAGGCCCCCGGAGTCCCTCCCGGCTCAGTTCCCCACCCCAGTCTGTCCAGCTGCACCTCACACACACACACTTCACACACCTCCCTTGGGAGCCAGTCCTGATTCCTCAGACTCTGCGATGTTCAGAGGCATCTCAACACTCTGACCTGCTGAGCTGGTGTCTTGCTCTTTCCCCTATAGTTCCCTGGTCTCATTAACCCTGGGAAGCAGCGGTGTGTGTGTGTGTGTGTGTGTGTGTGTGTGTGTGTGTTTACCCCCATCAGAAGAAGAGCTGAGGGTCAGAGTGGACACCCAGCTAGGGCTCCTCCCTGGGCACTAGGGGAGATGGGGCCTTCAGGGGCAAGGTGGCTCCTATGCACTGATGCCCCACCATCTCTTCCCTGGCCGGGCCACAGGAGGCACAGAAGCACCGGGAACAGTACCGAGACAGGACGGGCCTGCTGCCCCGGGTCCCCTACTTCGTGCTGCCTATACCAGAACCCGAGCACTACCCTCTCCCCACCGACCTGTGAGTGCCCCCGAAGCCTCTGCCTTCAGCACATGTAGCCGTGGGGCCCAGCCCCGCCTGTCTGCGGAGAGTGACAGTGTCTCCTGGAGGGTGGGGCCAGGCAGCCCCATGAATGAGTCAGGAAGAGCATCTCCCAGCCAGGCTTTTTGGGGTCCGGGAGCAAATCTCATAAATTTCCCCCCTTAAAAATTTTTTTTAAAAAAATTCAAATTGCCAGCAGGGTTGTTACTGGAGCTCAGTGCCAGCACTACAAATCCGCTGCTACTGGCAGCTAGTTCCCCCTTATTTTCTTTGTATTTCATTCAATAAGACAGAGAGAAATTGAGAGGGGTGGGGGTGACAGACAGGGAGAGACAGACCTGTAGATCTTCACAGCTTTTGAAGCTTCCACCCTTCAGGTGGGGAATAGGGGCTCGAACCCAGGTCCTCGTGCATGGCAATGTGTGTGCTTAACCAGGTGCACCACCCTCCCCCTCAACTTATTTGTGGATGATCATGGTTGACAGGATTGTCAGATTGCAAGGTATAGTCTTATATCACACCCACCACCCAAGTTCTGTCTCCCACCCTTCCAAAGATCACCGCCATAGTTCTCACAAAGTCTAAATCTCATACTTTTGCTGGTCTGAACCTGCAGGCATCCACTCCTGCCCCCCAACCACCACTTGCCCTGACCCCCAATCCCTTCAGCCCTGAAAGTACCTTGAGCAGCAGGGTGCTGCTGCCCTCTGGTGGCTTCAGAGAGTACCACACAGAATAGGGATGGGTGCCTTGCTTGGTTCACATAGAAGAGTCTCTCTCTCTCTCTCTCTCTATGACAATGAGTTCTTTTATATCACCACCAGACTTATCACTACAGCTCAGTGCTGACACTATGAATCCATTTCTCCCAGGGCCATTTTTTTCTTTTTTTCTTTGTAGTTTTATTAGATAGGACAGATAGAAATTGAAATGAGAAAAGGAGAGGAAGAAAGACACCTGCAGACCTGCTTCGCTGCTCATAAAGCATCTCCCCTGCAGGTGGGAACTGGGGACTTGAACCTGAGTCCTTGCACACAGTAATGTGTACCCTCAACCATCACTTGGCCCTCAGAGAACAATCTTGGGTGAGTGTGAAAATATCTTTCAAAACTCACCAGTCTGTCTGACAAGAATGAAGCCTATAACTTCCAGAGCTCTGCTGTTGGCCCCAGGGCGCTCTTTCCCCGGGGCAAGCCAGCTCTGCCCTTCTAGGTAGCCCAGGCACCTTGTTACCTCCCATCCCTGCCCATATGGGGTGACTGTCATGTGGGTGGGCATAGGAGGCCAGCAGTCAGCCCTGGATGTCTAAATCCTTTCCAAGGAGGTTAGTGGTTTTTAAAGAATAGAATCAGGGGGCTGGGTGGTGGCACACCTGGTTAAGTGCACAAGTGTCATATGCAAGGACCTGCACAAGGACCCGAGTTCAAAGCCCAGCTCCCCACCTGCAGTGGAGACACTTCACCAGCAGTGAAACATGTCTGCACCATTGGTTTTGTCACAATCATGGTTTTCATCGCCACCAGGTGGCCAGCGGGGGGCAGCAGCAGCAGGGACTGGACACTGGGCAGCGGGTTTGCTGGGCTTCAGGCCTCCCTCCCTCCCTCCCTCTGAGCTTTCTCACTGCTGATGGCTGGCTGTCTTCACCCTCCAGGCCCCCTCTTAATGAGAAAGACAAGTGGCACCTTCTACGCATGTCACCCCAGAATATGAGGACCTACCAGACCTTCCCGAGCGGGAAGAGGGTATCCCCGCAGGAACGCAACAGGAGAGACCTCTACTTTGAGTTCCGGGCATGAGGCCCAAGGGCCGTTGCCCTCACCGGGTTGACTTGCTGGAATAAAATTGCCATCATCCCGTGAATGGCTGGGCCCCTGCACCACTTGACGGCACAGGACAGAGCTCTGAGGGCTCCCGAGTCTTGGTGGCAGGTGACTACAGAGCAGAGACAGCCCCTGCCTGCTGCTATCATGGGAGAGGCTCACCAACCCTGTCTGACAAGGAGGTGGCCCGAGAACTGGGTGTCAGGAGCAACGCAGTGAGTCCCAGCTCAGCACCGTTAGTCTGAACACTGTGGGGTGTGTGTGTGTGTGTGTGTGACTTCCCCTTTCCTGACTATGACACTAGGCTGAGAGAGTCACCTGGCTCACACAGCTCAGAAATGCTACAGCTGGGATTTGAACCTGGGTCCTGAAAATCTGCATCCTAGTTTTTCCACTGCTTGCTCTGGCTTCCACAGAGCCTGGTGATGCTGGGGTGGGGGTGTGGGATGACATGGTGCAGGGGTCCCAGCAGAGACATCAGGGCCTGGGAAGCAGCAGTGCAAAAAAACTGCTGTCTGCACCCCCATCCCATCTGCAGGTTCAAGTTCAAGTGAAGGGAACGAACCCCTGCCCTGAGCCAGTGTTGAGACACCTCCCCTGAGGGCTGTGGAAACAAGAAACCACACAACCATCAGAGGCATTTGACAGCTCCCAGAGATACCCCACAGGAAGCTTCTCCTGGGTCCCCTAGTCCTTGACCAGCCTGGCCCTCAAAGGGGGATCCCCATGGTGACCGAATCCATCCCAGAGCTTGGCTTGGCACAATAGCAAAGCAAATACAGCCTGGTCGCTGGTCACTCATGGCCACCTCCCGAGGGCCTGGGGGCCCTAAGTGTAGCCTCAGGAAGGGCTGGGAAGCTGGGTGCCAGTGGGAAAGATGGTCACATGTGCATCTCTGCCTGCCACACTGGGGGACACCAGGAGGGAGTCTGGGATAAGGGGGGGCTCCAGTGGGGGAGGGAGGACATATATATTCCCTGGGAACTTCACCCCATTTGGCCTGGTCCCTACTATGACGTGAGCTAGGACTTGAACCCTAGACGGGACCAGGCATCCCAGCCCACATGGTGTCATGGGTAAACTGAGCCCTGGAAAGAACAAAGCCTCATACAGAGGGCGTCACACGACCCTGAGTTCCACAGTGATGAGCTGGTGTGGGCAAGGAAGGGGATGTTCTCTGGTTTTATTAAGCAGACAATAGGAGAGTTGTGGGGGTTGGGGGGTAGGGACACAGCCTCAGCCTACTCAGAGCCCCCCGATGTCCAGAGAATCTGAGTTCTGAGTCTCAGTTGCTCTCCCCATTCCAGGCTGCCAGAACAGGTCAACATCAGTATCCCCAGAAGTGGATCCGAAAGGCACTGAAAGAAAGAATATCCCTGCTGGGGAGGTGGCTCAGCGGTAGAGCACAGGACTTGCATGCCCGAGGCAGCCAGATTCAGTCTCCAGCACTGCACAAAACAGAGCTGAGTGGTGCTTTTGTTGAGTGGTGCTCCCTTTCTCATAAAAACATTTATTCTATTGTTATGAAAGAAGAGAGAGTGGGGCTGGGTGGTGGTGCTCCTGGTTGAGCGCATGAATTACAATGCTCAAGGACCCAGGTTTGAGTCCCCAGTCCCCACCTGCAGGGGGAAAGCTTTACAAGTGGTGAAAGCAGGGATGCAGGTGTATCTCTCTCTCCTGCGCTGTCACCTCCTCCTCTCTCGATTCCTGGCTGTCTCTATTCATTAAAAATAAAAGATCAAAAAAAAGAGAGAGAGAGAGAGAGAGGCAGGGGTGGAAAAAGAGGGAGAGAGAGGAAGAGAGGAGACCAGAGCACTGCTCAGCTTTTGGCATAAGGTGGGATTGAACCTGGGGCCTCAGGCATGCGAGTTGGCACAGTAACAGGCTGAGCTATCTTCTAAGCCTCCCGGGTGTGGACACAACCACAGCCTCCTACTGCCATCTTAGAAGGGAACCCTCTCCTCCAGCCAAGGGGTAAGAGAAGGGCTGGGCACCTGCCCTCGGTAGGGCTTGTCAGGTACTTTCTCTGGGTGTTTGGGATGAACCCTGAGATGGCTTAGGAGTCACTGAGGGTCCTTGGGAGGCCGACACTGTAACCCAGGTTGGTCTCATGTCTTACAGTGCAGAGCCTGCTGGCTGGAGGAGACCCCCCTGAGGGGAAGCAGTGCACTGTCCTGACCCTGGGGGGGCACGGGGGGGGGAGTATGCTGTCCTGGGTCCTGATCTGAGCTCTCTGTGGCTAGCTGTCTCTGCTCTTTTTCAGATGGGTTTGTTAGTGAGCAAAGGAAGCATTCTTCTTTGCTGTCAAAATTAAGGAAGAAGAGGGCCAGGGGCCACAGGCCTGCTGGACACAGGCCGCATCTCATGGGGCTGGCACGCTGGGAGATGGGAGCCCCTGGTTCTGGGAGGGACCCAGAAAGCACTTTTCAGCAAGGCTGGGGCATCTGGAGCTGGCCAAGCATCTCCCAGGGCTCAGAGCAGAAATGCTTTTCTGCCTCAGGACAAAGGCTTGAAATGCCTGAATTGTGTCTGAGCTCTGTCCCACAACCAGGGAGAGAGTAGGTAGCTGCCAGTCCTGGGTCAGCCCTGTAGTCCCATGCATGATGTGGTAGTAGGGTAGCCCCCAAGTCTGAACCCCATCTTATCCTAGTACTACTAGCTACCCCACCCCTCCCTCCCTCTGGGTCACCCTGCTAGTCTAAAGTGCCAATTTAGCTGATTCTGCAAGAAACTACAAAGCACCTGGGAAACCCGTGTCC
Organism: Erinaceus europaeus; assembly: GCF_950295315.1. NCBI lineage: Eukaryota > Metazoa > Chordata > Mammalia > Eulipotyphla > Erinaceidae > Erinaceus > Erinaceus europaeus. The sequence continues at coordinate 16,793,942 of NC_080164.1, forward strand.
CCATTGGGAAACTGAGGGGACAGAGGGCCCTTCCTGCCACCCCCACCCCCACTCCAGGGCCCCTCACTTCATGAAGTCTGGAGACTTGGCCATGGCATGCTCGAACTCAGAAAAAGACAGCATGTTGTCATTGTCCAGATCTGACTCACTCAGGACCTGGGGGTGAAAAGGGGAGCGGGGCTGGGGGCAGGGAGAAGCACCTCTCACGCCCCACAAACAGCCTCCCTGTTGGGGGTTAACATGTATCCCCTGGGGCTGAGCAGTGGCCCACATGGCTAAGTGCACACATTACCAAGTGCAAGGACCCAGGTTCAAGCCCCCAGTCCCCACCTGCAGGGGGAAAGCTTCATGAGTGGTGGAGCAGTACCACAGGTCCCCCCTCTCTCTCTCTTTCTCTCTCTCTCTGCTTCTCTATCTCCCCTTCCCTCTCAATTTCTCTGTCTCTATCGAATAAATAAATAAATTTTAAAGAAAAAAAAATTTTAAATGTGTATCCTCCTTCAGCCCCCGGCAGCCCCTCCCCCAAACAAGGACAGGACATGCAGAGGGTTCTCATGGGCCCCGAGGTCTTGGGTCTTGTGGGCTAGTGGCATGGGATCCTCGTGGAGCTAGGGGATGACTCGCCTGGTAGAGCGCACGGCCTGCCAGGTGTGCATCCTCAGGACCCATGGATGGTACGGGGGTGGGGGAGAGCTCCATGGATGGTGGTGGTGGTGGTGTGTGTGTGTGTGTGTGTGTGTGTGTGTGTACACACACTCGTCCCTGCCTGGTCTTGGTTTGGCTTTGGCCCGAGTCTCTGGGACAGGTGGGGTTGTGTTGGGAATCACACAGGAGGGACTGAAGCATGTCCCTCTGCTGCTAAGGGGCCACTGGGCCACCTTCTCGCAGTGACCACTGTGAGAGGGGTGTGTCCTGGAGTGGGTGGCTAGGGTGCCCTGCTCTGGGGACGTGGGAGGAGGCACCATGCTGGAGGGAGTACACACTCGGGGGCTTGTGGCCTCCAGCAGGGTGTTCACCCACATGCCTTCCAGGGTTTTGGTGGTGGTGATGCCTCCTCACCCCCCACAGCCCCGGGCACACACGTGTCTTGTGACATCAGCCAGCAGGTCCTCCGACACGTCGTCGCTGTTGAGCAGCCGGAGGACGATCCTGTGTAGGTCGTCCTCGTCAATGAAGCCGTTCTCGTTGAAGTCTGCAGAGGGAGGCCAGGGAGACAGTGCAGTGGCTGTGTACTGGACCTCCATGCCTGAGGCCCTACACACCCCAGGTTCAAATCTCAGTACCACTGTAAGCCAGGACTTCAGTCCACCCTGGGCTTCTTTGCTTTCATGAAAAGATAGTTTTAAAATCTGCAGAAAGAAGGGCCTGGAGCAGGGCTTCTTCAGCCTCCCAGAGAACCCAGGAAACAAGACTCTTGTAGGCCTGTGGAGGCAGGGCACAGGACCCAGCTGTACCGGCTGGGTCTAGGCCTCAGGGCTCAGTGAGACCAGCACAGCCCCAGGGTGGGTGCTGCAGCCCTAGGCAGGTCCAGACAGATGGCACTAGGCAGCAGGAGGGAAACAGTGTAAGAATGGTAATTGGCGGGGGCGTGTGCGAGGTCCTGGCTTTGATGCCAGGCACCACATGGGAGCACGGTGGAAGCACCAAAGGGACTCAGGATAGCGGAGCAGTGCTTTGATCTTACAGCAAATATAAACTAAGGGGCTGGATGGTGGCACATCTGGTAGAGCACACAGGTTACCACGTGAGGGGGGGGCTGGGCTGCGGCACACTGGGTTAAGCACACATTGTGCGAGGCACAAGGTTACCATGTGAAAGGACCAGGGTTCAAGCCCCAGCCCCACCTGCAGGGAGTGGTGTAGAATCCATAAGTAGTGGAGCAGAGCTGCAGGTCTCTCTCTCTCTCTCTCTCTATCCCTCTTCTCTCTTGCTTTGTCTCTGTCCCTATCTAGTAAATAAATATTAATATACATGAAAGAAAATATAAAATAAAAATTGGAGTGGTGGCCAAGCAGTAAAGTACATGTGTGAGTGCCTGAACTTGATCTCTAGCACAGCTTAATAATAATAATTATTATTATTGTTGTTGTTATTGTGCATCAGTTTGTGCTCCCTGCTCAGGCTTACCCTGAGAATTGCCCCTAGAAGAAGCCATTCAGGCTTCACAGTGACTCTTTCTTATCAGCCTCACTGACCAAAAGGAAACTGAGGCATAGAGGTTTGTCCACACTGCCAGTAAGTGGAAGGACAGGTTAGATGGAGCCCTGAGCCCTGTGCCAACCACCCTCCTAATGGAATCTCAGTCACAGAACTCACTTGTCATATGTCCGTGTGTGTGTGTGTGTGTGTGTGTGTGTGTGTGTGTGTGTATGTATGTATGTATGGTGTGTAGAATGAAGCTAGGACCTAACAAATACTGGACTCTCCAATTTTCCTTTTAATTCTATATACTTAGAGGAAGAAATAGACACAGAGAGAGCAGGAGAGACATCACAGCTCTGCTCTATCATCCATGGGACCCCCCCCCCCCCAGCCCCCAGTGTTGTCCATGGTGCCCCACTTCACTTGTGAGGAGGGACAAAACCCCTTCTGGGTCCTCCCACTCCACCTTCTGTGACATGAACTCTCCAACGACCCCCTCACTGCTTCTCCATTCAGCCACCATTAGCTCGGCAGCCTGTGGGCCCAGGGTCACCTGTGTCAGCTGAGCCCTGGGATCTGCCCTCTCTCTGCCTCCTTACCTCCCTCCATCAGGGCTTTGCATGGTGGCCCCCTGTCTGGCCAGCCCCAGCACAGAGACCCTCTGAGTCTTGATTCCAGAGCCAGCTTCTCAGCTCCTTGTCTGAACTTGAACTGTCTGTCTCTCTCCCTTTCTGTTTTGCCCTCAGCACTGAATACCACCTGAAACTCGGAATGTTCCACTTATTGGCTTGTTAATTCCTCCACTAGAAAGTAAAGTTCCATGAGGGCTGAAATTTCTGCCTATTTTTGGTCACGACGGCATTCTTGGAAGAGGATAGCACTCTGTGAATAGCCATTCATAACATTTTTGTATTTATCAATGAATGATCTACCCAAAGGTTACACAGTGGCCAGTAAAGGAGACAAGACTAGACCCAGATAGTGTGACTCCCAGGGTAGTCTGTCCTTTAGATTCCTCTCAAATATTTTTGTTGCAACAAAAATGTCCAGTTTTTAGCTGAGCATATGATAATTTATATGGACTACATTTCCCAGCATCCTTTGCTGGCCAAATGTGGCCCCATGACTGAATATTGACCAATGAGATGTAGGTAGCCCAGGCTCTGGCAGCTTATAGGAATGTTTTTATTTATTTTAATTTTACTTTTTTAAGAATGTGGCACCAGAGAATGCACTCAAGGCCTTGAACAAGCATGGCACCACCAGTGAGCAGGTCAACCATTTCATTACTTTACTGAGCGAGGGGAGAAAATGAGAAAGACACCACGGCACCAGTGTCCACCATCCATGAAGCTCCCCAGAGCTTCACATGACAAGGTGCTCACGCTATTGGCAGAGCTTTCTGTGGGCCCCATGGGAATGTCTTTAGAGAGAATTGTAGCTCTTTGTGACAAGACAAACATGGAAATGGATGATGAGCTGGCAGGTCAGGAGGAAGCCAGCTCCCTGGTGCTGCAGAACCATCCTGGCCTCTGGGATTCTCTGTGTTAGAGCATGAGCACACAGCTCCCAACAACTGTGGAAGCCACCTTGAGGAAGGCAGCGGGGCACCCTGTCATCTGTCACCCAAATTAATGTTAATGAGTTCATTATCTGAGCCTCAGTTTCCTTTTCTATAGAAGGAGAGCAATAGTATTACCTCCACAGAGTTATAGTGGAGACTAAATAAGGAGAGGCACAGGTGAGTGGGCTGTGGGACATAGACGGTGCTCTGTGGAGAGGGTCCTTTTAGATCCAGAAGAGGCTTGACTCTGTGCCATGGGATACAGCAAACGTGAAACTTAGAAGCCACCTAATACTCCTGGATGCGTGAGAGCTGGGGCTTCCACACTGTATCTGTTCCTGGTGGAGTTAGTGTCTCTCCTCTCCCTCTCTCCCCCCACCTCAGCTAAAGAGTGAAAGATAGGAAGAGAAAATAGGGAGAGAGAGGGAGAGAGCAGCAGAGAATTCCCACTATAGCACCACTGCGTGCTACAGCTCCAAGCCTCCCCTGGCAGATGTTCCCTGTGGTGACTATGGGCTCAAACCCAGGTCCCTGTGCATAGTCAGTTATGTGCTCTACCAGGTGTGCCATCCAACCCCAAGCTCAGCCTTTTGTCTCTTCCCCAAGTCAGGCAAGAGGGAGAAGGTACAACTATCCATTTCACTCTGGAGGTTTCTGAATCTTTCTCAGCCCCAGAGAACAGAGGCAAAGGACAGAGTCCCTCAACTGGCCTCCCATGCCTGGCTGTGCACCCATGGAGCATAACTAATAGCTCAGGGCCTGTGAAGAGGCACAGGGGCCAGGGGTGCAGAGGCAGGGGCAGCCACAGTGACACATCCTCATCCACAGACCCCGCCATGTCCCCAAGCGTCTTCAGTGGCCCGACTTCCAACTGCAGACTGCAGCAAAGTGACATGGTGTTGGTCTCAAGCCATCTGGAAGCAGAAGGATTTGCCGAAGTGAAATGGACAGTTCCCCTCCTTTGGGGGGTGCACAGGCAGGGCAGCCTGGGAAAGGGCTGGGGGCTGGGAACTCTGGCCATGGGCCTGTCCATGCGACCTTGGCCAACTGAAGACTAATGACCTCAGATACTCTGGGGAGGGTGGGGGAGGAGGGCTTCCCTGTGCTGTCTCTCAGAACAAGGGGGATTGAAGAGCTGGTAGAATCAGGGCTCAGCCTTCAGCCCCCACATCAGTCATCACCCCAACACCTCTGTCTTATCGCTCCTTGCCACTTGTAAAGCACTCTCACCAAGCAGCTTGTGGTGGGTGGGGTGCAGTGCTCTCTCTGGGATTCATCCCCACTGGAAGCGGCCTGTCACCTGCCCCAGCACTCAGCCCTGATCACTGCATCAGATCCAGGAAGGAGTGGGAAGGTCAGCACTGGTGTTCTGGTACCTTCCATCTGATGAAAGCCCTGCTGAGGGGACAAGAGGGCAGAGAGGGCTGAGAGTCTCCCCAGAGGTGCAGGAGTGACGCCGTGCACTTCAAAGCAAACACTTCCTGTTGGGTGAATTCTCAGGAACCACTGCCCCCATCTCTGCTTATGACCAGAACTTCAGATCTTGCTCAGAATGACTCCACATGCAGCTTGGGACACTGCGGCTCCCCTGAAATATGCTCCCAGGCGTGGCTGTGGGACATCACTCTGGCTGAGGTCCTGGCAGGTCACGGGGTGCTGGGCTGCAGAGAAAGTTGGCTAAAGAAGGGTAAACTTAACTTCTGCCTTTCAAGGCACCAGTTGTCCTTCTCCTACTCCCTTCTGCCTGCCTGGAATGAAGATGAGGTGTCAGGAGGTGCAGAGACTTTTTTGTGATAGTGAGGAGGACAGTCCTCAGATTGGCAGACCGGAAGTCTTAGAGGAGCTGGGGCCCTCTGTTCCTTCCTGGAGTCATTCCTGGCTCTGAACTGCTTTTTCCAGGTCTTTGTCTTCTCCTTCTTCCTCCTCCTCCTCCTCCTCCTCCTCCTCCTCCTCCTCCTCCTCCTCCTCTTCTTCTTCTCCTTCTCCTTCTCCTTCTTCTTCTCAAACACGGACATTTTGTACCTAGTGGAGTGTAATCCTCGCCGATGTAATAGGTTAGAAGAGCGACTTGCAAACTCTGCTGCATTTCAGAGTCACCCAGGGAGCTTTGACAAAGCCCACCAATCAGGGCAGAACCAACACACGACATTAAATATCTGAGCTGAGACACAAGCATCTGCTCTTCATAAAACTCAGCAGTGCCAGCGAGCAGTCACTGGAGACCCAAGATTCAGCATCTCGCTCCTTAAATCTTGAGGTGCTGGGAAGCTACCTGGGGCTTTGTTCAAATGCTGATTCCCCACTCTGGAGGCAGCTGTGGCATGGGGTCTGAGGCTCTGCATCCCTGCTGAGCTTCCTGGCAATGCTGAGTGCTGGAATAGAATGTTGGAACCTGGGCCACACTTGGAGCTTCAAAGGGAAGAGCAAAGCCTTTGGACTTTGGCTCAAGATGATCATCACAACCATTTCCACCACCCCCTTTCTTTCACCACTCCCTGTCCTCCTGTCACGTGACTGCAGCAGGCTCAGAGATCTGTGTGTCCTGTCGCTGGTTCTGCTGACAGCTCTGTAAGGTGAGAAGATGTCTGAGCCCAGGGAGAATTCAGATGTGCCTGGGTAGATCTGACGAAGCCTTGGAGGAGTTGACGAGTCCCTGGGCGGCTGTTTGCACAGCTGATTTGCATGAAGGCTTCCTGATTTTTGTTTTGGTGCTTTTGTTTTGAGCTCAAGGTGGAAGGAACTTACTGGAGCAGGAAGAAATGCATGAGGGCTGGGGGGCGGCGAGGAAAGCGAGGGAGATAGTCTGGGTTTTGATCTGACGTGAGATCCACAGTCTGGCCTCTTGGGAGAGAGTGTCTCCCATGGCTAAGTTGAACACAATTGAGCGCCTGTGCCTTGAAGCCATTTCAGCTCCCTGGAGGGGTTCAGTGTATTTACTTAGCTCAGGAAACCATGAAAGACAGCTGAGACAGAACTCCTTTGGGACACCTGCCTAGTCCACACTTCATCAACTCTGACGAACTAGCCCTCCACACCCCCACCCACAAAGCAACCATGGTAGGCTTCTATGCCACTCTGCTTCTTCCTGGCTGCAACAGTTGATTAGATGAGGCTGGTCACCTGACTCTGGGGGCGCTGGTTCATTGGTTGAGTTGAACCCATCAGCCTTTGAGAAAAAGGGACAAGAGATGCTTGCGGCTGGTCCCTCAGAAGGAAGCCTGCGGACCATGTTGGAGACCCAGGTGGTCATCTTCGGCTGCTAGGAAGCAAACAAGTCAGATCTGCTGACAGCGAGGGGACACAGAGAAAAGCAGAGATGAGAGATGGGACAGCTATACAAGCTGCTGCCTCTTCCTGGTCAGTTGGTGGAGGATGTGTTTTAGTGCTCTCCTGCCACCACCCCATGCCCTGCAACTCTTGGTAGCCACATCCTATAATCCACACCCAACTTAACCGTATTATTATTTTAATTTATTGTTTTTAAATTTGTGATTAATAGTGGTTTCCAAGACTGTAAGATTACAGTGTGTAGTTCCATACCACATCCACCACCAGTTCTGTATCCCACCCTCCCACCTCCCAAAGATCACCACCAGACTTCTCACAAGTCTTGGGAATGGTTTCTTTGCTTTCATTTTTTTTTTTTGCAAGTTCATGCATATCAGTTATCCAGATACCACATATGAGTGAAACCATATGGTAGTTATCTTTTATCTCTTATTTCATTAAGCTTAATCTCATCCAGTTTTGTCCATTTTGTTCCAAAGGACACAACATCATATTTTTTATTGCAGAGTAGTAGTCCATGGAGTATCTATGCCATGACTTCTTTAGCCAGTCATTCAGGCTGATTTCACTCTTTGGCTATTGTGAGTAATGCAGCTATGAACATAGTGGTGCGTATGTCCCTTAAAAGTAGTGTTTCAGTGTCCTTTGGATGAATGCCTAAGTGGTCTTGCCGAACAATAAGGTAATACCATTTTTATTTGTTGAAGGACTCTCCGTATAATCTTCCAAAGGGGCTGTAGCAGTTTGCATTCCCACGAGCAGTGAAGCAGAGTTCCTTTTTCTCCACCTTGCCAAAGCCTGTCATTTCCTGTTTTGTTGATGTCAGCCATTCTCTCAGGTGTGAGATGGTATCTCAGTGTAGTTTTAATTTGCACTTCTCTGATGACAAGTTTACTGGAGCATTTCTTCATGTGTCTGTGGGCCATGTTGTCTCTTCTTTGGAAAATTGCCTAGTTCTTTGGCTCATTTTTCTATTGGGTTATTTCTGCTTCTTTTGTAGATCAGTATCAGTTCTGTGTAGATACTTGATATCAGCCGCTTGTCGGATGTGTGATGTGTAAATATCTTCTGTTTACTGGGTTGCCTGGTCATCTTTGTGTAGTTTGTTTTGTGTATGGAAGCTTCTTAGTTTCACCTAGTCCTATTTATTTACCCTTGCTTTTGCTCCCCATGCTCACGGGCACATGCCACTTCAGTGTATGTGTGGGGAGAGAAGGGGATGTGACACATTTCAAACCAATAGAATTTGGCAGTGTGTGTGTGTGTGTGTGTGTGTGTGTGTGTGTGTGTGTGTCGGGGGGGGGGGATGTCACATCTGTGATCACATGATATAATAAATGGCTCCATCTTGTCAGTGGTCAAGTTGAGCCAAGGAGTCCCTTTCCTGGCTGCCTCTCTGAAGAAGCAGGTGGCCATGCTGGGGGCGGCCAGGACACAGGGTCCATCTAGGGACTGAGGCAGCCACCAGCCAGTGGCCAGCTAGACGCCAGTGCTCTCCCAAGGGTATAGAGATTCTTGTGGCCATTTTGATTGTTTGTTCTTGTCATCACCGAAGTTTTACGACTCCTTGGGGAAAGAAGGAAGAAGACTAGTGGACAGAAGGGGGCAAGGAAGCTAGCCAAAACTGGGCCCTGATTGTCAGGTATTCTGAGTCCAGGCAAATGGAAACAGTTTGCCCAAGATTTTCCCTTTCATTTGCTGGCTGAGTGAGTGCCAGTGTTCAAATCTCCTCTGTGAAATGCCATCATGTCATCCACTCTCTCTCCTACTCACACTATGAAATAGCAACTCTGGGCCTGGGTAGTAGTATACAAGGTAAAGTGCAAGCATTACCATGCATAAGGACCCAGGTTCAAATCCCCAGCCCCCATTTGCAGGGGAGAAGCTTCACAAGTGATATAACAGTGTTACAGGTCTCTCTCTCTCTCTCTATATATATATATATATACACACACACACACACACACACACACACACACATATATATATATATATATATATATATATATATATCTTTCTCAATTTCTCAGTCTCTATCCAAGATAAAATAGTTAATTAAAAAAAAAGCAACTTTAAGACTCCATTCACCTCTCCTGACATGGGGTGGTATGTATGTATCAATCTGCTGGACCAGTGGTTCGCAATCCTTTAAAAAATACGTTGATAGTGTTTTGGGAACATGGCACATTCCCATAAATACCAGTGTCCATCATCCCAGTGATGACTCAGCGGTGAGTTCTGGTGTAGGGCTTACTGTGTGCTTATTCCCACCCCGAGGGCCCCCAGCACTCACCATAGATGCGAAAGGCATACTCAATCTTCAGGCTGGGGCAAGCCTGCTCGCTGAACACAGATGCCATGCCCAACACATCCTCAAAGGACAGCACGTTGTTGTGTGAGAACACTCTGCAGATCCGGTCTCTGAAGGGGTTGACCTGTGTGGAAGAGGAGCTCGCTCGCCCAGTGTCTGCTGTGGGGCTCCCTGGGCCTCCATCTACTTGCTAAATCCCAGCCTCCTGGACTTAAGCAGAAAAGAGAGCAAGGGCCAGGCAGTGGTGCACCTAGTTGAGCACAAGTTACCACGCAAACGGACCTGGGTTCAAGTCCCTGGTCCCCCACCTGCAGGGGGGAAGCTTCATGAGTGGTGAAGCAGTGCTGTGGGTGTTGCTCTTTCTCCTTCTTCCCTCTCAACTTTTGTCTGTCTTTACATAGTGAATAAATAATAATTTTTTTTCCCCAGGGCCATTGCTGGGCTCGGTGCCTGCACCATGAATCCACCGCTCCTGGAGGCCATCTTTCCCCCCCCTTGTTGCCCCAGTTGTTGCAGCCTCGCAGCGGCCATCATCGCCATTGACGTTGCCCCGCCGGCGACAGTCTAAATAATGGAGGAGATGGTGGGTTGGGGAGTCAGGCCCCTGGGTGTGGTGGAGGACCTTGGTCTTGGGGACCCTTAGGTGTGGTGAAAGGAGCCCGAAAGAGGGACCATGCTTACATCTCTCTCTTTGCCCACACATGGCTCCCAAAGACTCGGGATTTGGTTGTGTTAGTCTTCTCGTGGTTACTCATATTTCTCCAGTTTATATAGGGACTGGGAAGAAACATACCCAGTAGAGCTCACATGTTGCTCTGCTCTGCATAAGGACTGGGGTTCAAGCTCCCAGCCCCCACCTGTAGCCCCCATCTTTCCCTCTCTTCCCCATTCTCTTTCCCTTCCTATTTCTATCTTTCCATCAGAAAAGAAAAGGAGGGTGGGGAGGCTTCCAGGAGTGGTGGAGCTACTGTGTAGGCACTCCCAGCAATAACGCTGGTGGTGAAAAGACAGACAGACAGACAGACAGACAGATCCATCATTCCAGTTTATGTAGAAAACTTAGAAGGACCCACAAGTGGTATAATGAACGGGGTGAATGTTGTACAGAGTTCACCCCCAGACTTTGTTGCTTGTCAGCACCCTGATGTAGGAGCCAGGCAGAGCTGAGACTAATTTAAGTGCTGAATTCACCACTTGTTGTGGGGGAGCCTTCTTTAGACAAACAGCATGGTCGCCAGAGCCTACAACTTCTTGTCTATTGATGAGAGAAGGTGGAGGAATACTCTCTGCCTACCAAGTTTGTTGTGAGGGTTATGCAGGATCCTGTTAAAGTCCAGTGGTGGCCAGGGGAGCAAGGCAAGGCTAGAGCACCAGACTCTCATGCCTGAGGCCCCAAAGGCCCAGGTTCAATCCCCAACACTACCATATGCCAGGGTTGAGCAGTGTTCTGGTCCTTTCTCTCCTCCCTCAACTTCTCTGAGTGAAAGTAAATAGATGAAAATCTCCCCCCCCCCACAGGTATCCTGTTAATCAACATATTCCTCAGTTAAATGATTAAAAAATATAAAAAATTCAGAGCCGAGTTGTGGTGCACCCAGATTAACGACACGTCACCATATTCGAGGACCTGGGTTTAAGCCCTACTCCTCACCTGCACAGGGGATGCTTTATGAGATGTGAAGCAGGTGACTCTGCAGGTGACTCTCTGTCTCTCTCCCTCTATCTCCCTTTCCTCTGTCTATTTCTAACTGTCCTATAAAAGAAAGAAAGAGAGAAGAGAAAGGAAAAGGCAAAGGGGAGGGGAGGGGAGGAGAGGAGAGGAGGGGAGGGGAGGGGAGGGAAGGAGAGGGGAGGGAAGGAGAGGGGAGGGGAGAGGAGAGGAGAAGAGGGGAGGGGAAGGGAAGGGAGGGGAGGGGAGGGGGAGAAGAGGGGAGGGGAGGGGAGGGGAGGAGAGGGAAAGGAGAGAAGAAGAAGGGAGGGGAAGGGAAGGGAGGGGAGGGGAGGGGGAGAGGAGAGGAGAAGAGGGGAGGGGAAGGGAAGGGAGGGGAGGGGGAGAAGAGGGGAGGGGAGGGGAGGGAAAGGAGAGGAGAGGAGAGGAGAGGAGAGAGGAGAAGAAAGGAAAGGGGGAAAAATGGTCTCCAGGATTGTTGGATTCATGGTGTAGGCACTGAGTTCCAGAGATAACCCTAGTGGCAATAAAAAAAGTTCACACAGAGAAGGAACAAAATAAAGGTGCACAGTGATGGAGTCAGATCACTCACTAAATAGTAGCATGTGAAGCCCCTCCCCACCCCCTTCCAGTTGCCCCAGCCCCTGCTTTCTGGTTTGGGCTCTGGTTTCTCTATTTCTGGCACATGGATTCTTCTCTTCTGTTTCTTTGGAGTTCAGCTCCCTAGTCAGAATGGGTGGTTTTCTTTCACTTGGTGTCACTAGGTGTAGGCTATGGGAGAGAGGACATTCTGGGTCACCCTGGGAGGTCTCGTGTTTCTCAGATTGCACTGAGCACCCGAGGCCTCTGAAGCCCTTAGTAAAAATAGGAATTGTAAGCTTCTATGCCCTGAGGTCCAGCTCTAGCAGGCTGGAGGTGTCTTTATTATGACATGATGCTGTGGGTTGAATTCTGCCTTCCCTCAGGTACATATGCTGGATGCTTAGCCACCACCAGGGCCTCAGAACATGACCTCAGGTGAAAAGCAGGTCTTTTGCAGATGTCAGATGGGAATAGGGTGGTGCCTCCCTCCATGTGAATGGTGACCTTGTGAGGAGGGAAATTCAGACCCAGATCAGAAGAGCAGCATGTGAAGTGGAAGGCAGAGATGGGCTGATTTTGCTAAAAGTCAAGGAATGCCAAGGAGAGCCAGAAAACCAACAGAAGCTGGGAGAGAAGTCCAGAACAGTCCCCCCACAGGCCTTGGGAGGAAGCAGGCCTGCAGATGGCTCTGTCTTCCAGCCTCCAAGACACAAGAGGATGTGTGTCTGCTATTCAAGCCTCGTGGTTGAGGGTCTGTGTGTCTGCAGTCTGAGAAATGATTGCATCTGTGAGGGTACAGGGATGTCCCTGTATGTCTACAGGTGTCCCAAGATGGACCCTCCAAGCAAGACCCACTCTGCTCCTCCATCCTTTCATCTTGACATCTCTCCAACACAAATAAACAGACGATGGTTGCTTTGACAACCTCCTTCGACTGTTGATAAGGGGCCTGGCCCAAGTACTGCCCCCCATGGCTTTGTAGATAATGATGCCAAATTCTAGTCCAGTGACTTCTCCCAAGAGGACTGCTGTCCAGAGATCCCTGCAAAGAAGCCACAAGGGCTGATGATGCTTGTGATATGAGCAAGGAGCCAACAGTAAGAAAATGTCATTCCCAGTGCGTCTCTCTGGGCTGGCAATGTGCAGAATCCAGCCAGACATGAAGTCCTGGCTTTGAGTCTCTCTGTCCTTTACCAGACCTGCCAGACTAGGCTGAAAGCCCCACATCTCAGCACAGGCCAGCTCAGGAAGGACACTGTTCCTGCCCCAGGAGAGCCATCACTCTGGGACTTAGCTGGCAGTAAGGCTGTGGGGGTGTGAGGGGATGGTTACCAGGAGATCCCATCCAGGTCTCTGTCATCACTATAGACATTGGGTCTTACAGAGAAGAAGGGGCCATGGCAGGCGCTGGTGGCAAGAGCAGTCCCTGGGACATAGCCCAGGGAGCACAGAGCCTGTGGGGAGATGTACCAGAGATGCAGAAAACTCGGCCCTGAAGCACATCTCTCACTGTGTGAGACTGACTCCAGAGCTGACAAGAGGATGTGCTCCTCTCAGGGTTTCCTTAGATGGTGCCCACAATGAGAGATCAGAACAGCACAAGGGGATCTTCCCTGAAGGAAGACCTGGATACGTCACTTCCTGCACAGAAACCCGGGTTGTGGGAGATGGCCTGAGATACGCCACTGTGGTGGACTCAGATCACAGGACCTGTATCTTTCAAATTTTATTTTATTTATTTATTTATTTTAGGACCTGTATCTTCAAAAAAAAAATTAGAGTAAATGCAGCCAGATACACCTGTGGTGTGTAATCAGGAGGCAAGTGAAGATGAAAACTGTCCACATTCCAAATAGCTGGCCACCTCTTGCCAGAGGCCCTAAAATAGCTATCAGACCTCAAGAGGGGTCATCCTGCTCTGTACACAGACAGGTGCTCCCAGTGGACAGAGCTTGTCCTGATGACGTGGCTGCTGGTACCCCTGGCCGGCAGGTACTCTGCACAAGCCGGACTCATCACTGCCTCTTCTAGCTGAAGTGAAAGCATCCTTTGACAATGAGAAAGTTTCTTCTAAAAGCAAAGAAAGCCATGCTTTGCAGATTTGGACATTTTGGATATATATATATATATATATATATATATATATATATATACTTTTTTTTTTTTTGCTATTGAAAACAAACATGTGGTATCACCTGCAAAATGCTTGTGTCTGAAAATATCGCCAACATATTTTTCTTATCGGTTGGAAAAAATGGTCCAGAGAAAGGGTGTTGGTGGATTTTGCATCCATTTGTTAAAAATGGAAAAAGGCAATCTTTTCCGATGAGCTCCTAAGAGTCACTGATTGACAGCAGGGAAGAGCTACTGGCTCATTGCAATAAAAAGCCTTTAATTGGTAGCTGGGCTTGAAAATGAACACCATGATTTAATACACACAGCGATGAGAGCTTTCTCCTCTTGGATCAGCTAGGACAACGTTAAAAATAAACTCACTGGAAGCCGACCTATGGATGACTTCATCTCCAAACACTAAAGTGAGATTTCAAAGGAGAGTGAAGGGTATCTGACACGGTGTTGTCCCTTACATGATTATAAGCAGCAGTGAAACTGTGAGGAGACATAAAGGGACATAAAGGGACATTTAAGGACAGTATGCATGCCAACCAGAACGTTTATGCTTTTATTATTTATCTGCCTTGCCTCTGGGGCCTCAAGCCTGTACAATTCCACTGCTCCCCTCCCCTCAATTTTAGTTAGGAAGAGTCAGAGAGGGAGAGACAGAGAGACAACATAGCACCACTCTGCTATTCATGGATGTGTCCCTTGGAGCTGTGTATGATGCTCCCATGTGATTCCAGGGGCTTGAACCCAGGTCCTCGGGCATGGTGAAATGGGAGCTATCTCTGCCACGTGAGCTATCTCTCAGTCTCTTCAGTTGTTACCTTGTGTGTTTATAGCATAATGTAGTGATGTTGCAGTAAAGCTACATGGGTTATACATGAGAACCTGCACATTCCGGAGGCATGATCCGTGAATGGTTAAGACTAGGTTTTTATAATTTTTTAATTTATTATTATCTTTATTTATTGGATAGAGATAGCCAGAAATCAAGAGGGAGGGGGGTGATAGAGAGGGAGACAGAGAGACACCAGCAGCCCTGCTTCACCACTTGTAAAGCTTTCCCCCTGCAGGTGGGGACCAGGGGCTTGAACCCAGGTCCTTGTGCATTGTAATACATGCGCTCAACCAGGTGCGCCACCACCCGGTCCCCGGACTAGGGTTTTGAGACCCAAAGACATCTAGAGATCTCTGTTCTGGACCAACCCCTCACATCTGGAATTTAGGAATAGAGCCCTGGGGGCAAGGAAGTGACAGGACCCAAGGTGCCAAAAAAGCCAGTTTAGGACAGTATTTCCTGAGTCTGCTCCTAACTGTCTTTATAGCAAGACAACAAACAGCTGGAGAAATAGCTCAATGGTAGAGCATAGGACTTGAATGCTTGAGGCTCCTGGCTTGATCCCCAGCACAGCATGTACCAGAATGACTCTTTATAAAATAAAAAGTAGAGAAGCCTCAGAGAGAAAGATGATGAGGGGACGGAGGAGGTGGCACAGTTGTTATGCAAACAAGCTTTCATACCTGAGGCTCCAAAATCCTAGGTTCATTTCTCCACATCATCATAAGCCAGAGCTGAGCAGGGCTCTGTGAAGGAGCAGGAGGATGAGGAGATGAAGAAAGAGAAGGAGGAGGAGGGGGAGGAGGAAGAGAAGTGAGTTTCCATCAAAGTGTTCCAGTAGGCCTATCTCCTCCAAGGATGGCCGAGTATTCCCGTCTTGTCATTTCCAGAGCCACTATCCAGGACACAGACTTCCCCGACAGATGTTCTAGCACTACACAGCGCCATGCAAAGGGAGAGCTCCTGTTCTCCACCCTGAGCTGAGCCTCTGTGTCCTGTGTCTGGCTCTGCCCTGAGGCCAGTAGGCATACAACTGGGAAGAAGCAGGCCAGGGCTCAAGGCTCAGCAGTGACCACAGGGTGCCATCTTCCCGGTCTTTGCTGCTCTTCCTTCAGCGGCCTGAATTCTGTGCCATAGACACAGGGCTCTGTCCAGAGAGTGCTGGCCTGCATTGCATTTCACACTCATTTAGCAGCCTTTGCGCTCCGGAGGAGAAAGAAGATGACAATTGAAAAAGCAATGGTTCCCCTCAGAGTATAACACGTACCCTGGTGTGAAAGCATTCTGAACACTGGAATATAAACATGTCAGTGCAGAAATTCACACAGGTAACTCAGTGCTGAGGTCATCAGCATGCCCGGCAAAGTGAAGAAAGACGGAAATAAACACAAATGCTCAGGACTCTCTCCTTTTCTCTTTCTTTCTTTGTTTCTTTATTGCTTTTCTTTCTTTCAGAGGCTACAGTTTGTTGACAATAAAAAGACTGCCGTCCCTGCCAGAAAAACTGAAGTGTTTTTTTTTTAAAAGATTAACCTGAGGTTATTGAATAAGAAATTTGATTTGAAGATGAAAGTCAGAGGGAAAATATTTGGACTTAGCTTAAAAATAACTCCTCGCCATCTCTCCAGCGAGTGCATAGTCAAATAGAGCTTTTTACAGTTGCTGGGGGGAAAAAAATCACATAAAAATACTCTAGTGACTCAGTAACATCACTGATGCACTGGCGTTTCAGATTTAGCTTTTTTTTAAAGTTCAAATTGTGTCATTCTGTTTAAAATTTCTTATTGCTGATTAGACTCTCTAAATTTTAGTGCTTTAAAATTTTTATTATTTAAAAACATTTTATTTTATGAGAGAATGAGAGAGGGAGAGGAGAGGAGAGGAGAGGAGAGAGAGAGAGAGAGAGAGAGAGAGAGAGCAGAGCACCACCCAGCTCTGGCATATAGCAGTGCTGAGGATTGAACCTGGGGCTTCAGGCATGCAAATCTAGTTCTCTAATAATGAGCAGTCTCCCTGGTTCCATCTTTAGTGTTTATTTTCCAAACTGTTTTATTTTTGCTCATTTTTGCCTGCTACCAACCCTTATTAAAATGGTGTGATTGATTTCTACATGTTTAAGCATTTTGAGCAGATGCGAAATACCTGTTAAGACAAGGTGTGACTAGAGGTACTTGTTGGAGGGTCCCTAGGTGTTGCATGGAAGCTCCAGGTCTGGGGGTGGGGTTCTCATTGCTGACTTTCACTCCTCAAGGTTAGTCAAAATTGTGTGAGCAAACCCCAAGACCTGAAGAGGAACAGCAAACACTTTTACATTTTAGTGACTTTAAAATCTTTCAAGTACACTATGTGTACAGATTGGGAGACTCAATATTTCCAAGATGTTGATTCTTCCCAAATCACTCATGGAGTTAATGCAATTCTGGTTAAAGTCTCCCGCAGTCAGTGTGGAAGTTGGCAAGTCGGGTCTGCATTTTGAGTGAGGATGAAAGTCTTGTTAAGCAGTCCCAAAGAAGAGCAACAAGGCTGGAGTTCTCATCCCTAGAGAGCAAGATCTATGTTAAGTTTTTAGGAAGCAAATGTTATACAGTAGCAGTGCCAGGAAAGACAGACCTATGACCATAAGAGAAATTCCAGAAACAGACATACATGTGTCTGACTATCTGGCTTAGGACAAAGATAACATCATGATACAGAAAGGGGAAGGAAGGCTCTTTCCATAAGGAGTGGATGACCAGAACATCAATTTCAGGGGCTGGGTGGTAGCATACCTGGTTGGGCACACAGGTTACAGCGTGCAAGACCTGGGTTCAAGCCTCCGGTCCCCACCTACAGGGAGAGGGCTTTGTGAGTGAGGAAGTAGGTCTGCAGGTGTCTCTCTCACTTTCTAGCTCCTCCTTTCCTCTCGATTTCTGGCTGTCTCTATCCAATAAATAAAGATAATAAAAAAAAAAAATCCAGACTGGGTATAAGTTTAATGTAGAGAACTAAGAAGCTTTCCAGAAAAACAGCATTGCAGAATACCTTCATGACCTTGGAGCAGAGATGCTCCCCCTTCTTCTCTTCCTCCTCCTCCACTTTCTTCTTCTCCTTCTTCTCCTCCTCTACCTTCTCTTCTTCTCTTCCTCCTCCCTCCTCCTTTTTCTCCACCCCTCTCCTCCTCCTCCTCTTTTTCTTCTACTTCTTCTGTCATTGCCAGGGCTTCATCGCTCCAGGCCAACTTTTCCAGACAGAGGCCGACACAAAGACCAGAGCACCAAAGCTTCCCCCAGTGCCAAGCACTCCCTTGTGGTGTACTGAGGGCTCAAACCTGGGTCATGTGCTGGTGAGGTAGGCGCGCTCCCAAGTGAGCTATCTCACCAGCCAAGCTTCCATAATGTACAGAAAACATTATTAAGAAAATCATGAAAGGATAATGTTTGTAAATAAATTCATACTAAAATGAAGATTTTCATATTGTTTCAAAACCAGTCATATAGGGAAATACTTTATTTGGGTGTGGGTCCCATACATATAGATGCACAAAAGATAAAATGATGACAGAAACCAAGCAAACCAAAAGACAATCGAGTAGTATCTTTAACTCTCTGAGTGAAGGCAGTAGGGTGGGAGTGGGAGGCTCTCATCCTCTTATTCTATATCCAACAAAATATATCTGAAACCTAATGGCAAACAGTTTTACTTTCCAGACTAATAAAAGCTGGAAGAATTCATCTGTGTATATATCCTTCAGGAAGAGGAAAAGGCCAGAAGCAAACTTAAATTTACACAAAGGAATGAAGAATGCCAGAAATGGGAAGTATGTGAGTAAGTATAAAAGACCTTCCCCCCCCTCATTTTAAATTCTCTCAAAGAGATAAAGCTACATTGATAGGAAAAGTAAAACTCCAAATCATGAAGAAAATAAAAGACATGAGAAGGCAATTAACTACCATGAAGTGTCACAGAACTCTCCTTGTAGTACACACAGGGTTTCCATGTGCCCTTGGAATTTCTGCCATGGTAAGACCGTGTTCTGGGTAGTGATAGCAGGTCTCAATAAACTTAAGAGGATTATAATCATATGAAATGTGTTCTCTGACCACAACAAAATTAAACTCAAAATTACTACCAGAAGAAATGAAAGGAAAAAACAAACAAAAGAAAAAACAATGAAAGGAAAAAACATGAATGAAAATGAAAGGAAAAAACAACCAAACAACAACAACTAGGAAATAACTTGAAATAAATGGAAATACAGCCTATCAAAACATGAGGTGTCAAGTAAAAGTCATATAGCGTGCACAGGGGACCTACTGGCATCAAGTGATCCCACTGGAAAAGAAAGTAGTCAATGTCTTTCTTTCTTTCTTTTTTATTTTATTTTTTTAATTATTTATTTATTCCCTTTTGTTGCTCTTGTTGTTTTATTGTTGTTGTTACTGATGTCATTGTTGTTGGATAAGACAGAGAGAAATGGAGAGAGGAGGGGAAGACAGAGAGGGGGAGAGAAAGACAGACACTTGCAGGCCTGTTTCACCACTTGTGAAGTGACGCCCCTGCAGGTGGTGAGCCAGGGGCTCGAACTGGGATCCTTAAGCCGGTCTTTGTGCTTTGCCCCACGTACACTTAACCCACTGCGCTACCGCCCAACTCCCTATTTTTTGTTTTTTTTTAAGGACCATAACTCAGTGCCAGTTGGTCACTGGCAGCAAAGAGAGATCAGAATTCCAGGTTTATGGGATGGAGCCCGTTTGATCTATGTGCCCTGGGGAAGTAGTTGTCCTAAGAACATGGACAAGCTTGTCTCCAGAGGCCATGAGGATTCTGGACTGAACTGAGGACAATGAGTGAGGAAGGCTTCTGTTCCTTCAAGCCCCAAGGACCAGGAAGAAGTCGAAATTCTGGGTGGGAACCAGGAGTACTCCTTTTGCAACAGAGTAGCTCTACCAGAAGGTGGAAGTGTTGAGTCAGAGTCTTGTCAGTCAGTTCATAAACCAATGTAAGCACCTACTGTGTGCAAGGTGTTGGGTGAGGTGTGGTTTTCTGTGCAGAAACCAGCAGGGTAGGAATGACCACTCCTTTTCACAAGGAGAGGGAGCCAAATCCCAGAGAGGGAGGACTCCTGATTCAGTGCTCTGTCTGTGGTTACCTTTTAACCACAGGGATGCCTTTTTTTTTTTTTCCTGAAGAAAGTGTCTCAGATTCATATCTCTGTATGCACACAACATACAGATTGAAGCGCTACTCTAATCCGTGTGCTTGTCCACTGGCAGCCTGTCAGAACAGCCAGGCGTGAGATATGCAAAGTACTGACCTGAACTTGGAGCCTTTGAAGCAAATGCTACCAGGTAATGACTGTGGGCAGGTACTGAACCTGGGGCTTCCTCAAATGATGGAGACACCACCCCCGCTCTCCTTGGGGCTCAATACCAGTGGTTACCAGAAAGGCTTTTCTGAGTCACTGCTCAAGAAGCTCTTGCCCTGCAAGTGGGGGCTGGGGGCTTGAACCCCATGCTCTACCGGGTGTGCCACCAACTGGTCCCATGGAAGGCTCTTCTGGAATAGGGTAGGAGAGGTGTCTAGTCAAGATCAAGTGACGTAGTAAGTGACAAGAGCTGGGGCAGGAAAGATAGCCACAGAGGGTAGCCGTGAAGAGAAGCCAGCCACAGGACAAACCAAGCAGGAGCCATGGGACTTGGGGATGGGATGGGGGGATGCTACAGCCCAAAGGACACATGTTGTTAAAATTCGGGGGCTCCAGCTGGCTGGGCTAGCTTCGCGACGGCAGACAGAGATGAACAGAGACACACGGCTGGGCAGAGAAGCTTTATTCACGAGCAGGCAAACATGTGCTCTCCTGTCTTTCTCCTCTGGCGGCAGAGAGAGACCCTTAAACTAACCACCACACAGAACTCTCCTGCATCCTTCTCCTCACGTGGCAGCGCCAAGAACTACAAATGGTGCCCACATGGACCTGACCTGCGCATCTCTCAGATAAGTGAAGACAATTTGGCTACCTATGCACTATGGCCTTGTCTTCTGCTTGTGAAGAGATCTCCAAAGGCCTCTGCCCTTTCTTCACGAGACTGTTTTGCTGTTTCTGGAACATTTATCTCTGGACCACTCTGTGGTTTCTGCCCAACGCCAGCTCGCAGGAGCCCAACGCCAGCCTGCATGAGCCGGCTTTCTGCTGCGTGGCGCGGGGCATTGGGCGTGGGCTCCCTCCACGCTGCTCGGCCGCTGGGAGCAGGGCAGCAGACATGGCAGGGCCATGGGGCAGGGCCGTGGCGGCCTATCATGGCCGCCACCCCGGGGCACCTCGGCCCGCGCCTTCTGCACGGCTGGCCCACCCGCCCTCGTGCTATGAAGTCTGGACAGATCCTGGACCACCCGGAGACCACGGGCTCCCTGCCGAAATTGGGCCCCCTGGCTGAGATCTCCAGCTTGGGTCTGAAGGCAAACAAGCTAGAACACGCAGAGATTCATCCAGAGATCGCAACCTACAATTCCTAGAAGTGGAGCTGCGCAGGAAGCCACCTCCGGATGGTGACCCCCCCCAACAACTAAGACAGTACAGATTTGTGTTTGAAATGACATGTCTTCGCAACAAAGGTTTCTCTCCTTGTGTATTAAAGACCATGTTTACGTGTGTGTTTAAAGTTTGGTAACATGAACTTTAAGGTTAAAAATGTAACTTTAAGGCTAAATTCTTACCAGGCAAAGTTAAATGAAAAAGGTTTTCAACGTAATTCTCATGAAGATAAAATTAACTTGCATTTAAAGTCTGAGGTAAAAATTAGTTAACAATCAATATATTTTAAGTTGGTCTAAACAAAACCTGCGCACACCTAGGGTGTGTCTCCATCTTAAATGGGTGTAACAAAAGGTTAAATAGACTTGTTGATATGTAAAATTCTCAATTACCTTCCCTATTAGAAATGGTAGATTACACAATGGCTATGCTAATGATACTCATGCCTGAGGTTTTCTTTCCTTGATTCTCATGTTTACCTTTTCACATTCTATTGTTTAAACTTTAACCAACCTTAAAATCATTCTAAAAAAGACTTCTAATTGTAATAGTTATCAATTGTGATAAACTTCTAACCTGCTACAAGTTTCTTTCATAGTAAGTAAATTGCAGCTGTCAAGTTCTCTACAGAAAAGCAGAATTCCAGCAGCAGACCTTCCTCGTACAACGCTCCACCCCCTGGCATTCTTCCGTGGACATCTGTTTTCGACTGGCACTCCTATTGGACTCACTGGTACACCCTTAGACACTTTGCACAGAAGTGCAAAAGTGCTGCTATATTTCTCAAACACTGACTGCAGCCAGCTGCCTTTGGGACTCTAGGCTGTTCCCCGCCCCCATGCTAGAAAATGCCCGTCGAGGCAAGTACGCCCCCCAGAGGCAGGAAATGTTTTTTTTTTAAGCTGATAAAGTTTTGCCCACAGAGGCAAAAAATGGCCCCCTCAGGCCCTCCCTTGGCAGCACACTGGTTCTTGTTACTTGCTTACATGTTTCTCCATGTTTATGCCAGTTTCTTTTTTGAAAATGCCTGTATGATACAGATTTCTGTTCACCCCACACCCCTGATACTGTCGTCATTTAGTTAAAAACAGAAAGGGGAATTGTTGGTATGTTCCCTTCCCCCCAACCTCTGAGAAGAATTAGTTTGCCCCTTGCTAGTTTCGTGTCCTGCTTTCTCCCCGCCCCCTATGCTAAGGATGGGCAGAGTCCCAGCAGCAGCGGTGGAGAGAGGATGATGGAGAAAAGCACATGGTGTGGTGATTTTCCCGTTCGTGAATAAAGATTAAACTGTGTTCTCAGCCCAGCCGTGTGTCTCTGGTCGTCTCTGTTACCCGTCCATGAAGCCAGCCCGGATAAAACAACAGACACAGAGTAGTCAGTCCCTTTTCTTCTTCACACACCTCCAGCTGCCCCCTGGGCCCCCCACATACCTCCCAAGCTACCCAGGTCCCACCCGGCATAGGAGGGTGAAGAGGATATCAGGGGGGCTGAATGCTGCACTTAGGCCACCCAAGTCTCAGGCGGGCCTGTGAGACCTTCATGGACAGAAGCCTGGTGTTTCCATGTCAGGGCAGTCAGGGTTGGGACTGGTGTGGGAGGTGAGAGATGACCCAGGTGACAGCACCCATGGAAGCCAGGCCTGGAGGCTGCCTACCCCGCAGCCTATGCACTGCTTATAGGGAGAGAGCATCTTTGTGTTTCCTGTGACCGTCTTTCCTGCTATCTCTGATCACAGGCGGGCAGGGATGCCAGGGGGTATGTTGGGTCACAGCTGAAGGCTGAGCGCCAATGAAACAAGTGGGGAGCAGTATGAATGTTAGACGCTGTGGAACATTTATCTGCAGGACCACGAGGCCTGCACCTGGCACCAGACGGTCTCTCGCCGGATCCTGGTGTCCCAGAGAAGCCTTACAGAAGGGTCACTTGCAGGCACTGTAGAGCTCAGGGGACAGCAGAGTGAGTTTTTGGGGGAGGGGACTGTTGAGGAAGAAGTTACCGCCCAGAAATGGGAGTATCTGCAGGCATGGACAAGACTGTCACTCGGAGTTCAAGGTTTGCACCATCTCCATTTTTCAATAGCTCGACTTGCTAAAAAAGGAGCCCAAAGGGCCAACTGTCCACCCTCATTCATCAGTTTGCATCCGCATCCACATCTGCATGTTGCCATTTCTAACAACTTGAAGTCAACTCTTTGAAAGTCCCCTCACCCCAGGGGGGCAAACTGAGAAACATGAGCGAAACCAGTATAATCCCAGAGAGCTGGAGAGAAAATGTTTCAAGCCAGGCATGGTTTGTCAGTGGGGAGGGGCACAAAGCCCCCCAAGAGCACTGGGGGGGGGGGGCAAGGAAATTGTTTGCTCCCAGGCCGTCGTGATATCATGAAGAGCACCAGCTGGGGGTGCAGGCTGGAAACTCACAGTGGTTTACAGCCCCCTGCCGGAAGTGCAAGCACAGTTCCCTGCCAGAGTGAGAGCTGTTGGGGCCTGTGGACCATAAAGGCCTCAGCAGCCTGTGAGTGAGCTTCCCAGGGAGCCGCGTGGCCTCTGCCCCTGGCCTGCCTGCAAGGGACTTCTCAGAGGGGGCTGATTTGCAGCTGTGTGAGGACCCAGTGCCCGATCCCTTGTGAACTCTGCAACTGTGTATCTTTGTGTCAGACAACAGCTTCTCTTTCGTGAGACATCTAAGCCGCCGCGGTTGACCTGCTCCATCCCTGACTCTGCTTCAATTTATAGAAACAGCAATGGGTTTGAGTTTGGAGTATGGCACCAAAGTAAGAAAGCAGAATTATACTGGAGTTTGCAGTGAATACCTCCCTAATACTTCCTCTCCACCTTTCCAAGCTTTGGGTCCATGATTGCTCAACAATTTGTTTGGCTTTGTATGTTAACTCTCTTTTCAGTCACCAGGTTCCAGGTGTCATCAGGATGCCAGCCAGACTTCCCTGGATTGAAGACACCACCAATGTGTCCTGGAGCTCAGCTTCCCCAGAGACCCACCCTACTAGGGAAAGAGAGAGGCAGACTGGGAGTATGGACCGACCAGTCAACGCCCATGTTCAGCGAGGAAGCAATTACAGAAGCCAGACCTTCTACCTTCTGCAACCCTCAATGACCCTGGGTCCATGCTCCCAGAGGGACAGAGAATGGGAAAGCTATCGGGGGAGGGGGTGGGATATGGAGATTGGGCGGTGGGAATTGTGTGGAGTTGTACCCCTCCTACCCTATGGTTTTGTTAATTAATCCTTTCTTAAATAAAAAAAAAAAAGTCAACAAAAGGGAATAAATAAATTAATTAATTAAAAAAAAAAAGAAAATACACACACACACACGCGCACACACACACACACACACAAAAAGAAACAGCAATGGGGGTGGAGGGGGCGATGCACAAGGACAAGGGTTCAAGCCCCTGCTTCCCACCTACAGGGGAGAAGCCTCAGAGCAGTGAAGCAGGTCTGCATGTGTCTCTCCCTCTCCATCCCTCCACCTCCATCCTTCTTAATTTCTGCCTGTGTCTATCAAATAGGTAAATATACAAAAACTTAAAAAGTGTTACCATGTTCAAGAGCCCAGGTTCAAGCCCTCAGTAACCCTAACCCTAACCTGGGGAGGGGGGGCTTACAATAGGGGGTGAAGCAGGTCTGCAGGTGTCAATCTCTCTCTCTCCCTCCTTCCCCTCTCAATTTTTCTGTTTTGTGTTAAATGAAATATAAAAAAGAAAAGGAGGGGAAAATGGAAAAAAATCAGTTGGGAGCAGTGGATTTATAGTGCTGTCACCAAGATAACCCTGGTGGTGAAAGAAGGAAGGAAGGAAGGAAGGAAGGAAGGAAGGAAGGAAGGAAGGGAGGGAGGAAGGAAGGGAGGGAGGGAGGAAGGAAGGAAGGAAGGAAGGAAGGAAGGAAGGGAGGGAGGAAGGAAGAAAGGAAGGAAGGAAGGAAGGAAGGAAGGAAGGAAGGAAGGAGAACAGGGTCACACCACAGCCTCAGCTCTAAGACCTGCCCCCCTTGCTTTGATGCACAATGATTCTAAATGTCACCAAATCCAACAGAAGCACCTCACAGACCTATGGTTCTTTCAGTCCTTGGAGATGGGGAGGACCGGGTTGGTGTGGGGGATGGTATTGGGCCTGGAGCCTAGGACTTCACACGGGCAAGACACAGGCTTTACCTCGGAGCTACTTACCCCACCCAGCCCTGATGGTCTGATCTTAAAAACTATTTTTATTAATGATGGAGAGAGAAGCAGAGCAGACTTTGGCACATGTAGTGCGGGGTTCAAACTCAGGGCCCCATGTTCACAAGTCCTAAGTATTTCTGCTGAGTCTCTCCAGTGATTTGATTTGATTTTTTTTTAATTTGCTATTAATAGTATGCTACAAGACTGTAAGATGACAGTGTATAGTTTCACACCACATCCACTACCAGAGTTCTCACAGGCTTTAGAAACAGTTCACTTGCTTCTGTAAGGCTCCACACCCTGCTGCTGCTGAATGAAATAGCTCGCACAGATAGTGCACCGCGCTGGCAGATGCATGGCCCAAGTTCCAGCCTGGTCCCCACTGTATTGAAAGTTGCTTCAGTGCTGTGGTCTCTCTCTCTCTCTCTCTCTCTCTCTTTCTTTCTCCCTCCCTCCCTGTCTCTATCTAAAATATAAAAGTAGTGGCACACCTGGTAGAGTGCACATGTTATAATGTGAAAGGACGGCGTTCCAGCCCCCAGTTCCCCCCTATAGCTATGGGAGAAGCTTCCCTCGTGCTGAAGCAATGCCATAGGTGCCCCTCTCATTCTCTCTCCTTCTCTGTCTCCATTTTCCCTCTTGATTTCTCTCTGTCTCTATCCAATAAATATATTTAAAATTTTTAATTAAAAAAATAGCACACGGGGTCGGGCGGTGGCGCAGTGGGTTAAGTGCATGTGGCACAAAGTGCAAGGACCGGTGTAAGGATCCCAGTTCGAGCCCCCGGCTCCCCACCTGCAGGGGAGTCACTTCACAGGCGGTGAAGCAGGTCTGCAGGTGTCTATCTTTCTCTCCCCTTCTCTGTCTTCCCCTCCTCTCTCCATTTCTCTCTGTCCTATCCAACAACGAACAACATCAACAATGGCAATAATAATAACCACAACGAGGCTACAACAACAAGGGCAACAAAAGGGGGGAAAAATGGCCTCCAGGAGCGGTGGACTCATGGTGCAGGCACCGAGCCCAGCAATCACCCTGGAGGGAAAAACAGCACACACTCTCTTTCTCTGTGCCTGTCTCTGTCTTGGAGGACGAGACGGTGACGACTTGGGTCTCTGTCTGCTGGCCCTGCCTGTCCGTTGGAGGCTGTGATCCTGGGAACAAGGCCCCTGCCGGCTGGGCCAGGCCAACACCTCATTAGGAGGCTGGGCGGGGAGGGGCACTGCAGGAACCACGTTGTTTATGCTTCTATTTTTAAACAAGCACGAGGTCTCTGGGGGCACAAATGAAGTTATCAGAAAAGAAACGTAGAATAAAGCCTACAGCCAGCTCTGAGGAGCCCCTGGGACCAAGACTTTCAGTGTCAGAGCTGGGGTTTGTTTATCTGTGCCCACAGGCAGGGCTGGGGTCAGGGGGCTGGACAAGTCTGTCCCTGAGTCCCTGTAGCCAGTTCTCAAGGAACCATGGGGGAATCAGGATACAAAGTAGGACTTTGCAAATGATCCCAGCAGTGTGCCCACGGGAAGGAAGCCTGACTGCATGTCTCACCGAGACATGTGGCTGGAGTTCCTGGCAGAGCTAGTACCCACATGGTGCCCAGTACCAGCCTGTCACAAGCTGCCGCTGCTCCTGGCAAACCCCCAGTTCCTGCTCCATCAAGGGGGCTTATCCCATTCACCTCACCTCCCAAGAACCCCTCAAAAGTGAAGCCCAGACCCCATAGGGTGGAACAGCTTGACAGGTTCTTGGGGGGCAGAGGCTGGGATGGGGAGATGACTTGAAATTGGTCAGTCACATTGAACTTAACTCCAGCAGTTAGCATGCAGGACAGCCTCAGAGGACTCCCATCCCCACCCCTTCCGGCCCACTTTGAGATAATTAGAACAGTTATGGGCTTTGTTCTAGTAGGAAGATTGAGGACTTGTGTGGTCATGGAGGTAGGAGGATCTGGAAGCCCTGATCCTCCCCCCAAAAAACCCCAGCTATGCAGACCTCCCTTACACATGTGCTTAACAAAATAACACTATAAAATTTTTGTTTTTAAGGGCCAGGAAAATAACTCACTTGGATAGTGCACTGCTTTTTTGTCATGTTTGTGACCTGGGTTCAAGTCTGGCCCCCACCACACAGAAGGAAACACAGGTGCTGTGTCTCTTTCATGCTCTCTGCCTCTCTGTCTCCCAGTCTCTATCTAAAAATGAAATAAAATAAAATAGTTAATACTCCGGGCCCTAGAAGAAAACCCATCCTGGGGTCTCGGGCACTCAGGTTGACAATGTGCAAGGACCCAGGTTAGAGGCCCTGCTCCCCATCTGCAGGGGGCATACTTCACGAGCAGTGAAGCAGGCCTGCAGGTGTCTCTCTTTCTCCTTCCCTCTCTATCTCCTTCTACCCTCTCAATTTCTCTCTATCATAATCAATAAAGTCGAAAGGAGAGAAATAGCTGCTGAAGCGGTGGATTAATCATGCCCAGAGATAACCCTGGTGGCAAAAACGAAAAGGAAAGGGAGACTCAGCCTGCATGGGGACACTTTGCCATGTGCACAGCCGGGTTTAGGCCCCAGCCCCACATGGCAGGACCACAGCCCCAGGAGCCATTCTGCGAAGGTCTCTCTCCCTCTCTGAAATAAGAAAGAGTGAAAAAGTTGTCCTGGGAGCAGTGAGATGGCACAAGCTTGAGGCCCTGGCACCACAAAAATTAAGGAAGTTAAAAAGAGAGAGAGAGAGAGAGAGGACCTAGTGGAGTTTCAAATGTTTTATGGAAAACTGAGAAATGCTATACATGTGCAAACTATTGTATTACTGTTGACTATAAACCATTAATTCCTCGATAAAGAAATTTAAAAGAGAGCTGGGCGGTAACGCAGTGGGTTAAGCACACATGGAACAAAGTGCGTGGATTGGCGTAAAGATCCCGGCTTCCCACCAGCAGGGGAGTTGCTTCACAAGCTGTGAAGCAGGTCTTCAGGTGTCTATCTTTCTCTCCCCCTCTCTGTCTTCCCCTCTTCTCTCCATTTCTCTCTGTCCTATCCAACAATGATGACAACATCAACAATAATAACTACAACAATAAAACAACAAGGGCAAAAAAAGGGAATAAATAAATAAATTTTTAAAAAAGATTTTCTTAAAGTTCCTAAAAAAATAAATAAAAGGAAGGAATAAATAGAGAAAGAAAGAAAGAAAGAAAGGAAGGAAGAATACTTTGGGAGAGGAAAAGGTGGAGCTGAGAAGCTTCCCCAACCTCTGATGGTTGTTTCACCTGGTGACAACACATTTTTTCTTCCTGCAGGAATTGGTGTGACAGAACTGGGCTTCCTGAGCACCTGGGCACTGGCCCTCACTGAGCATCACACAGAAGTGCTATGTGCTGCCAGAGGACAGACACACGAAGTCCTCACTCCATGGTCTGTGCTCCCCTCTTGAAGCAGATGGGGCCCAGTGCTGAGAGATTGCCCAGAAGCCTTGAGACTCAGGCCACGGGTCCCAGAATGCCTCCTCTCTCCCACCCACCAAGTACTCCAGCAAAGAGGATCATGTGCCGGCAGAGCCAGGTGGACACTTGAATGAGAGAGCCCTCCAGGAGGGGGAAAGTAGAGCAAGAAGGGTGCAAGCTGGGTGTGTGGTCAGCAGTGCGGCTCTGTCTGCCCTTGCCACCTCCTAGCAAATGGGGCCGGTCACTTGGTTTCCCCACTGGACATGCAGGGTGACTTCCCAGGGTCACTAGGAGGGGCCTGTATGACATGTGAGGGCAGTGAGAACCATACCTTCCCTTTGCCAGCCCTGTTCCAAATGAGCTATTTACCCTGCCACTGTGG
This sequence comes from Erinaceus europaeus, assembly GCF_950295315.1. Taxonomy (NCBI): domain Eukaryota; kingdom Metazoa; phylum Chordata; class Mammalia; order Eulipotyphla; family Erinaceidae; genus Erinaceus; species Erinaceus europaeus. The sequence goes on from NC_080164.1 coordinate 16,822,961, forward strand.
CTCCTTCTAGAAACTTCCAAACACAGGCAGGACCGCAGGTCCACTCTCCTACCAGGATGCAGGGGAGGAGGGGCCACCCCGAAGGCTCTTCCACAAAGTACCTAGCTTTGAGGCCTAGATCTGTCGCCAGGCTACTGGACTTGGCTCTGGGACTCAAGCAGAAAGCAGAGGCTGAGGAGAGGGACGGAGCTGGCCCAGGCCAGGAAGCTGGCAGAAGGGGAGGCCAGCATGGGAACCCCAGCTCCCCTCACCTGCCAGGCCCCCCAAGTGCAAGCACTGTGTATCCTCTGGGGAGAGGGGACATCAGGGCCAGGAACGAACAGGGCCCAGGCCGGAGCTGGGCCACCTCTAGGTGACAGCCTTATGATCTGTTCCCAGCACCAAGCCCCTTTCCAGAGCAGCCGCTTCTTAATGCCTTGGCTGGATGTCTAAATAAGGATTGGTGGCAATTCTGAGCCCTGCTAAAGGATGAAGTTGTCAGAAAAAGATCTAATGATGCTTGAAGAGTCAGGGAGGCAGCCAGCTGTCAGGACGCAGTCCCAACTCTGCCCCAAGGAATCATGGGGACCCTCCCTCCCTGGGGGAGTTGGGGGAGGGGCTGAGACTCCACTTTCTCACCAGCTGTATGGCCAAGTCATTAAGCCCCTTTCATCTTCCTCCCCTAGGCTAGAAATGAAAGCATTCAATCCCTAGCCCTGCAGGGACAGCCAGGAAGGCACAGCGCAAGGGATGGGGGCAGGGGTCCTCCAGGGCATGCTGGCCCCCATGTCCTGAGTGACCAAGAGCAGAAGCCACCAGCTTCATCTGAGCAGGCGCTGCTGCACTGAGATGCTTCTCCCCGTGGATGGTGGGTGGGAGAGCTCAGAGTGACCCCTGGCCTGGTAAGCGAGGGGCCAGGATTAGGGGCTTGGGAACAGAATCACTTCCAGGCCTGTGCAGGATCCTGAGAGGCTGGGATGCTCGGGGCCCTGCTGGGTATCCCAGCCAGAAACGGGAAGCCACTCCTGAGCATTCACCCAATGTCCACATCCTCCTTTCTCCCCGCCACACATGTGGACACAGTTCACACACACATGCACATACATACCCTGCCTGCTGAGCTTGGCTTGGCAGCTGAACAAGAGCTACACACTGCAGAAGTTGCAGGGAGCCAGGCTCTGTCACGCCAGCGTTCACACACAGAAGAGTCTGCAAGGGCAGCAGAGCGTGGAGCCTTGCTCAGTCCACCCTATTGTCCGGCCTCCCAGCCTTTTATACAAGTGGGGGCTGGGGGGCAGCAGGGGAGGCCATCAGAGAAGGGTCCAAGACCCCCATATCTTCCTGCCCCCCCACATACATTCCAGCTCTTAGTACAAAGCCCATCAAAGGTCAGGGCCAGTATGAAGGGGACACACCTGCCTCTGTCCTGGCAACTCAAATCACCACCCACCTGTCCGAGCCCAGCACATTTGGGGCCCAGCTTCAAAGTCATCTTCCTAGGAAAAGTGTGGAGGACATTCAGGAGTATGCATGTAACTGTGTGGCTCCAGGCAAAGCGTTCTGAGCTCAGTCTCAGTTGACCCATTTTGTAGCTGCTGTGCCCACAGATGCTTAGTGGCAATCAGAGCACAGCACCCACAGAGCTTGAGACTGGCCGGTGCTGTGTGCCCAGGGAGGGTCCCCGGCTCTAAAGGGCCCATGGGTGCTATCTGGAATGGGCAGGTCAGCTCCCCATCAAGGAACTAAACTCAGAGCTTCCTCCAGTGAAGTGGGAGTTGCAAATGTGGAACGTGGGCTATGCTGAGTGAGCGGTCTTGGATTTCACCCCTGAGGAACCTATGACTACACACAGGTCAAGGGCTACCTGTGAGGCTCAGTTTGCTCATTAGGAAAGGCCTGTCCACCTCTGGGAAGCACAGGAAGGCCTCTGGGGCCCCTTACTAACTGGAGGACTGACCGCACGTGACTCTGTTTCTAGAACCCAGCCACCACCGAGGGAGGCTCTGGCAGGGCTGATGCCATGTGCTGGCCACCCCAGACAGCACTGGGAGATTCTTGTGGCTCCTGGGGGAGGGGGCAGCTGCTGCCCCAGAAACCACTCAGCACCCTGTGGAGTAGAGAGGTGGACCAGAGCATGACCAAGGTGGAGGCTGGACCTGCTTCGAGGAGCTGTGCCCACAGGGCCACTTGCATCAGCCCCTCTAGGCCCAGTGTTTGGCACTGGGGTCACGAACCTTTGGCCCAGAAGGTGGCGCAGTGGGAAAGCACAGGATGTGCAGGCATGAGGTCTCGAGTTCCAGCCCTCACACCACACATGCCCGAGTGAGGCTCTAGCTCTGTGGCTTATAAACAAACACATTTTTTTTCTTTAAAGAAACCCAAGCTCTGCAAAGGTTCGTGACTTCTTGTTCTTTGCCAAGAATTTCCCAGGAAAATTCCCCCAAGACCTCAGTGTCAATGCCTAGAAAATGGGAGTGAATGGAATGGACAAGAACTGCTCATGAGACTGGCTCCCCAGTGTCTGATATCTGAGAGACTTGCTTTCTGATGGGGACACCAACAGGACAAAGCATGATGGTGGCCAAGGGCCTGTCTTGCCTGGTGGATGGTGTGGGGACAGGAAGGGACAGGGGGGCGGCCCAGGAGCTATAAGAACATGAGTCGAGAGAGCATGTGAGCTGGGAGTGGAGCGTCAGGAACAACCCAGGGGCAGTGGGTGCTGAGTGGCTAATCCTGCGGCAGCTGCCATGTGGGCAGGGAGCGTGTGAAGCATGTCACTGAGCATGGAGAACCAGGGACACTCCTTAGCAGAGAGGACGGAGAACCACACATGGCTATGTCTACTCCTTCGCCCCCTCCAAAACTGGAGTTGGGGAGACCTTGAGACAGAGAGAGCCTGAGAGGAACAGCTGTAGTGACACAGTGACATCAAAGGGACGCAGATGGACAGTAGACAGTGACCCAGAGACAGGAGACAGCAGGACTAGAAGGGGTGGGGGGGTGATCACCAACCAGCGGTGCTCCCCAGATTCCTCCAGGCGTTCCAGACTGGGAGCACTTGCTCTGGAAGTGGAGATTGGCTGAAAGGAAGACAGACTGAAAAGTGCCGTGAAGTAGGTGGAGTTCTAGAACCATTGCCTGAACTCCCTGTCCCTCCACCATTGCACAGGCCTGACACTGTGGGGTGGGTGCCCCCTCTCAAGTTCCCCTACAGAAAGTTGGGGGCTGGTGTGTGTGTGTGTGTGTGTGAGAGAGAGAGAGAGAGAGAGAGGGAGAGAGAAAGAGAGAGAGAGAGAGAGAAAGAGAGAGAGAGATGGGGCTACAGAGCAGAGGGCCTATACTGGGAAGCCAGCAGCTCTGAGAACCAGGGATTGAAGGACACACCACTGAACGCAGAGGACTCCCCCTACCAGCAGCAGCAGCCCTCCTCTGTCCCAGCTCCAGAACCCCGCATCCTGACTCTGATCTCCCACAGGAAGGGCTGAGAAACAGTCTGGGTTCAGCCTCCAGCAAGGCTCCCAGCTGATCACCTCCAGCCAGGGCTCCAACTTTGATGCAGCTTTTTACCACCTCCTTGCCCCCACCTGTCCCCCATTAATTATGAGCAGACACTCACCAGATCCTCAAAGAAGACCTTGGCATAAAAGACAAAGATGTGAGCAAGCAGGTGGGAGAAAGCACCGTGAGATAAGATGAGAGAAGAGGCCATACTTAAGAAGAAGGGGAGCACACTGCTAAAGTCTAACACAGAGCAGACACCCCAAGTAAGTGAGCTTGGGGAGACTAGGCAGCAGGAGAGAAGGGCAAGAGCCAAGGGTGGGTTTGATGGAAACTCCCAGAGACAAAAGCAAAGAGACAGAGCCAGAACCAGGAGAGGAAAGAGAAGGAGCGTCCCATGCTGCTCACCACCTACAGCAATTGTTCTAGAATAAAAGGAACTAGAATAAAAGGTTCTAGAATAAAAGGAACCCAGACGGGAGGAAACCGTGAAAGAAAATAATTCATGAAACCATTCCAGAACCAGAAGACCATTTCCTGAATGAAGGCCATATGCCCAGTTTAGGGGGGAAAGGACTGCACCCACTGGCACCATTGGGGTCAAAGAGGAGAGTTTATGTGTTTCTAGAAAGGAAAACAGGTCTCATACGCACATACACACCAACAAATCAGGAAGCAGAAAAACTCTGGACTTCTTGTTAACCACGGGGGAAACTAAATGCACTAGCATGATGTTCCCCCCCCCGCCCCAGTTCTGGAGAAAAAAAATGTTCCCCTGACTACATTCTGCTCCACCAAAAGCCTCCAGTAAGTGTGACAGGGTATGAAGGCATTTGCAAGCCTGTGAGGTGCCAGGGCATCAACCTTTATGCACCTTTTCTTTAGAAGCTTCTGGAAGACGTGATCCATCAAAACAAGGGAACAGAAGACAGAGAAGGGGCATGCTAAAGTGATAGTCCCAAAGAGGGGTGGCCCCTGGTTGGCTGAAGCTTCCACAGTGACAAGGGATGTCAGCTTTGCAGGGTCCTCAGCCCTGATCACGGAGGCCTGGCTAGCACCAAGACTGTGCCAAGAGAATAGATGGGAAAGAAATCACCACCCTTCTTCCCTTCTGAGCCTTTGCAGGAGATTCCAATAATGGGCAGGGGGTGGGTGTCAGCTTAAGAATCTACCTAGAAAAGTAAAAGAAAAACGATGCTTATATTCAGTAAAGACACCACCACCACCACCAAAACATGCAGAGGGGAAAGCAGAGTAGCTTATTCATGGCTCTGCTCTGAATAGCACATGCAGCCGTGCTCATGCAGCCGTGCTCACACAGAAACACTGGCTGTGGCTGTCCTGAGCTCAGTGTCTATCTGGGGGACAGGGGGCAGGGGTGGGGGGTTGGGGAGGGCTCTTCAGATACACAAAGATGATGGTGGGAGGCCACAGAGAAGGTAGGGGAGGGCTTTAGCAGGGCAAGGTGACTTTTGGCACACAGGAATTACTTTGAATTAAAAGTGAAATAATAATAATGATAATGATAATAATAATACAGATAGAAAGGGAGGTAGGGAGGGAGAAAGAAAGATGCTCACAGCCCTGGCCCTCCTACTCTGGTGATTTCTGAAGAGGTTGATCAACTCTCAGGGCTTTGCATTGCTAGAAGCCTTGGGACTGAGCTCACAGTGAGTTCATTCTGAGTGTCAGGGCCCAGCCTGAGAGGAGGCTGGAAGAACCGGGTTAGAAGGACACCAAGATCCTGCTGGAAGCCCAGGGTGGGGTGAAGGCAGAAGCACAACATGCAGGCTTCCCCAAGCCCAGCCCAAGACCTCAGAGCTTTCCCTTGGGTTCTGCAGTCCACCCTCAGGGGACTGGAAACTAGACACACACACACACACACACACACACACACACACACACACACACACCGCTGCATTACAGAAAGCAGGCTCCCTATTTACAAGAACAGAAACATTGAGCTAAGTCACTCTGAAATCCACCAAACAGAGCAACAGAGAAGAAGAAAATAGACTTCTGAGGGAACAGGGGCAGCATCTCCCACCAGACCACAAACCCTGGCTGCCCAGGGCTTCCATGATGGACAGACCCTTCCACCTCCAGCCATGTTCCTGGGGAGTGAGTCCCAGTTAAGAAAGAGCTTTCTTCCCACCCAGCCAGAGCAGTCAGTCCCAGGAGCTCCCTGGGGCCTGGTCCTCAAAGCTTTATCCAAAGAAGTGTTCTGGACAAAGTGACTCATGCAGCGATGGCTTTGGGGCTGCAGGACACAGGGACACAGCCCCCCACACTCCCACCCAACCCCACCAGTCAGCCAGCTGGCCCCTCTGGGCTCATTTTGGACAGCAAGCTTTCTGTTTTGCCTAGGATGGGAAAGACGGAGAGACACTTTCATCCTAGATACTAATCCTCCAAAGCCAGTCTGAAGGCCAGTGACACTCAAGTGACAAAGCTCTTGACAACTGGGAACAAAGGGAAAAACATAAGAAAGAAAAAAAAGAGATGTGTGGAAAGAACTATTCTTGCTTCTGGGATTAGATCCTTCTTATGATTGCATTATAAGAGAAATAGTTTTAAAATGAAATGATGTTGATTGTGGATGGCAAATTGTTTCATGTCTTTACTTGACAAAATTGGAATGTCAACTTCTCTGGCCTCAAATCCAGAAAAAAAAAATCGTGAGTGGAGGTTTTTAATTTTATTTATTTATAGAAAGAAAAAAAAAGCAGAGACATAAAGAGAATGAAAGAGACCTCAGCACCAAAGTTTCCTTTAATGCAGTGGGGGTTGGACTTGAGCTTGGGCCACACACAAGTGAACTATTCACCAGCTATGGAGCAGGGAATATACAGAGCCATGCAAGTCTAGATCTGAGATATACTGCAATAGATGCCATGAAGGTGTAAGACCAAGCCCTGTGGCCTGAACCACAGACACAGAGGGTGAGGAGCATACAGGACACCAGCTCCTTCTCCATTTGATGGCAAAGTGTGTAGGCTAGCACCCACTGGGTGCCCTTCTGAGACAGGCAACTGACTCCCTCTGTAGCTTTGAGCAGAATCCCTTTTCCATGGCAGGGAATCCTGCAGGCTTGGAAGCCAGCTGCATCTGGGAGAATCTACAGTCTGGTTTTGTTTGTTTCCTCTCTTCTTTCTGTTTTAATGCAGCATCAGGGAATGAACTGGATGCATTTGGGATGCATTGGATCGACCTTCTCGTGGTGCATCCCGTGAGTCCCCATTCATTGGGGAAACTGACGATCCTTCCTAGCCGACTGAATCCACATGGATCCCAGTCACTTTCAAAGCCAGCAACAAGCAGCTCCTGCCAGCTTTCAACCTGACGCTGTTGACTGGCTACGGAAGAAGGGCAAACGCTAGAAGAAGAAGGGAATGAACTCAGGGCCTCACACATGGTGGTACCACTGAGTTGCCATCCAAGTCCAAAAGTTAATTCTATATCTTTAGGAAGAGTAAACGATGGAGAGAAAAAAGAGAGAGGGAAGGAGAGAGAGAGAAAGAAAGAGGAGGAGGAGGAGGAGGAGGAGGAGAGAGAGAGACACCAAAGCACCTTATCACCATGCATGGAGCTGTCTTGATGATGTCTATGGTATCAGGAAGAAAACCAGGGCCTGCGCTCCACCTGCTCAGCTGACTCTCCACCTGGATTTATTGTTGCAAGGACAGCCTTTCACCTATAGGAAACAAGTCTGCAGCACTCTCCCTCTACCCCTTACCTTAAAAAAAAAAAGATTTTATTTATTTATTATTGGATAGAGACAGACATCTAGAAGGAAGGGTGAGACAGAGACACACCTGCAGCACTGCTTCACCACTCGTGAAGCTTGCCCCATGCAGGTGGAGACTTGGGTCTTGAACTTGGGTCAATGCTGCAGTAATGGTAACATGCACACTCAGCCTGCTGTGCCACCACCCGGCCCTCCCCCAAGTCATTCTTCATGTGACGTGACTCCCCTAAGACTGCATGGCTGGCAAGCAAGGTCAGATCTGCTCTACAAGTCAGAGCAAGCCCAGCTCAGAGGAAGGAGTCCAAGGACAGTTCTCCTGGCCCCCTTGTTCTCTCAAACAGCTTCTCATCCTCAATTTGTGAGAGAACTGTCACAGAGTCAGTTGGAAAGCAAAATAAAACAAACGTGAGTAACATACAAAATATGTCATCGTGATTCCCAACAAACATTTAGCTACCTGCATAGAGAAAAACCCAGAAGGAGCTAAGGCGAAACGGTGTTGGCAGCCAAACTTTGGGGTGAGCTCTGGGGATATTTGTGCCACAGTGTTGTTTTTCTCTGTCTTCGTTTTTTACAATGAGCAAAATTTTTAACTACAAATTTTAAATCACGATCATTTAGATCGATGACTTAAGTGATCAGGATCCAAGAAATTTCCGTTCTCAAACACTGTCCAATGCCAAATGGCAGAGACTGATCACGCTCGTGGGTGGGGCGTGTCCTTTATCTTGTGGGCGTGGCCTTCCCGTGGGCGTGATCTGAAGAGGGGCTCTCCCATCATCATGCCTTGCAGGCTGGCAAGAACCTCAAGCAGTGCAGATTCCAGACCAGTCTGGGCGGTTGTAACAGGGCTCCTAACCTCCATTCCTCTGAATCCTGCTGACCCCCAACCCCAGCACTCCCACCTGGCTTCCCTCCATTGTGATAAAATAAGGGGAAGCCCCGTGAGACTGCAGAGGACCAAACCTCAATCATCTGTCACTCATCACCGTGCCCACGTGGCTCTGGACAGAAAACTGAGGCTTAGTGCCACGTGTGCCCTGTGTAGTGTGTGATGGAGTGGGGTTCCCAGCCCCCTTCCAGTGCAAGCTTTCAGGGCCCAGCACAGAGGGCTCCATGCACATTCAAGATAGGCTTTTGCCAGGAACTGCCTGCTGCCCCCTGTATGGGTGCCCTGCAGGCTCAAATGTTTGGCTAGCGTTTAGCAGAGTCCTGATTAGAAGTAGGAGGCTCTGCAGTCGGGAGTGGGGGCCTCCTGGTTAAATGGTAGAGCACAGGACTTTCATGCAAGAGCCTTCAGGCTTGAGCCCTGCTTTGCAAAGGGGCTCATAGGTATAAAAGAAGTTGTTTGTATGTGGAGGGGGAGCATCCTGGGGGGCAGCTATCCTGCCTGATGTCCAGACTCAGCTGTCACATGGCCCTGATTACCTCTCTGCAATTCAGTTCCCCCAACTCAAAACCATGGTGAGGGCATTCGACAGCCATCAGACTGAATGATCTGAAAGTTCCATCTGAGCTGAACTTTCGGGTGCTCTGGGGTTGCGACAAATCAGGGACACTGCCTCTGGGCCACCCTAATGGGGGAGTCCCTGTGTGTGCTGGTGGGGGATGCCCATTTTATACCAGGCAAGGCACTTTCTCTGGGTGCCACCAGCCCTGCACACCCCTTCTCAGTCCTCTGCCTTCCAAGGCTCTGCCCTGGGAAGCCAGCTCTGGGCTCATCTGTCGCTTGAGAGGGACTGTGGGCCTTCAGAGTGTGCACAGCTCTGTTCAAGTGCCTTTGCTGCAAGGCCCTTGCCCTGGGCCTCTCCTGGGTGTGTCCCCACTCCCCTGAGCAGACAGGAGTGAAGGAGAGGCTCACTGGCAAGGACGCAGGCCATTGTCCCCCGCCACCCAAGCAAGCCCGGGGCAGCCCAGTGGTGCTGATTTGCTAAGCTGACGCCATCACTCCCTGCACTGCGCAGATTTAATTAAAAATCTCAGGAGTGATGGGAGCCGCTGATTATGCGCCTCTGGGTTGGGGGGGGTGTTGGCTTCTCACAACAGGGAGAAAGGTTGAAAGAAGGTCCTGGAAGGCTGAGGTGGGGCAGCAGGAGCTCACACAGGCAGTTAGTCGTGTGTACAGGAGTTTGAGGGGGCACATGGGAGCCCCCAGGCCCCCCACCCACCCATCCCACAACTGCAGAAACTGAGGTGTGGGGAGTGGTTTGTACAAGAACTCCCCCTGGGCTAAGAAAGGGTGTGTGTGTTTTCTCTGTGTGTTTATGTGTATCTTGGGCTGTGTGTGCATGTATCCTGTGTGTATATGTGTGTGGGATCTGAGTGTCTTTACATGTTTGCGTCCTAATATACACGTGTCCAGCATATTTGTGTGTGTGTGTGTGTGTGTGTGTGTGTGTATACACCCTGGGAACATGGGATCTGGGGTTCATCCCAGGGAGAGTGGGGACAGTGCAGAGGGTCTGTGCTCCTGCTAAGAGTGGGTGGGGTAGTGGAGGGAGGAAGGGCAGGGAGGGAGCAGCAGCAGAATTACACGTGTCCCTTCTTGTTACCAAGCCTGGGGCCAGGAAGGCAGGCCACAGGCTCCCCTAGTGCTCACGGAAGAACATTTTCAGTCCTTCTAGAAAAGCCCTGAGCCACAAGCAGAAGGGAAGGGCTCGGACCATGGGGTGGCTAGAGTGTTCCAGACTAGTATTCCCACACAGAGCAGGGCCTGGCCCAGTGTCCGTTGGTGGCTACAGGGAGCTGGGTTATAGGGGATGAGCTGAGGTTCAGAGGGGGTGGCAGGCAGGCACCTGTAACCTGGTGACAACCTCTAACCAACCCTTATCTGTAAGACCCGAGCAAGCCACGTGGTCTCTGTGCATGCCAGCCCTGCACCCCAGAAGTGGAGACACCATTACACCTGTCCCACCTCAGGGCTGAGTGTTGGAGCAAGGCTGGAGGCGGGACCAGCAAGAAGTGTTTGGGTCTGGAGGTTCACAGGGGCCCTTCAGGCCAGCCTGTCACTACCTGGTCCCTCAGTGCCAAGTGCCACCTCCCCCATCCCCTTAGCACTCCAGGTGCCCCTCCTCCAACTTCCTGGACTCACCCTCAGGGCTGGCAGTGAGCTGACCTGGTCCATAGTCAGTGTTACCTCTTTGTAGCACTTCCCCGGGGGACAGAGCTTCAGGAAGGTGTCGTGGATGCTGAGGAGAGAGGCATGTGGCTAGGGGAGGGGCAGTCAGGCTCTAGGGAGGGAAGGGCCTTGGGCAGAGTGGCACAGAAAGATGAATTAGACATCATTTCACCCTTCCAGAAACACCCCCGGGAAGCAGAGAGTCTACCTCACACACAGGGGAGACAGAAGCTGGGGGCATTGCTAAGAGAAGCCAGGCATGAGGAATGACCCAGGAACATGCCCTGGAGAAGCCAGCAGGGCCTCAGGGGAGGCCTGGAGAAAAGAGCCACCTTTCCAGTCCTTTCTACAATCCAAGTCTCCATCTCTGGGTCCCCACCTGGATCCAGGAGGTCTGGCTGGTGACAGTGACAGGTAGGGGCTGAGATGGCTGGGTGGCCACCAAAAGGGAGAGGGCAAGTGGGGACCCCAGGCCCAGAGAGGCTTCACCTTCTGTGATGCCAGTGCTAGTACTAGTGCGGGAGGTGCCAGGACATGGCAGCAAACAGGTAGGCTTTAAGCAGGTGTCACCAGCATGTGAGGATTCATGGCACATGACAGGCCACATAGCATAGCAGGGCAGGAAGCAGGGGTGGGGTGGGAATGCTGTTTCCTGCCCTGGGTCCCTGCTGCCAGTTCTGGGCCGGACCTAGCATGCATCCACCTGCGGGGTGCTTCCATTTCACTCTTACAGGTGAGTAAACGGAGTTCATGCAGCCGTGAGCATGAAGCATGGGGCTTCAGGTGCCAGTCTCAGCCCAGGGCCCACCCACGCTCTCACCTCTCTCATTCACCAAGTGCTGAGTACTGTGTGCCAGGCTTAGCCCAGGGCCCAGGGCCCACGCTGTCACCTCTCTCATTCACCAAGTGCTGAGTACTGTGTGCCAGGCTCAGCCCAGGGCCCAGGGCCCACGCTGTCACCTCTCTCACTCACCAAGTGCTGAGTACTGTGTGCCCAGGCTCAGCCCAGAGCCCAGGGTCCACCCACACTCTCACCTCTCTCATTCACCAGATGCTGAGTACTGTGTGCCCAGGCTCAGCCCAGGCTTAGCCCAGGCTCAGCCCAGGGTCCACCCACATTCTTAACCTCTCATTCACCAAGTGCTGAGTACTGTGTGCCCAGGATCAGCCCAGGGTCCACCCACACTCTCACCTTTCTCATTCACCAAGTCCTGAGTACTGTGTGCCCTCTGTCAGAAGGTGCTGCGGTCTAGTCGAAGACCCCTAATTTCATCTGTTCTATTCTTACCTTTGGGTTCCTGTTTATTAAAGTTTGTCCTGCTTTATATCTTACCACCTTTCAGCCACCAAGTTGCTGCTGCTACTATGATGCCATCCTGAGTTCCCTGGACAGATGACCCCACCAATGTGTCCTGAAATGTCACCTCTCCAAAGCCCCACCCCACTAGGGAAAGATAAAAACAGACTGGGGGTATGGATCGGCCTGCCAATGTCCATGCCCAGTGGAGAAGCAATTACAGAAGCCAGACCTTCCACCTTCTGCACCCCATAAAGAATTTTGGTCCATACTCCCAGAGGGATAAAGAATAGAGCTTCCAATGGAGGGGGTAGGACGCAGAACTCTGGTTGTGGGAACTGTATGCAGTTGAACCCTTGTTATCTTGAAGTCTTGATAATCATTATTAAATCACTAATGAAAGAGAAGAAGGTGGAGGAGGAGGAGGAACTGTGGAAAGGTGAAAACTGAGGCTCAGGGAGTTCAGGGGGTGAGGCCAATTGGAGGCCACACCCTCTACCAGGTGCTCTGGGCTGGGCTGCCCCTTGCCCAAGTGCCTCTCAGCCCCTTCCTGGCCCCTTTGCAGCCAGTCCATGGGCAGGTGGGTTGCATCTCAGCCTCCACGCGTGCATCCCCCTCCTCTGCTAAAGCCAGACCACTGCTCTAAAAGCTCCTCAGAACTCATCACTAAGGGACTAGAGTCTAGGCCACCAGGAAAACACACAGCCAACAGCCCAGCTGCTCACAGAGGCTGCCTTCAACAGGGGTGGAGGCCATCTGCCGTCCCACTCACTCACCCACCTCCCCATCCCCTGCCGTGGGGAGGAGCCAGCACCTCTGCTCGTACCTTCTGTCCCTGCCCCTCAAGAGCCTCAGTTTCCCCTGCTAATTCTGTGATTACTGGCTAGGTCCCAGGTCTGAATCACGTGCCAGTCGAGTCTGGGGAAGGCTCAGCCCTCAGACATTTTCTCATGGCTCTGCAGCTGCCGCTTCTAGAAGCTTCCATCTCTCTGTTGTATGGGCAGGACTGAAAATCCAGCCCAGTGAGGATGGGATGACCTGGACCGGGGGACTGACCCTCCCCCATGTGGTCAGTAGTCCTGTGCCCCAGGGCCTACCAGGCAGGCATCTTATAAACAGCCCTATCGTCTGGGGAGACAGCATATGGCCATGCAGGCCCAGCAGCCAGTGGCAGTAGACTTCCCAGCACTAAAAAGCTTGGGTTCCACGAGGTTCAGCTCTGCCTCCTGCCACCGCCACCTCCCCCCCAACACACACACCTAGAAAACACATGATGGCCAGAGCTAGGGTGAGAGGCCCCAGGATCATTCCCCTGCATTTTAGAAATGCTAATAGTCTTATATTTAATGTTATTAAGATCTGGTGTTCTCACCACCTCCCCCTCCTCTCCAAAAGCAGTGTTTTGAGAACATTTTTTAAATTTACTTCTTTTTTTTTTTTACCAGAGCTCAGCTCTGGCCTATGAAGGTGTGGGGGGATTGAACCTGGGACTGTGGAGACTCAGGCATGAGACTTTCTTGGTATAACTATTATGCTATCTACCTTAGCCCCATTAAAAATTTTTCTCTTGTTTTTTGAATCAGGTGTCTCTAAATCCTGTGCTGGTGCCGTCATCAGTTAGCTTTATTATTTATTTATTTAGGATAGAGACAGAGAGAGAGATTGAAAAGGAAGGGGGGAAATAGAGAGAAAAGGAGAGAAACAGAGCGAGACAGAGAGGTACATACATCACTCATGAAGTTTCCCTCCTGCAGGCAGGGACCGGGGCTTGAACCAGGTCCTTACACTCTACCCTGTGTGTGCTCTACCCTGGCCCCTCATTAGTTGACATCTACTCATCATAAACATTATCTTGTGGGATTGGGGAGACAGTATAATGGTTCTGCCAAAGGCTTTCATACCTGAGGTTTCAAGGCTCCAGGTTCAAGCCCCAACATCACCATAAGCCAGTGTAGAACAGTGCACTGGTCTCTGTCTCTCTGTCTGTCTCTCTTATTTAAAAAATAAATAAAATAAGATAAACTAAAATTACTAAAAAAAAAAAAATTCTCTTGTGCCCTCTTACAATGAAAAAGAGAATTAATCTCTATATGCAGTTGCTTCCTGATAAACAATAAGCAGTCATCTAGGTTTCCGTGACCGAGCACCTACACTGTAAGTGCATCACTCAAGCATCTCCCAGCTGGGTCCCCCTGGTGAGATCTGCTCCACTGCCTCAGAAATCAGAACAGGATGAGTGAAGTCAGAGGAGGGACCAGGTGCAAGAGAGAAAAACAACACCCCCCCCATCCTCCTCTGGTTCCCACTGCCACCACGAATCACTTTTGGGAAGTTCCTGGGCGTATGTGAGGAGTCCCAGGCATCCCAGAATGCCACAGAACTTTCTGGAGTGGAAAGAGGACCCAGTGTGACCATGATCAATTAGTGAGAGGATGGGAAGTTGACACAACTCCTCCAAGTGACGATACGGTCACAGCCAAGGAGATTTTAAGTATACCTTCCCTGGGCCAATGTTTCCCTGACTCTAAATCACTCCTGTGAGTGTGCCTCACCTGCTGGGGAGGCCCGTACTATGCGAATGTTTAAACTACAGCTCCCTTCCAAGAGAGGGAGGGGGAGAAAGAGAGAGAGAGAGAGAGAAAGAGTCCACAGCACCAAGTATTCCCTCAACGCAGTGGGGGCCGGGTTCAAAGCTGAAACACAGATAGCAAAGCGGTGCACTATAGTGAGATATTCTACCAGCCCTACAGCAGTTTCTCTCTCTCTTTTTTTTATTTAAAAACTTTTATTTGATAGAGGCAGAGATACACCAAGAGGGATGGGGAAGATAGAGAAAGAGAAACAGTAACGCTGCAGCACTGCTTCGCCACTCATGAAGCCTGCCTCCTGCAGGTGGGCACTGGGGCCTTGAACCTGGGGTCCTTGCTCACTGTACCATGCACGCTCAACTGGGTGTGCCACCACCCGCCCCCCTTACATTGTTATTTCTAAAACAAGCAGCCACAGACGACCGAAGTGTCCATTTCAGGGGATGAAGGAGCAGCATCATGGCTCATCCTTAGGAGGCAGCACCTGGGGGCCGCTAAGAGAGAAAGAGGCTGCTCTCCACACTTAGTGTCAGACTAGTCAAGATTAGGCTTTGAAATGACAAAAGAAAGAAAGAAAGAAAAAATCCAGGGCCATGTGAATTCTGCAGTCTCCTGAGGCAAGTGCTACAGTACAAACCTTTTGACGGGTAGATATCAGTTCTACCCATCAGAGATTATTCCAGAATACCAAGGAGAGACCAGCTGTCAATAGAAGCTGGCCCCCAGAAGGCCTGGGCAGAGAGGAGCAAGGACTCCTCTTCATCCAGAACTTCCTGTACTGTTTGGGTTTCCCAGCCATCTCACATACATTACTTTTCTGAATTTTATTTATTTATTTGTTCTTTGTTCCAGTTCCATTTCAAAGAAAATAACAACAGGGGTTTCTGGATAGTAAGATAGTGATGATTTCTAGTCTTGTCCTATAAATATAAATATAAATATACCTTGTCTAGTTCTTACCTAGAGAGAGGGAGACAGCCAGGGCATCTCTGGCATGTGTATTCCAAGAATCAAACTCAGGACCTCATGCCTCCAAGTCTTGTGTTCGACCATCGAGCCACTTCCCCAGTCACCTATTTTCCCTCTTCTTTCCTTCCTTCCTTCCTTCCTTCCTTCCTTCCTTCCTTCCTTCCTTCCTTCCTTCTTTCCCTTTCTTCCTTCCTTTTATTCTTTCTTTACTTCTTTCTTTCTTTACATCTTCCTTCTTTTCTTTCTTCCTTTCTTCCTTCCTTTCTCTCTCTCTTTCTTTCTTTCTTTCTTTCTTTCTTTCTTTCTTTCCTTCTGAGTCAATGGTACTTTTCCAAAGGGCAATGTCCCTCATGGTTGTAGCTCCCTAGTTAGGCCCTCCCTCTGTCTGAATTTGTGCCTGAGGAGAGCCAGGGTCCTGAGCGGGAAGTCATGATGGGAGAGTGAGGACAGTGGGGGGTGGGGAAGGCCTGCGGGTCTAGAAGTGCTTTCCCACTCCCCTCTCAGCCTGTGACCACCAGGAACATCTTAGTGAGCTCCTTAATTGGCCTCATGCTGGTGGCTGAGCCCAGGCTCACACCAGACACCACCCACCCCTTAGCAGTGTTCTCTGAAACCTCTTAGACCTGGAACTTCCCTCCCAAGACAGTTTCCTGGACAAAGAAATAGCCTGTGCCACTCTCACCAGTGGCCTGTGACAAGTGCCTCATGGCTCCTGCTTCACAATTGAAGGGAGCAGTCAGGGGCCCAAAGGGCTTCAGAGCTGATTCGAGAGTCCTCTGTTCTGTCCCTAGGGTCTCTTTGAGGCCGTAGTCACTTCTGTGAGACCACCAACAGCCACTGCCTGGGACGCCACAGTGGCCTCACATCCAGCATTTCTCTCCACTCTCAGGGGCCTGGGCATCATGCCCTCTAACCTCAGTCTGGGGGCGGTCCTCCTCTGCCCCATGTCAGCCCCGACCCCGCAGCTCTCTGACTAGTGCTGAAGCGTGAGGCCATGCTGGCACAAGACCCCAGCTTCCAGGGGTGGGTGTGTGCTGAGGGGCTCCTGTACTCACCTGAGGATTTCATTTCTGGTCAGGAAGGTGAGGGCCTACAAGAAAGCACAGAGAGGTGACCTGCCCACATGGCCTAGGGAGGAACTCACATCAGGGGGTAGGGTGAGGACAACTCAGGTGTGGATGCCTAGTGTGGGCCCAGTGTCCAATCCTCCCTCCTGACTCCTGACAGCCTTGGGGAATAACAGGCTGGCACAGGCCTGGCAGGAGCATAGGAGACAAGACAAAAGCCTAAGACTTATGTGTGTGTAAGTATGTGTGTTGTGGGGGGAGTCTAGTGGTCCTCAGAGGACTACTCTGGGCCTCCCAGACACAGGTCAGGTGAGAACAAGGCCTCCTCTCTCTGTCTGGGAAACCAATTTCAGGAAAGAGTTCTGCATCCCACCCTCCCACAGGGCAGCTGCCCCCCAGCCCAGAGCCCCAGGTCCCCACCTGGTATTCCTCCAGGTCCTCCCAGTGCATCTGATGCCGTAAGCACTGTCCCATGCCAGCCGCCTTCTCCCCAGCCGAGCTGAAGCCACGGGGAGCACTGGGGACACAGTTGCCATGGTCACCTACATTCTGCCTCTGCCCATTCCACCAGAACCCCCCTGAGGCCAGAGAGGCACTCTGGGTCACCCTCACCCAAATAACAGACAGAAAGGAGGCCCCACATTGATCGAGAACCAAATTGTAGGCACCAGAGGTACAGAGCCTGGGTTCGTTGAATCCATACCTATCACATGCTGACCAGACAAGTGACTGTAGACAGGTAACTCAGTCTTTCTTTAGGTTGGTCTCCTCCTCTGCCTCCTCCCCTGCCCCTGGTCAGTCAGCCCAACACAGATGTGCCCATCTGACCAGTCTCTGTGTTGTTGTGGTGGTCTGGTGTCGGGCTGCACTGCGGAGAAGAGAGCGGACGTCCAGAGCAAAGGGGTACACAAAACTTTATTATAGGATGGGGGGGTTTGGTTCAGACCATGTGGAGCCAGCCAGCAACGGCCGTCCCCACTACCTGACCACGGGGGGAGAGCAGGGAGCGAGACCTCAGAGAGGGAGAGCTGAGAGCCCAGAGAGAGGGGGGGGTGAGGGGGCTCTTTATTGGGCGACAACCAGGGGTGACATGTAGGGCCAGGATTGGTTGAAGGGGGCACTCCTAGGATTTCGCAGGGCGTAGTAAAACCTGGGGGTGGAGACTGCATCAGAATAACTCCTCAGCAACACTCTGAAAATCCCAGGAAAGTACAATGTGATTTCCTTCCGTTTACACCCCAACAGTGGGAGGGGGACAAGCTGGGATGGGCGCTACAGGTCACACCCCAGAGGACTGTCACCCAGAGGTGTGAGTGGCACTGGTTGCTGTGTCCTCATGACACTCGATGGACATAAGGCAGAGTGACCTTGAATTCGTTCAGTTTCTGTATGTTTGGGAAAGTTTTAATTTCTCTTTCAGAGGGCCAGGAAGCGACACACCACGTCAAGTTCACACAGTACGAAGTGCAAGGACCCATGCGAGGATCCCAGTTGGAGCCCCCAGCTCCCCGCCTTCAGGGGGGTTGTTTCACAAGCAGTGAAGCAGGTCTGCAGGTGTCTATCTCTCCCCTCTCTATCCCCCCTCCCCTTTCAATTTCTCTCTGTCCTATCCAATAAAATGGGGGAAAAATGGCTGCTAGAAGCAGTGGATTCATAATGCAGGCACCGAGCCCCAGCGATAATCCAAGGCAATAATAATAATTAATAATAATAATTTATCTTCCAGACATCCTGCCTTGCAAGAATTACTGGAAGGAGTCCTACATGCTAAGGAGCAAACCAACTCCAAGTCTAAATGAGTTCATAAGTGATGGGAGAAACAAGCAATAACAATAGCAGAACAGATACCAGGAAAATGAAGATAAAATGGACAGAACGGTATGAACAAAGTGGGTGAACCAAGGCCAAATATCAAAAAGCCAAGTATTAGACCAGACCCTCTAAAACCCCAGCCTTTGCTTCATCTTGCTTGGAACCTGAGGGAAAGGTGTTGGGCAGAAAGAATCAGGAAGAGAGGGAGAAGTGCCAGCTGATAGCAAACATAGGTGAAACCTAGGAAATGGAGTCAGGAGTCAGGAAGGGAGAACACAGGCGAAACTGGGGGTGGGGGATGGGGCACTGCACCAAAGCAAGGAACTCTGGGAAGGAACAGAAGAGGAGGCTTGGAGTAGGGGAGGTCCTAGGTTGGGGGCTGAGAGTGTGTTGCAGACACCCATGATGTGGAGCTAGGAAATGGAGCCCATGTGTAAACAGTTGTGCTATAAACCAAAAGAGACTTCAAGGGCACTGCTGCCACTCAGAGCTGTTAGTTGCTTTGGCTACTACTGTTTCTCGAGTTAGCAGGGCACAGAGAGTGACTGAGACAGAGGGGGTCTTGCTCTCCTGGAACCTGATGGAGCACAAAAAAAAAAAAAAAAAAAAAAAAAAAAACCCAGCCCTTAGAGAGCCAGGAGAAGGATGGAGGGGGCTGAAAAGCCATTTTGAGCAGAGGTCACATGACAGGTGTCACCAAGTGACATGGACTCATGATCCAGGTTTAGACATGAGGAAGAGGCCGCCAGGTCCACAAGGCAACAGCTTCAGCTAGAAAACTACTCACATGGTTTGGTTTGGGTTTTGTTTATGTGGCATCTTCCACTTTGCAGATGGTGTGGGCTGGTCATTCATGACTGTGATAGGAAGTTTCCCTTATAAATATGTCTGTTTAATTAAAAGAAATAAAAGTCCAAATAAAGAGAACTATTAAGTAAATAATTATACAGGTGGGGAAGGAAGATGCCAAAAAGCACGGAGCGCCTTCCTCTCTCATTAGTGAGGTTTGCAAAACCCATGCTTTTAGATTTTCACCCTCCAGGGTTCCCTCTCCCCTGCTCTCCCAGCTGCACACACACACACACACACACACACACACACACACACACACACACACACACACACACACAGAGAGAGAGAGTTTACCCTAGAGAGGATGTGCATTCCTTCCCACAAGTAGCAGCAATAAGAATCTCACCTTGGATTTGCCTATCCCTTTGTAATTCTTGAATGTTTTCCTTTGCAGCAGCTCATTTACCCAAGAAATAAAAGCTCATTCTCCTTCAAAAGAAAGACCCTCCTAATGAAGCTGCTTTGAGCCAGCAACCCCCTCACTCCAGCCTGCTAGAGCTCAAACTCCTCTGTAGAGGTGCTTTGACAGGGGTGGGGCTAAGCAGAGAGTAGGTCTGTGCTTCCCCACCTTTCTGCACCTCCACTCCAGCTGGGAAGGAATGCTTTCTCTGCAAGGATCCTGTCACTTAGCAGTGAATACTGCCGTCTGTGACACCTGCAGCCCTAATCCTACCTTGGTTTAATTGTCTCTGAAAACTGTAAAAGGGAATAAAAAGAGACGTGATTCAGAAAACAGGAAGAACGCTTCCAGTTCAACCACAGAAAGACACATAAGCCAACAGAAAGGAAGGCACAGGACGTGGGCAGACTTTGCCCTGAAGAAGACGTTGGTGGTGGCCAGTGAGCTCATGGGGGAGAGTCACCATCCTTGGCCACCTGGGAGAGATGAGTCACAGACACAGTGGAAGTCACTTCAGACACAGTGGAAGTCATTTCACAGTCACCATCCACCAGGCAGAAGAAAGTACTATCCAGGGTGGAGAGAAATCGAAACACTTAGCCGGTGCCACCGCTTTGAAAAACCAGTGAGTGGCTCTTCAAAATGCTCAGCTGGGTTGCCGTATGACCCAGAAGGTCCTGTGACCTGAGAGCCACAAAGACATTTGTCCACATAAAACTGGCACCTGGGTGTCACATCATAGTAGTTTCTTCTTCTCCTTCTCATTCTTTTTTTGTCTCCAAGGTTATCTCTGGGGCTCAGTACCAGCACTGCAAATCCACTGCTCCTGGTGGCCATTTTTTTCCCCATTTTATTGGATAGGACAGAGAGAAATTAAAAGGGGATGGGTAGATAGAGAAGGAGAGAGAGAAAGATAGACACCTGTAGACCTGCTTCACTGCTTGTGAAGCAACCCCCTGCAGGTGGGAAGCTGGGGACTCAAACATGGATCCTTCTGAGGGTACTTGCACTTAGGACTATGTTAGAACTATGTGCGCTTAACGCAGTGCACCACCGCCTGGCCCCTAGCAGCTTCGTAATAGCTCAGGAGTGGAAGCAGCCTGGATGCTCAACTGACGGCATGAATAAAGAGCCTGTGTGACAGTATGTCTTTACAAAAACGTCTTCCGTTGGGGGCAGAGGGATTGCTCACCAGGGAGGGCACCTCCCTTGCCGTGCGTATGACCCAGGTTCCTGGTGATGACTGCCTCTCCCTCTCTCTCTTTCTCTCTGTTTCAGAATTCATTAATTAGCTAGATGTATATTCATGCAATGGACTATCACTTGACAATAAAAATTAATTAAATATTGATCCATGGTGCAACACAGACCAACCTTAAAAGCGTGATACTAAATGAGAGATGTCACTCATGAAAATGTAACAGCGCATTTAGAAACTCTCTCCAGAACACACCAATCTGCACAGACAGGTAGCACACTGGTGGTCTCCAGGTGCTGGGGGAGGTGAGCCTGGAGTGGGGTGGTGGTTACTGCAAATGATGTGAGGTTTTCTGTTTGTGGCAACAAGCAGGCCTAGGGTGCAGAATATCTGGGTAGGAGTCTTCCATAATCAGATGGTAGTTACGAGTGAGCACACAAAAAATAGCCTTGTGTGCTTTAAGAGTGAATTGTTTGCCATACTAATTCTATCTTAATAAAACTGTTATTAAGGGGGCCAGGTGGTGGCATACCTGGTTGAGCACACACACATTACAGTACATAAAGACCCAAGTTCAAGTCCCTAGTCCCCATGTGCAGGGGGGAACTTCATAAGCAGTGAAGCAGTGCTGCAGGCATCTCTCGCTCTCATTTCCCTGTCAATTTCTGTCTGTCTCTATCCAAAATAAATTAAATAAATATGTTTAATAAAACTGTCATTTCCATGAGTGTTTGCAGCCTAACTTAGTGCCTGGTACACAGCTGGCCCACCACAACCGGCATTAATGGGAGTGTAAGTAAGAGATCTTGAAGTATGTTCATATCTAGCTTCCGAAGTCTTATAGTTGGGGGGCGGGAAGCTAAACCCACTTCAAGCCCTTGGTGCCAGGGGGCAGGTGCACTGGGAGCAAGTATGATGGGGGAAGGCACTCTGGGGACAGGTAAGCTGGGAACCAGACACACTGGGGCAACAGTTATTCTGGGGGCAGGTACTCTGGGGCCAGGTATGCTGAGGGCCAGGTGTGCATATGCTGCTATCCTGGGCACAGCCAGGTGTGTTGGGCATAGGTAGACCCTGCCAGAGTCAGTCTTTGTCCAGCTCCTAACGGCAAGGATACCATTGCTTGAGTTCCCAGAAGCTTAGCATCCTGGAAGGCCACTTTTCTCTGGGGAAAGAATGTTCTAGGTTCCTTTGGTGCAACAAGAGGGGGCCTAGGGTGCATGGGGAGTCTGGGGGTGTCCTAGAAGGCAGGGAGAGAAAGGGCTGGATATCTGCCCTCCTGGTGCTGGGGCAGGAGACGAGCATGGAAACACTGAGGAAGCCAGACTTCTGGGAGCTCACTGCCCGAGGATGGGATGTGGTATGTACAGACATTCCTGGTGCCCCACTTCCCCAGCTCCTGGTGGAGTGGGAGGTGGACGAACCTGGCTACTGCTCTGGGCTGTGTCCGCAGCCCAGAGCAGAGTGAAGGGTCCCCAGTGGCAAGGCACTTTTGACCCAGGTGGCAGTGGGGGTAGGAGGGGCTCCTGTGGAGGGGACCTCAGAAACTCCCTTGTGTCCCAGGGAGAGAGTCCGAGGGCTGGAGAGTTCAGGCAAATACCTGGCCACTCAGCACTTTCCCAGGGACCAAGGGCCTGCACATCAGTGAGGGGCTGGTGTGACAATGTGATTCACCAGACCTCAGTAAAGATGACTGAGTGAACACGGCATCAGAGATGGCTCCCACCACCAGAGGACCCCTGCCCCTGCTTGTGTACCCAGATGCTGACCGGCTCCCACAAAGAGGCTAGATCATTCTCTCCCATTCTGCCCATGGCAGGCTACAGGCACTGTCTTCCACATGGCTCCCCTATTTCTGACCCTCCCTGCCTCAAGTTCTGGGTCCCAAGCCTCCTGCACCTTGACCAAATGCCCGCTCCCCCCTCCAGTTTGAAAGCCTGCAGAATTTGGGGAAGCTCTGAGCTCAGGGCTGGGTGGACAGAAGGCCAGTCAGGTGGAGAGACTCAGCACCTGACCTGTGAGGCTCTCCTGTGTGAGGCCTTGATGTCCCCAGGAGGAGACACACTTCTGGCCCAGTGGTGCATCACTGGGGTGGATGGAGCCGCCTGAACCCAGCACCCACAACTTCCACTGGGACTTCATTACACAGGTGGGATGGCTGACTCACCAGCTCACAGCTGAACTTGGCCTCCCCTTGGTCAGGTGACATCATCTCCTGGCCTGGCCACTTGGTTGGTCTTTCTGGCAAGGGTGGCCCCATCCTGAGTCACCTCAGTGGTGGGGACTTAGACTCAGAGCAGCCACTACGAGTGACAGACACTCCGCATGTGGGGCTTCCAACACTCAGGGGTGACCTCCCCATACCAGGGACACAAGCCCCCACAAAGTCTCCATGGAAATCTGGGTGGAGGTGGTTTGTGGGTAGGGGAGTAAAAATCCATGTGCAGCCCTTTGAGAGAAAGACACCCTGACTCCCCAGGAGAGAGGGAAGCTCATTTGGGAAATTAGATTCAGAGGAAGAATGTGGAGAGATAATACCTTGAAATTTAATTATTCTTTTTTTTTTTTTTGAAATTTAATTATTCTTTTTACCTTTTCATATACCTTCTTTTCCTCAGTTTCTTATTCACGAGAAAGTTTCTTATTCGAGAAAGAAAAAAAGCGGAATTGTCACAGTAGAGGGAAAACTCCAGGAGTAGACAATGTGCCTCTTTTTAATTATAGAATCAGACTTCTGAGAACCCAAAGGGAAGGCTGAAGGAAGCAGAGCCCAGAGTTTATTAAAAATAGCCACCATCCCCTGCCCACCACACCCCTGGGAGGCTGGATGGGGGTCTCATCCCAGAAGCCCACCATGACTGTCCCAGGAGTGACCATCCCCCAGCAGGCTTGGGGGCAGATGGAGAAAGATGCTAGCTCCTGGGAGAGGTTCTGTGGCTTCTCAGCAGGCCCAGGGGTTCAATGCCCTCAGGATGGAGGGGACCTGGACTCACTCAGCTCCCTGGCCCTGCCCTCTCTCCCCAGGCCTTCACACCTGCACCTTGTCAGCTTTGACACAAACTCCTTCACAAAAGTCCAGGTCTCAGGGCTTCAGTCCTGCTGTCTCATGACATCACTCTGGGAGCAGCCAGGCATGCTTGGGGGACTTTGGGGGTGTTTCCCTGCTCTTAGCACTCAAATGGGGTATAGCTAATGAAGAAGAAAGGGGGGTCTGAAGACTTGGCTTCCTGACTGGAGTCCTGAATTGTTAGTTCCTAACACACACACACACACACACACACACACACACACACGGAGACAGATTACCAAGTAGAGAGGTACAGCACATGTCTTACTATGCCCACAGTTCGAGCAAGCCCCAGCACCATATGAATAGTGCCATAGCATCAGAAGAAGCTCTGGTGCTGTGTGTTTCTAGCTTCATATCTGAATGAAAGGGGAAAAAAAAAAAACCTAGGAGCAGTGACATGGGTTATGCATCAGATCCCAGCTCTGCCAAGAAAAACAAATTATTTATTTTTTAAGTAATACAAAACTCCTGTTTTTATTTTTTATTTTAATTTATTTATTGGACAGAGACAGAAATAGAGAGGAGAGGAGGAGAGAGAGAGAGGGAGAGGACTACAGCCCTGCTTCACCAGCTTGTGAAGCTTCCCCCTTGCAAGTGGGGGCTGGGGGCTTGAACCTGTGTCCTTATGCACAGTAATGTGCGCTCTCAACCAGATGCATCACTTCCTGCCCCTTGTTTCCTTATTAGAAAGACTGAGCCACAGCAACACTCCGGCATATTCAGAGACTGAAAGCAGGGCCTTGAGCCTGAGCGTCCTGTGCTCTGAGCAGTGCCACCTCCTCAGTCACTTGAATTTCCAGTTCCCAGTGTGCAAATACAAACTCAAAAGTTCATCTTATTGGAACCCTTCACTTTTCATTTCGCTGGAATAAACGGGTGGCAGTGCACTAAGTTGAGCACAAACATTACCATGGACAAGGATGTAGGTTCAAGCCCTCAACCCTCAACTGCTTAAGGAAAGCAGGCAAGCACTGCCTCAGGAGTGTGTGTGTGTGTGTGTGTGTGTGTGTGTGTGTGTGTGTGTGTGACTCTATCTCCCCCTTCCCATCTCAATTTCTCTCTGTCTTATCAAATAAAAGGGGGGGGGGGGAAAGACCACCAGGAGTGTGGGTTCCTTGTGCAGTGATAACTGTGATGGCGATAAAACTTAGGGAAAAGGGAAGAAAAAGGAATAAGCTTTGGTTGAGGCAACATGGGCCTGCACCATGATGCAAATTTCAGCTGTGCCACATCATTGCTGGACATTCAGGACCATCACCCCCAAACCAAAGCCTGGATGCCACCCCCTCCCTAGACCCCCACCTCTACCCCAGCCCCCTCCCCTTCTAGTAACTACAAGTCTGTCTCTACAGCTAGCTTTGTCCTGTGTCTGCTCGGGGAGACTTGTGGGTACCGCACTTCTCAGCCACCACACCAGCAGGGACAATCACCACCCTCAAGCTGTGGGCAGGAGTGGGCACAGGTGGGCAGTGCCCTGCAGAGTGGCAGAGAGGAGGTCTGGCAGCCTGCCCCAGCTCTCGCCTCCCTCCTGTGGCTTCAGGGAGCTGCCGACTGTGGGTCGAGAGGAGCACGTTTAATGAGATGCTATCTGGGCAAAGGCTCATAAACGGTGAGGCGCTATAAATACTCTCTGCTGTGATGGGAAGCAGCCAGGCACAGCTCTGCTGATTGCCGGGCCAGGGTCCAACAAAGCCCACTTGGACGCTCTGCTGACCAGGAGCCCATCCCAATGGCTCCTCTGCCCAGCTCTGCCTTGCTCTCTGCTGCATGGCTGGGGGTGGCTGGTCTGTCTGCTAGTTTATTATTGTTGTTGTTGTTGTTGTTTATATAGAGGGGATTAATAGTTTACAGTAAATACAATTGTTTCCTGGCACTGGGCAGTGACACACACAGTAGAATACACATTACCATGTGCAAGGTCCCAGGTCTAAGCCCCCTAGCCCCCACCTCCAGAGGGGAAGTTTGGTGAGTGGTGAAGCAGTGCTGCAGGCATGTCTCTGCCTCTCTGTCTCCACTTCCTTCTCAACTACTCTTTATCTTTATCCAATAAATAAATAATATTTTTAAGGAGAAAGAAGTGAGTTGAAGTGAGAAGTGAGTTGGTGGTAGAGCGCAGGACCCCAAATTTGATCCTTGGCACCACGGATGCCAGAATGATGCTCTGCTTACAGTCTCTCTCTCTCTCCATATATATCTTTCTCTCTCTTAAATAGATAAATCTTAAAAAGAAAAATTCATGGTTCCTCAAGATGCCACAGACCCAGTTTTGGGGACCGAGTGCTCACCCAGACAAACATTGACTCTGGTCCCGGGAGCCCAGAGCTCAGAGGGGACAGATGTGCCCTCGCTGGCTGTGACACTCCACCTTTCAGTGGCAGAGAGTGTAGGGGCATCTGAGGAATTCTGGGGGCCCGAGCAGCACTCTGAGGAACAGACTTGTAGCTGGGACCCAAAGAAAATGCTGGGTAGAGAGGAGGAGAAGGAGGGGAGTTTCTTCAATGGAGAGCTGTAGTCCCCCAGAGCTTGGGTGCAAACAGAAGGGAGCAGGCCCCCAGGACAGCTGGGGTCAAGGTCAGAGAGGGTGGGAAACCCCAGGGATCTGCTAGAGGTGGTCCTGCAGCAGAAAGGCTTCACAACTTCCTCTCCAAGCACCTACAGGCACCGAGGCTGCTAAGCCAGAAAGTGACATCATCAAATGTTAGTTTTCAAGGGACATTGCAGGCTGGGGGGGGTGGGATATAAGCACACCACTGAGTCACCAGGGGACTGGACAGGCAGGATGAGGTCATGTGACATTTTAAGGTGGAATCAGCTTCCCTGGGAAACTAGGAGTAGGGGTAGGGGGCAGGGACTGTCATTGAATTTCCTGGGATTCTGACAAATGGTTGGGGGCGAAGGACACAGGGACTGGATCAGAGCCCCTTCTCTTCTTAGGAGTCCACAGGGAGGGGCAGATGAGGGTGACAGGGAGGGGGGTAGGATTTGGAGTGTGTGTGAGTTTCTGTGGCCACAGCAACAGGACATAAGCTCATGTTCATGCAGAGATGACTTCCTCTTGTGAGAAAGAGAGAGAGGGAAAGAGGGAGAGGGAGAGGGAGAGGGAGAGGGAGAGAGAGATGGAAGCTCCAGTCTGCCAGTGGCACTGCTTCATGGGTTCTGTCTTTTGTCTTTGTGCCATGCTCAGGGTGGGGCCAGAGCCTCAAACATGCCAGGCCTGCTCTCTGCCTCTGAGTCCCCACCAGTTGACATTGAAAGCTGTAGCTGAAGGCTGGAGAGATAGCTCACCAGGGAGGACCCATGCCTGGTCATGCGCATGACCCTGGCTTGAACCCTGGCACCACATGAAAGATGCTATGGCAACAGAGGAATCTCTGGTGCTGTGGTCTCTCTGACGTGTGTTTGTGTGTGTGTGTGCCCACGCATATGAATGGACAGATGGATGAAAAAGTAACCTAGCTGAGGCTTTATTAATATATGAAAAACATATATTAATAAAGCAAGCCATGGACTTGATCAGCCCAGGGTCCGGGAAGCAATGGAGACATGCATGGCCCCTGCTGCCAGGGACCTGGGCTGCAGAACAGCGGCTACTGAGAGTCCCAGCAGGTCCTTGGGCCTGGCCGTGCCACAGGCTCTCAGGCTGCCAGGACTCAGGAATGAGGCAGGAGGAAAGGGCAGTAGTGTGCCATCGTGCTGCCATCTCCAGGCCCAGGGAGAGGGGAAGATGCTCAGGAAAGAAGGGATAGGCAGAAGCTACCAGGCCAAGCCCCACAGCTGGCCTCGGGCCTTCTCACCTCTCCCATGCTGGCTGAGGATGGCTTCCAAGCTCCAGCCACCTTCCGGAAAGTCATAATAAATCCTGTCTGATGAAAAACAGTCTGGGTGGGAGCCCAGAAAGCATCTCCATAAAGAGACTGACACACCCAGATGCAACACAGAGGTTGGATCCTGGGAGACCAGGACCCCTGCAGGAGGACTGAGGTCTCTGCATGCAGAGGGCCTGCAGGGGGTAGCCACAGAGCAAGAGGTAGGTGGGGCAAGGCTGGGCAAGGGGGGCCCCTGGGAGAAGGTCAGAAGAGCCCCATGGGGGACAGCAAGCCATCCTTCAGTCCAGGCTTGTCTCCCTCTGGGTCTTGCTTGTCTCAGGGTCATTTAGGAAAATAAAATGGCCTGACAGTTTGTTTTGTTTACCAGAGCCCTACTCAGCTCTAGCCTGTGGTGGTACTGGAGATTGAACCAGGGACCTCAGAGCCTCAAGCCTGAAGTCGTTTTGTAGTGCAAGTATGCTGTGTCCCCAATCCCAGTTTGCCTTTTTGAATATCTTTTTTTCTCCTCCACCAGGGTTATTGCTGGGGCTCAGTGCCAGCACTACAAATCTACTGCTCCCAGTGGTCATTTTTCCATTTCTTTTCTATTTTTGTTTTGTTTTGTTTTGTTTTACAAGACAGAAAAATTGAGAGGAGAGGGAGTGAAAAGATAGCCACCTACAGACCTGTCTCACTGCTCATGAAGTACTCCCCTGCAGGTGGGGAGCAGGGGCTTGAACCTGGGTCCTTGCTCTGCCTGGGGGAGCCCTCTTTTTATTTTCTTCCCAAACAGCAGAGGCTGTCTCTGCTACCGGGCATGCAGGGCTTTTCATTGCTTCTCTTTGTCCAAAGGGCTTGCTCTTCTCTGCCTGGCTTTACACTGACCCCACAGGAAGTCTGGTGGCCTTGTAAGACCGTGACATTGAACTTTGCAGCCGCCCTTCCTCTGCTGACCTTGTAAACAGCTTCCTTATGAAATACACACATTGTCTCTGAGGCTCTCTTTACAGCGTCACCTCCAAAACGGAGAATTTTCCATTGCGTGGGGCCCACAGCTGCACACTCAGGCTGGCCCCACTCCTTTCAGGTGGGGACATCTGGATCCCATCAGCCCCTGTCCTCTCTGTGGTGGCTGCGCCAGGGCTCCCCTGCTCCGCAGAGCCCAGCCTCCCTCCACTGAATCCTGTGATTCTCCGAAAGGACACCACCCCTCCCCAATCTTCTGTCAGACAAGTCCCAAGGAAGGGGACCCCCAGAAGCAGGAAATCAGCCCAAAGGCCTCTGGGAGCTAGGATGGGAGAGGGGGTCCCAGGAATTAGATGGGACCTACTGGCAATGGATGCTCAGGGCTGTGCCAAAGTTCTGCCAGGCCTCTCTCTCTAATCAGTTGATAAATAAATCTGTGGGGGAATAGAGAAAATGGGCAGCGAGTGAAGCTGTGTCAGGAAGTGGAGACATTTGATATTTGGGGGTGTCCTGCCTCTGTGCTAAGCAAGTGGGAGATTGCATATCACCCCCAGACCTCCTCACTCCACCATGGCTCCTCACCACCTGTGCCCACCAGGTATGACCTGGAGTGTCTGTGAGGAAACTCCACCCCCAGTGAACTTTGGTGAGCAGCCAGGCCTCGACACCCCTTCCCTCATCAACACCCGCCCCAGCTGGCCCTCCAGGTGCTTGGACACTTGCAATGCAAGGTGTGTGCTCCAGGGACCACCAGTCCCTCCCCCGTTAGTCTCCCTTCCTCACTGCACCCCTGGCCATGTCAGCCTCCCTCAGGGGCTCAGAACACCAGCACTTGAGTCCAAGGAAGTATCCCTGTGGCCTCTGCCCCTCAGGGGGGATGTGACTGGGGACCCCAAAGTGAGCTCCTTTCTGGGGTGGGAGGGGATGGGTAAGATCATCCTGTTATCAGAGGGGAGCTCTGGGCTCTGGACTTGGGATTCTAGGCTCTGGTCTCTAGTTTCTGGGCTCTGGGCTCTGGGTTCAGTTCTGTATTTTGTGCTCTGTGTTGTGTGATCTGAGCTCTAGGCTCAGGGATCTGGGCTCTAGACTCTGGACTGTATGCTCCAGGCTTTGGACCTTCTCTAGTCCAAACTCTAGCTTTTCATGTGAGGAGTCAGGTGAGGAGATGCGTCACAAACAACCTCAACCCAAGTTGATCCTTTCCAAGGCAGGTCCTCAGCTTGCCTTAATTAAGGGAGTTCTACCACCCGAGCAAGAAGGCTGTGGGCTTACTGCACACACACAGACACACACACTGATAAGGGCAGAACTGACCCAAGCATCTCCCCACCCACCCTTCCTGCTTTTTTTTTTTTTTTTTTTAACCAGAGCACTGCTCAACTCTGGTTTATGGTGGTCTGGGGGACTGAACCAGGGACTTAAGAGCCTCAGGCATGAGAGTCTGTTTGCATAACCATTATGCTAGCTATCCCCTCACCCTCTCCCCACTTCATAAAGCCACCTTTACATCATGGATCTACTCACTGATGTTCAGTTGAGAGCACTGAGTGTTTTCATCTGAGTTCAGGGCAACCCCCAGGTCCTCTGGGCCATAAACACAGACCTTTCTTTCCTCCCACTCAGAAACTGAAGTGACAGCCCAGGCCTTGTTCTCTGTAGAGGTGTCAGTCCCTCCATTCCTGGTTGTCTGGGACCTGAGCCCACAGCCCCAAGGCCTCACCTCTCCTGCCTTCCAGGTGTCAGCCCTCATCAGTGAGAATGCGCAACTGCTATTCAGATTTCCCTTTAAAATGAGAGAGATACCACCACTCAGATTAAGCAAGAAAAAGCACTGACTCATATACAGGGAGAGAGGTCATGCTTCAGGAGAAGCTGGATCAACTCAACTCAGATCTCTGTCCCTCTTCCTGCCTCCTGTTTCTGCTTGGCCAGTAGTCATGGCTGAATTTCCTGCCGTCTCCAGTGTCTTTTCTCTAAACATTAGGAAGACTTCCCAGCCACCAAGGAGCTCTGGGTTCAGATCCTATTGATGTATAGCCCATTCCAGAAAGAATTGGCCTCTCTTAGAACTTCTACTGGGAAAAGTCCTAGCCCCCCAATTCACTGGCCCAAACTTGAATCAAAAGCCTGGAAGCAGGACCTGTGTGTGGACGGGAGGTCAGGCACTCCCATCAGCCCCCTCTGCACCACAGGTCCACGCCCTGCCCATGAGAGGAAGGGGAGTGGGAGTCACATAAGGTGGCTTCGCCCCAGGAATGAGGGTTTGAGACCACACTGATGGCAGCACCAAAATACTCACTGGTAGGGGTTAGGGTTATTCTTCCCTCGGTAAGTCTAGGCCTACTGTCATCTTGCTTCATTTGCTCCTCACAGCTCCAAGACAGAGTCCAGTCCCTCCCAGTGGCTTGCAGCCCCCCATCACTCGGCCCTGCTCCCTCTCCCCAGCCCCACTGTTCCTGGAGCCAGGCAGGTCTCAGTGGGTGCCTCCACCAAAAGCCTGGCCAAGTTCTCTCCTAACTCTGTGCCACAGCCAAAGACAAGGTACCAGCATATCCTGGAGACTGGAGGTTTTTCAGAGTATAGCAGGAGTATGAGGCACTGCCCCAGAAGTGGCTGTAAGCACTGAGGCCCAGCTCCTCATGTGGGGGCCCCATCTCAGGTCCAACTGGCCTGTGCCGAGTCCTCTGCCCAGGACTCAGCTCTGGATGGGGGTGCTCATCTCCCACATTCTTTTTCTCCACACTAGTTCCTTATCTTGTGCAAACTACTGACCCTAGAGTAACACACACCAATTTCCAGCCCCAGGCAATCTGATTCCAAATTAGGAGATGGTGGTGTTCTGGGCAGAGCCTTGCTCCCAGGCCGAGTCCCACATGCCCATTCATTGTACACACCAAAAGGGCGTCAGCATTGCAGACCAAGAACTCTTGGTTCGAGCTTTCCCAGACTCCCTGAGAATGAGAAGGGAGTCCCCGCTGTGTCTTCTCATGGCCAAAGGGTCACCCCCAGCATTCCAAACCAGAGATCAGCTCTCATAAAGCACATTTTCATCTCCACCCAAAAATGCCATCCCAAAATGGTATTTCCCCCACAGTGATTTTTAAAGCCTCTTTGGTTTAAAACAAACTGATTGTATAGTCATGAGACAAAGAACAGCAAAGAAAGAGACTGGGCCAAGACTTGATAGCAGAGTTTTTTGTTTTGGGGGTGGGGTGGGACTGTTGACTAAGCCCATCAAAGCCGGAGCTCCACAGCCCTGGGAACTTCCCAGGACGGCTCTAGAAGGGCCTGGCGGTGTGTGATTCTCCACATTTTGATTTTAAAGGGAAGGTGAGACAGGGAAAACCTATCTGGCATGAGACCCTGTGCTGGGCTAGTGTCGCCAGAGAGAGAAGAGACCAGGAACTGAGCGGGAACGCAATGCAATGCCTTTATTGATCAGAGACAAGGCCTTTATATCTTTTGAAATGGAAGTGGCAGGTCAGAAAAGGAAATGGCTAGGAGAGGGGGTGGAGAAAAGAAAAGAGCTTGAAGGTAAAAAGCTTCCATAGCAGCTGTTGCGAAGGTTCTAACCAATGGGATTAAACAATACCCTGCAGGTAGGGCGGGTCTCAGGCAAAACAATGATTATGTAAATAGACCACAGCATCAGGCAATGCAGCATGGAGCAGGGGGGAGCTGGCGTAATGCCCAACAACCCTGGGTTCCAGCCCATGTACAACATGGCAGCACCTTGGATGGAGATGAGGGAGAAGTACTACAGTGTCTCTCTGTATCTCTCTGCATCTCTCCCTCTCTTACTTCAACTCCAAGTAAATGATGAAAAAGCTGAGTCACAGAGGCTCAAGCATGATGCCTTGTTTCATTCCCAGAAGCCACACTAAGGGGGCGGAGAGGGGGAGGTAGCTCATCTGGGCAGGGCACCTGCTTTGCCATGTGAATGACTCAGGTCTGAGCCTGCTCCCCACAGCACTGGGGGAAGCTTCAGTGCTGGGGTGTCTTTCTCTCTCTCCCTCAGTCCCTTTATATCTAAAAAAGTGAATCCAAAGTGGTAAAGCACTGACAACAACAAGAAGAAAAAATTCAGTTAAAAATAAAATACTTAGAACACAAAGAGGACTCTAGTATGAAAACTAGCCTCAATGGAAGATGAGCTCCCAGACAAAAGTAATGAAGCATGTGGGAAAGTTCAATATCAATTGCTCTGAAATCTGTTTTGTATATTAATGTGGTCACTCATTTTCTTCTACAGTACTAGTATGGGACATTTTGTGTATCCTGTCACTTTTTACTGATTTGACTATAACCTACTCAGTTATAGCCTATTTGGCTATACAACCCAAGTTCACTATGTTCAAAAGCCAAGCAGTATACAGCTATGCAGGGGAGAGAAACGTTTTCCTCTCAGAAGTGCAAAACTCTGAAAAGTGGTCAAAGCAGGTGACCTTTTATACCTTTTGGACATGGGCATTCATTTTTTAAAATTTTTATTTATATAATGGAAACACTGAAAAGACCATAAGCTAATAGGGGTACAATTCCACACAATTCCCACCACCAGAACTCCATATCCCATCCCATCCCCGATAGCTTTCCTATTCTTTATCCCTCTGGGAGTATGGAGCCAGGGTCATTATGGGGTGCAGAAGGTGGAAGATCTGACTTCTGTAATTGCTTCTCCACTGAATATGGACACTAACAGGTTGATTCATACTCCCAGCCTATCTCTCTCCTTCCCTAGTGAGGCAGAGCTCTGGGGAAGCGGGGCTCCAGACTTATGGTGGGGTCATCTGCTTAGGGAAGATGGGCATTCATTTATGGAGAATTGACAAGAGAAAGAAAATGGAGTTTGGATAAAAGATCTTCTAAATCTGTTTACTACAAGGGAACAGACCCCCACACACACACTAAAAAAAAAAAAAAGAAGAAAAGAAAATGGAGTTTGGATACTGACTGAGAGGAGAAAAACTGGCAGCTGGGCAGTGGTGCACCGGGTAAAGCGTACGTAGTAAAAGCACAAGGACCTGAACAAGGATTCAGGTTCAAATTCCCTGCTTCCCACCTGCAGGTGGGAGGCTTCACAAGTGGTGAAGTGGTGAAACAGGTCTACAGGTATCTCTCTTTCTCTCTCTCTCTCTATCTTCCCCTCCCCTGTCAATTTCTCTCTGTCCTATCCAATAAAACGGAAAAAAATATCTGCCAGGAGCAGTGGATTTGTAGTGCCAGCACTGAACCCCAGTGATGACTCTGGAGGCAGAGACAGAGAGAAGAACAAAACAGAGTTTATTTGCAGAGTTTCCTCTCCTGAATCCCACATCTGTGGTTATGAAGATGTCCCTTTTTAAAAATTTTTTATATTTATTTATTTTCCCTTTTGTTGCTCTTGTTATTTTTTTATTATTGTTGTAGTTATTATTGTTGTTGATGTCTTTGTTAGATAGGACAGAGGGAAATGGAGAGAGAAGAAGAAGACAGAGAGGGGGAGAGAAAGATAGACACCTGCAGACCTGCTTCACCACCTGTGAAGCGACTTCCCTGCAGGTGGGGAGCCGGGGGGTCGAACAGGGATCCTCAAGCTGGTCCTTGAACTTCTTGCCACATGTGTTTAACCTGCTGCACTACCACCGGACACCCGATGATGTCCTTTTATCTCATGTCTTTCACAGGACTCTGTCTCCTAATTTCAGGGGGACAGAGGAAGGTCACAGTGTCCTGCATGTGCCAGATGCTTCTCAAGTATTTTAATTCAAAATAATCAATATGAAAAGGTGGCACATTTGGGGGGCAGCCTCCCCTGAGCCCCATCAGCTGGAGCATGCACTAAAAATCCAGTCTCACAATCTGTGCTTTTCTACTGGGACCTTCAGGACATTTTTAGTTAGTGTGGCCGCAGCTATGCCTGAGTTTAACCCCTTGTCTTCTTATTAATATTTGTGTTCCATGTCTCCCATCTTTTCTTTCTTCTGGTTCCTCTTCTTGGAGTTATTTATCTTGGTTTATGGTTTCATTCTATCAGGAGCCCACTTCATTCATGAGATAGTACTTGATTCTCATTTCATTACAGAGCAAGCTTAAACCCAGTGTCACAGTTCAGATATAGTCTATTCTATTGAATAATGGTTCCTACATTTTCTGTTTTTCATATATCATAAAAGTACTGCAATTAACATCTCTGTCTGTGCCTCTGTGGGTGCTTGTGTAAGATCAAGCCTCAGAAGTGGAGACTTTAGGTCAAAGGAGATACACTTTTCCTCTTTTATGGGGTTTTCCAAGTTACAGGAAGCTATATTAATTTGTCCCATCTAAACCAAACATCCATTCCCTGCATCCTTGTCAACCCTAGCTAAAGTCAATATTTTACTATTATTAATATTGTTGTTGTCATTGGTCTTCTTTTTACCATTTGATTGGGGTTAATGGATTGCAGTAGAGTGGGTACAATTATTCACCTTCCCATGTCTACAAAACACTCTCACCCCAACCTTAGGTCCTTTTCCAACATCCTGTACCCTCATGTCCTCTCCATCTCCTCCTTCTCCTTTACTTTGGTGCAGTGTATCACACCCAGTCCAAGTTTCACCTTGTGTTTTCCCTTCTGTCCTTGTTTCTTAAGTTCCGCCTATGAGTGACATCATCCAGATTGTGCCTCTCTTTTTGGGCTTATCTCACTTAGCATGATGCCTTCTAGCTCTCTCCAAAATGAGATAAAGGAGATGACTTCATTATTTTTAACAGCTGAGTAATATTCTGATGTGTGTTACTTGTGGTCATTCTATCTGGGGAGGTTGACAGTCACTATTATTTTAATGTGCATGTCTCTGGGTCTATGTGGTAACCTACATAGGGATACATATTTGCACTTCTGGGATTGTCTAGTGGCATGAGCTGAACTGAATCTCCTCCAGATTCACACAGTGAAAGTCTTAAGCACTGTGGTATGGGAGGTAGCGCAGTGGATAAAGCATTGGACTCTCAAGCATGAGGTCCTGAGTTCAATCTCCAGCAGCACATGTACTAGAGTGATGTCTGGTTCTTTCTCTCTCTTCTTATATCTTTCTCATTAATAAATAAATAAAATCTTTAAAAAAAAAAAAAGAAAGAAAGAAAGAAGAAAGTCCTAAGCACTAACAACTCAGATGTGGTAGTATTTGGAGACAGGTCTTTGAAAAAGTAATTAAAGGAAAATGAGATCATATGGTGGCCTTCATCCAATGTGACTTGTGTCCTTACAAGAAGATGAGCTTGGGACACAGCTTGGTGTTCTCATAGAAGAAAGGCGGTTGGTGTGAGAACATGGCTGAAAGCAGCCGCCGGCCAGAAAGAGAGACATCTCAGAAGAAACCAGCCTGCAGCACCTTGATTTGGGCACATCCCTTCTAGAATTGTGAGAAAATTGAATTCCTGCTATTTGAGCTCCAGCAAGCAAACATGGAAACTCATTCCTATTGCATTTGTTGTCTGGACTCTTCTTTTTCTTAATGCTTTGTAGGTGTGCATTACCTAATCTCAGAAGGATTCTTTGTCTCTGGCGCCATGTGATTTATGAGTTACACTGAGACATTTCTGATAATGACAACACTAAATCACACAGGACATCAATAAAGCAGATATAAACTGGAAAAAACCCTGAAAGAACAAAACTACATGGTCACCTTACCACTATCTGTTATATCTGCTGCCAATTTTTCTCCAAGCATATTAATTTTTTGTAAGAGTTTTAATTTTTTTACTTTTGAACCAGTTTTAGGCTTATAGGACATTGAAAAGGGAGTATAGAGTTCCCATGAACCTTTGCCCCAACCTCCACAATATCCACTCTCCCTCCCCACCTGCTTAGTCAGGTATCTATGACTTTTATATTATTGCGACTTGCATTATTGTGGTGCATTAAAAGCCTCTACCCTGTGAAGGACATTGTTAAGAGAGCAGAAATACATGCTGCAGGCAGAGAGGAAATCTCTGTCATGTCTCAGTCTGCTAGAGAACTTCTTTCCCAGATGGAGTAGAGCTCAAGGAAATACAGCAAGCTTTGTAAGTATGTGGACCTGGGCTTGATCCCCAGCATCTTATAGATTTGTCTTTATTTTATGAGATAGAGTGGTAGAGAGGCCAGAGCAGTAGCCTGTCATATATAGTACCTAGGGTCAAATTCAGGACTTCATGCTTGCTAGTCCAAAACACTGCCCCTAGGCCACTTCCCAGGCTGCCATAAATACAGAATTTAATTTAAAAAAAAAACTTTTATCCAAAAGTAAACATTAACAAAACAACCAAGACATTTTTAAAAAAAAGTAAAAAAGATCTGAACAGCTCAACAGAGGACAAACAGATGGCAAGCAAGTTCATGGAAAGAGACTTTCAACATCCTATATGATTAGGTGGCTGTAAAACAAACCAGAGACGGCACACCACTGCGCAACTCTTAGAAAGACTACGGTCCAGAGCACCAGCAGCACCTACTCCCAGCTAGAACCTGGAAACAGGGCAGCTCTCACTTAGTGCTGATAGAAGTGTAAATAGCACACCCAGTTTGGCAGATAGCCCCTTGCAAAGCTAAAATCAGGTTGCCACACAATCCAGCCTTGGATCCCCTAGGTATTTACCCTGATGAATTGCAATCTTGTTTGCACCAAATCTTCCTCACAAATATTTACAGCAGCTTGGCTCATGCTTGCCAGTAATAGGAAGCAACTTAGTGGAGTCCAACTTGGCAATTCTTTCTTTTCTGCATTGGCAGTGTGTCTCAGAAAATCACTGCCAAACCCAAGGTCGCCTAGACTTTTTCCTGTTATCTTCTACAAAGTTTATAGCTTTGAATTTTACATCTAGGTCAATGATCCATTTTGAGTTGATTTGATGGAAGAGGTTAAAGTCTGTTTGTTGAAAATGTTGTCTCCATTCTTCATTTGCTGCTTTTGCTGTTTTTTAAAAAAACTATTTGACTCTATATGGCTCTATTTGTAGTTCTGTTTTTCAGTTCCATTGATCTGTTTCTCCTTTCACCAGTATCTCAATGTCTTGATCACTTCAGTTTTACAGTAAACCTTGAGATTAGGGGTATGACTGTGACATTAGTGTCCCCCAAGTTTGCTTTTCATGACTCTGTCGGCTATTTCAGGCTTTTCAACTTTCCAAAATAAACTTTACAATCAGTTTGTCAATAATCACAAATTAACTGAATTGGCACCTTACTACTGAGTCTCCCAACCCATTTTTATTGGGGAATTAATGTTTTACATTCAACAGTAAATACAATAGTTGTACAAGCACCAAATTTCTCAGTTTTCCATATAACAATACAACCCCCACTAGGTCCTCTGTCATCCTTCTTGGACCTGTATTCTCCCCCACCCCACCCACCCCACAGTCTTTTACTTTGGTGCAATACGCCAATTCCAGTTCAGGTTCTACTTGTGTTTTCTCTTCTGATCTTGTTTTTCAACTTATGCCTGAAAGTGAGATCATCCCATATTCATCCTTCTGTTTCTGACTTATTTCACTTAACATGAATTTTTCAAAGTCCATCCAGGATCGGCTAAAAACGGTGAAGTCACCATTTGTAATAGCTGAGTAGTATTCCATTGTGTAAATATACCATAACTTGCTCAGCAACTCATCTGTTGTTGGACACCTGGGTTCCTTCCAGGTTTTGGCTATTACAAATTGTGCTGCTAAGAATGTATGTGTACACAGATCTTTTTGGATGGGTGTGTTGGGTTCCTTAGGATATAACCCCAGGAGAGGAATTTCAGGATCATGGGTAGGTCCATTTCTAGCCTTCTAATCAGAAAAAGTTCTCCAGACTGTTCTCCACAGAGGTTGGACCAACTGACATTCCCACCACCAGTGTAGGGGGGTTCCTTTGACCCCACACCCTCTCCAGCATTTGCTGCTGTTACCTTTTCCGATGTATGACATTCTCACAGGAGTGAAGTGATATCTCATTGTTGTCTTGATTTGTGTTCCTCTGGCAATCAAAGACTTGGAGCATTTTTTTTTCATGTGTGTCTCAGCCTTTTGGATTTCTTCTGTGGTGAATATTTTGTCCATGTCCTCTCCCCATTTTTGGATGGGGTCCTTTGTTTTCTTGTGGTTGAGTTTGGCAAGCTCTTTATATATTTTGGTTATTAAACTCTTGTCTGATGTACGGCATGTAAAGATCTTCTCCCATTCTGTGAGGGGTCTCTTGGTTTGGGTAGTGGTTTCTTTTGCTGTGAAGAAACTTTTTAATTTTATGTAGTCCCATAGGTTTATGTTTGCCTTAGTCTTCTTTGTAATTGGATTCATTTCATTGAAGATGTCTTTAAAATTTATGCGGAAAAGAGTTCTACCAATATTTTCCTCTAAGTATCTGATAGTTTCTGGTCTAACATCCAAGTCCTTGATCCACTTGGAATTTACTTTTGTATTTGGTGAAATATAGTGGTTCAGTTTCATTCTTCTGCATGTTTCAACCCATTTTTCCCAACACCATTGGTTGAAGAGACTCTCTTTTCCCCATTTAATAGTCTGGGCACCTTTGTCAAAGATTAGATGTCCATAGATGTAGGGACTCACTTCTGGGCTCTCAATTCTATTCCACTGGTCAGTGTGTTTATTCATGTTCCAGTACCAAGCAATTTTGATGACAATGGCCCTATAATACAATTTGAGATCTGGGAGTGTGATGCCTCCAGTTCTGTTCTTTCTTCTCGAGATTGTTTTGGCAGTTCTAGGTCTTTTCTGGTTCCAGATAAACATTTGTAGCATTTTTTCTATTCTCCTAAAAATGTGGTTGGGATCATGATGGAGATAGTATTAAATTTATATATGGCTCTGCGTAGCATATTCATTTTGATGGTGTTTATTCTTCCACCCAATGAACATGGAATATCTTTCCACTTCTTTGTGTCTATTTCAATTTCCTTGAGTAGTGACTCAGAATTTTCAGTGTACAAGTCTTTCACTTCTTTGGTTAAGTTTATTCCTAGATATTTTATTGTTTTTATTGCTATAGTAAAAGGAATTGATTTCTGGATTTCAACTTCTTCTAACTTAGTGTTTGCATAGAGGAATGCCACTGACTTTTGAATGTTAATTTTGTAGCCTGGCACCTTAATGTATTGCCTGATGATTTCCAAAAGCTTCTTGCTGAATTCCTTAGGTTTTTCTATGTATACTATCATGTCATCTGCAAATAGGGAGAGTTTAACTTCTTCTCTTCCAATCTGTATGCCTTTAATTCCTTGCTCCTGCCTGACTGCTATGGCAAAAACTTCCAACACTATGTTGCATAATAATGGTGATAGTGGGCAGTCCTGTCTAGTACCTGATCTGAGGGGAAATGCTTCCAGTTTTTCACCATTGAGTATGATTTTGGCTGTAGGTTTACTATATATAAACTTCACTATCTTCAGGAATTTTCCATCTATTCCCATTTTTGTAGCATTTTGATCATAAAAGGATGTTGGATTTTGTCAAAGGCTTTCTCTGCATCTATTGATAAGACATCTGGTTTTTGGTCTTGCTTTTGTTGATGTGGTGGATCATGTTGATTTATTTACATATATTAAACCAACCTTGCATGTCTGGGATAAACCCCACTTGGTCATGATGAACAATCTTTTTAATAGACTGCTGTATCCATTTGACTAGAATTTTGTTTAATATTTTCGCATCTATGTTCATCAGAGATATTGGTCTGTACTTTTCTTTTTTGGTTGTGTCCCTGTCTGCTTTTGGTATCAGGGTGATGTTGGCTTCATAGAAGCTGGCAGGGAGTATTCCAGTGTCTCAATCTTCT
Organism: Erinaceus europaeus; assembly: GCF_950295315.1. NCBI lineage: Eukaryota > Metazoa > Chordata > Mammalia > Eulipotyphla > Erinaceidae > Erinaceus > Erinaceus europaeus. The sequence goes on from NC_080164.1 coordinate 16,863,111, forward strand.
GGAAGACTTTTCTTTTTAATTTTTTTTTTTTTTGCTTTTTAAAAATATTTATTTATTTATTTATTTCCTTTTTGTTGCCCTTGTTATTTTTATTGTTGTTGTAGTTATTATTTTTGTTGTTGATGTCATTGTTGTTGGATGGGACAGAGAGAAATGGAGAGAGGAGGGGAAGACAGAGAGGGGGAGAGAAAGACAGACAGACACCTGCAGACTTGCTTCACCGCCTGTGAAGCGACTCCCCTGCAGGTGGGGAGCTGGGGGCTCAAACTGGGATCCTTGGGCCAGTCCTTATTGGAAGACTTTTAAATATGATGTGTTTTGGTGTCTTTAAGTCTGGGTTAATTATTTTTGGGGCATTCTGGGCTTCTTGAACATTTATGTCTTTGGTGTTGTCTAGATTAGAGAAGTTCTCAGCTATCATGTCCTGAAGAATGCTTTCTTCCCCTCCCTCTCTTTCTTCTTCTGGTAAGCCAATAATGTATATATTATTTCTTTTGAAGTCATCCCATATGTCTCTGGTGTTTTTTTTTCAGTATCTCTTAATCTCTTTTTGAGATCTCTTACTTCTTTTTTAGTTGCCTATAATTCGTCCTCGATCTTGCTAATTCTGTCTTCAGCCTCATTGATTCTATTCTCTCTCCCCTCTACTGTTTTCTGGAATTCATTTATTTTCTTACCCTGTTCTGATGCTGTTTTAGCTTGTTCAGCTAATTGTGTTCTTAGTTCAGCTGTTTCAGCTCACTAATAACCTTGAGATAATTAGTGTTTTCTTCCAGGGTCTCATTTGTTGTTTATGATAACAATTCTTGTTCTGATAACAATTCTTTCAAACTCTTTACTCACTCCTGTGATTATTTCCTTAACTAGTGTTTGGATGTTGACCTCATTATTTTGTGCTTCAACCTTTAGGGGGCTTTTAGCTGGACTCTGAAGGTTTTCTCTCCCACCACATTACCTCTCTCCTCTCTCTTTCATTAGCATTATCTCTCAAGGTCTCCTGTCTTCTGAGTGCTCCTTGGTCGGAAGAGAGAAGACCCTAGAGGGTGTGTGGGCTAAGAAATGGCCCAGTTCATGTTCCCTCTCTATGCTCAGCCATTGGCTTGGATCTTCAGCATGTTCTGGGGTGGGGTGGGGGGGTTCTTAATGTGTATCCCTTATGGATAAAGAGGGGCTGCTATAAACATTTATATTTGGAAGAGCTTGTTCCTCATTGTTATTACAAAATTTGCCTGGCTATCCTTGTGCATTCTTCTCCTAGATGACTTTTAGAATTAGCTTGTAAAGTTCCATTTTTAAAACTCCATTAAGTTTTTATAGGGATTTCACTGAATTTATAGATTAATTTTCAGAGAATTTACATTTCTACGATATTGGATCTTTACCAGGACCCATTTATATGAGGGGAACCAGCTAAATGACTTGGGAGTGGGCACAAAGCTGAAGGATCAGTGCTGTGCCAGGCTCATGAGCCAGGCAAAGGGCAGCTACTGGGGCCTTAGAGGAAAAGTTGTTTTACAAAATGCAAAATCAAGCCACCTATGTTTTTTTCTGACAATGTGTTGAGAGCAAGTGACCCTCTTACATGTAAAAGGATGAATCTTTGGCCACACAGCATGGGGAGGGAGAGGGTCTCTCTGTTATAAGTTCTTCTGATCAGAGGCCTGGCGTTGGCCCACCCAGTTAAGCGCACATAGTACAAAGAGCAAGGACCTGTATAAGGATCCGGGTTCAAGGCCCCGGCTCCCCACCTGCAGGGGGGAATGCTTCACAAGCTGCGAAACAGATCTCCAGGTGTCTCTCTTTCTCTCTCCCTCTCTGTCTCCCCCTCTTCTCTCAATCTCTCTGTCCTACTCAATAAAATGGGGGGAAAAATGGCCACCAGAAGCAGTGGATTTGTAGTTCTGGCACTGAGCCCTAGTGATAACCCTGAAAGTGGTAAATAAATAAATAAATAAATAACACTTCCACGCTCTCTCCATGTGGTCATGTAAGTAAGAAATAATGTCCCTAGGGGGTCGGGTGGTAGCGCAGTGGGTTAAGCACGCATGGCACAAAGTGCACGGACCAGCTTAAGGATCCCATTTCAAGCTCCTGACTCCCCACCTGCAGGGGGGTTGCTTCATAAATGGTGAATCAGGTCTGCAAATGTCTGTCTTTCTCTACCCCTCTCTATCTCCCCTCCTCTCTTTATTTCTCTCTGTCCTATCCAACAGCAACATCAATAACAACAACAATAATAACCACAACAATGATAAAAACAATAAGGGCAACAAAAGGGAAAAAATAGCCTCCAGGAGCAGTGGATTCATGGTGCAGGCTCCCAGCCCCAGCAATAGCCCTGGAGGCAGGAAGAAAAAAAAAGAAGAAATGGAAATTTATAAAAAAGAAAGAAAGAGGGGTCTGGTGATGGCACTCTTGGTTGAGCACATGTATTACAATGAGCAAGGACCTGGGTTCGAACCCCCCGTCCCCACCTGCAGGGGGAAAACTTTGCAAATGGTGAAGTAGTGCTGCAGGTGTCTCTCTGTCTCGCTCCCTATCACCCTTTTGATTTCTGGCTGTATCTATCCAGTAAATAAAGAAAATTTTTAAAAAAGAAAGAGAGAAAGAAAGAAAGAGAGAAAGAAGGAAAGAAAGAGAGAGGGAAGGAAGGAAGGAAGGAAGGAAGGAAGGATGTCCCCCAAACGGAGGCTGGGGACCTACATGCCAGTGGTAGAGTAAGATGATGGTTCAGTTGCGGGTGAAATGTACTGATACCTATTCCAGGAAACTGTGGAAATACACCTTTGTGACAACAAAAATCCTGTTAAGTCAACACTTTCTCAGGAAAGTGATATTGGAATTGAAAATAAATAAACATATAAATAATTAGATTTTCAAATTGTAAGCGTCATCCAAACAAGACTGGAAAAAATAAACAGTTGGCATCAGAGCACTGAAGCACTCTGAGAACCGGGAAACCAAGTCATTCTGTTTCCTTGGGGGCCAGAGTAAGCGAGGGAGGCATGATGGGAGAATGAGCTGGGCCTGGAATAGGGTAATAGCCTTCTCAGAGAGTCAGGAAAAGAGGGATGAGGCTGGACAGGGCTGGAGCAAGTCTCGTAGAATCAAACCTCCCCTATGCAAAAGCCTCTTGCAAACATGGCCTAGGACAGTTCTGTGCCCACTGTCCAAGCAAAGCTGCCCACAAGTGAGTCTCCGCATGTGAGGGCGATCTGGCTGTGACATCCATCACCCTATTGATCGCCAGGGTTGATTCGGCTGCTCTGGCTGGCTAGGCGGGTGTCCCCTTCCTCCCTCACCGCTCCATGTGCGTCCCTCCCAAAGCCGCGCGCTCGGTCGAAGAGGACGGCCTTCCCCGAATAGAGACGGACCGGTTCTCGGTCGAGGGTATACGAGTAGCTGCGCTCCCCTGCTAGAACCTCCAAACAAGCTCACAACTTAGTCTCCCTCCATGGTTCTCCCTCAGATGGACAGGGGTAAGCACCACTTAACAGTGCCAGTGTTGTCACTGCTGAGTGTCTGCTCATGGGGGTCAAGCCCCTCCATGGGTGGCAACGCAAGTCCTGGCTGGGGGCAGAGGAAGCACCGGAGAGGACAGGGAGCCGTCCTGGTGGCTGCTCAAAGTTGTCTTTCTGAATCCTTCTCCAAAGGTCATTTGAACTGACCTGAGTTCTCCTAGAACCATTTGGGGCCCCACAGCCACTGCTGTGCCCTAGACTGGACCTTTTCTCTTCTACCTTTACATTAAAAAAATAATAATAATCTGGTATCAGTTGTGGGCCAGTCCAGTCCAGAGTAGAGGGACCCAGGGTGCCTGGGAGGGTTTGCACAGACTTGGAGGCAGCAGCACTGCTGAGACTCACACAGAATGACTAAAAATTTTCCCCAGAGAGCACTGGTATTCCAGGAAGGGAATTCCAGCAGAGACACCCAGCACGAAAGGACATAGAGTTCAAGGAAGCTGTGATTGTTCTGAGTCACTGAATCACACAGGCAGGGATGGGGGGGGGGCGGGTGAGAGGCTTGACTGACCAGGATGGAGGGGCCCCCATGTGACAGCCAGCACCCACGCCAGGCACTGCCAAGCACCCACTAGCTCTCAGCTTTTCTCTTCTCCCTCTGGAACACTCTGAGGACAGCAGACCCTGGAGATGAAGACCTGGCCCTGGTGCCTGTGGGTCTTCTCCCAAGTCCTGGCCTGTCCTCTTCTCCTGCCCATATCCCTGAGCACCCCCCATTCTCCCTGGAGCCCACCACCACAACTGTTAGTAGCTTCAGTCTCTCATGGGTACCTACCACCCCACTGTGACCTCTAGTGTTCACCTGCCTGGCCCTCCTGCTAGTTCCTAGCTCCCCAAGGACAAGCCCTGCCCTGCTCTACACATTGTGTGTTCTCATGCCCGGCATGGTGCTGAGCACATAGTAGGTCCCCCAGGGCTGTTGTGCTAAATAAAGGATCTCAGTTGTTTTCCACAACACAGGTCCTCTGTCTCTCCAGTTGCATGCTGGGAGCATGTTGTTCTTGCCCAAGCTGCTCTCTTGGGTGAATAAGAAGAAAATAACATGGTAAGATTGGCCCGGATGGGTAAAAGAAACAGCATCATGGTTGTGCAGATGCTCTCATGCTTGAGGCTCCAAGGTCCAAAGTTCAATGTCAAATCCCCAGCACCACCAAAGTCAGAGCTGAGCAGTGCTCTGATAAAAAAAACTAATGCCTGGGAGATGGCTGGGCATGCAGAGCGCACACCGCACACCTTGGCATGTACAATGCCCCGGACATGACCCCTGACATTGCATAGGCGCACTACAGAGAACACCAGGGGGAGATCCATGGTGGTGGAGTAGTCTTGATCTCTCTCTTTCTCCTTTCTCTCGTGCTCTCTTCCCCACCACCTTCTCCCCATAGAGATAGAGACTGTGTGAATATTGGAACAGAGAAAAAGTTCAACACTATTGCACAACGGCAAGATCTGGGTTCGTTTCCTGAGACTGCATTAAAAAATATCACATGGAGGCAGGGCAGTGGCCCACTTGGCAGAGCACATGTTACCAAGTTTGAGGCCCTGGGTTCAAGCCTCCTGAGTGACAGAACAATGCTACAGGTATCTCTCTCTCTCTCTCTTTTCCCTCTCTCCTTCTCTATATCTTTCTGTCTGTATTAGAAAATAAAAGAGGGAGGGGCTGGGGAAATAGCATAATAGTTCTCCAAAAAGACTCACCTGGCCTGAGATACCAAAGGTCCCAGGTTCAGTCCCCAGCACCTGTGGTGACGCATTATACCAGTGACCATCGATGGAAGTCCCGACACAGTGCTGACATCAGCCTTGGCGACAGTGTGCAGTAGTCTGCGCAGGCGCATGGGCGACTGTGGGCAAATCCAGGCTGTGCTGGTGTACAAAGAAAAGTACAGCCAGCCGGAACTCGCCCTCTTTGGCTGTTGCTGCTTCTCCTGGCCAGAAGCATCTTGGCAGAGATGTGCCAGGTTCCGCCATGGCTATTTCTCCTGGGAACTGAACACGTGTGACTCTACTAACCGGTAAACTTTTAGACCCCTCTACAGCCATGAGCAACTTTTACCTCAGCTGATAATTGTTTATTTTATGGGACTAAACTTTTGATAACTATATTCAGACTTTATAGACCTGGAGTATTCTTAACCCTTGATAAGTGCTTATTTTGCCTTTTACCTGTTTCACCCTAATTAATAAACCTTGTATTGTTTAAACCAGTTCCCAGATCCCGCTGTGAAGCCTTTCACATGCTGCAAGCAGCCTTTAACCAAACCCTTTTTTAAGTTAAATAACAACAAACACCAACATAAACCAGAGATTTGCAGTGCTCTGGTAAACTAACTGCAACAACAACATAAAGGAAGCTGTAAGCTGTTTCTGATCAATTGAAAAGTAATAATAAAGTCCAGAAAGAAATGGGGGAATGGCTACTGGAGCAGTGGAATTGTGAAGGCACTGAGTCTTAGTGAAAACCCTAATAGCAAAACAAAACACCATGATGCAGCCTGGAGAGTGGTGCTGAGCCCTGGATTTGCAAGCTTGAGGTCCCAAGTTCGATCCCCTGTATCTTATGTGCCAGAGTGATGCTCTGGATATATATCTAGCTGGTGGAGTTCTGGTAACCACTGACCCAGCAGGAGGAAAGCTCCTGGGCAGCGTTCACTCCTTCCTGTGGTATAGATGCATCTGCCTATCAGTCCGCCTGTCTGTGTCGATGCCCAGCCTTCACGCACTGAATGCAGCGCTAAGGGAAGGACACAGGGCAGCTCTGAGAGGGTGGAGGGTGGAACTGGTGCCCCTGACCATATACAGTTGATTCAGGAGGAAGCTGCCAAATATTTGTAAATAGTCCCGAAGTACATAGTCAGTGCTGGAGAGGACAGTGTGGGGAACAGGCCTGAATGCTTGCTCTCCAGGCCACGGCAGTGCTGTGCCCCCACTGCAGCCCAGCCGGCCTCCCCGTTTCCACTTTTTGTTCTTTGTGTTTTTGTGTGGCACTAGGGAATGGACAGGGCTTATGCATCTGTGACACCACTGAGCAGCCTCCCCAGCCCAATGTTTGTATTGTACATCCTTAGATGGATAGAGAGACAAACAGACAGACAGACAGACAGAGGGAAGACAAGGAGAGGCATCAAGGCACCATCATCCAGAGGTCTGAGGGTGCTGCCCACGGTGCTCCTATGTGTGCTGGGGCTCTGAGCTGGGGCCTGGCACAAGGTCAGACAGGGTCTCTTCTGGCTGACCCCCACTTTCCAACTGTGCAATGCTGGCTGCACCCATTAGCTTCTTAGGCTCCCCATTTGTGAAACAGGAGCCCTTGCTCAGCCTAGCAGTTTCTGGTTTTGCTGAGGCTCCACTGAGCACAGCCAGGCTTTGTGGCAGGAATCATCCCAGCCAGAGCCAGAGACGTGGCCTCAGAGGACAGTAAGGAGCAGCTACCTGCTGGGGAGCCCTCTGCTCCATCCAGCCTTAGGGTTCCCCGCCTGCCGCTGGCCTGACCACAGGCACACAGATGTGGTAGCACCTACCTCTGTCTGACCCCCAGCCCTGCTCCCCAGCCCCTCTAGCTCCTCCTTCCAGAGACCTTAGCCTTGTGGAAGCCAGAACTTCCAGGAGCAGCTGGAGGCCACGGCTGTAAATCAGGATACATCCAAGCCTGAGCCCAGAGGATCACACTGATCACCCCCAAATCCCATCCCACCCACGCTGAGCTGGGGCCCAACCCAGGATCAACCCCAGACCTTCCACCAACTCCCCCTGGTAAAAATGTCAGAGGTCTTGTAAGTCAATATTAAATCACTAATAAAAATAAAAATGAGTATCAGAGTCAGACCTCCTCTCTGGCCACACAAGCACCTTGGATAGACATGTTCTAGGAAGAGCTCAGGGCTTCTCTGCTCCCCTCAACTGCCCTGGGCCCCTCTCACCTGCTCGAATTCCCCCTCACCTGCCCATGGTCCATCTCACCTGCCCTGGGCCCCTGTCTCCTACCCTGGGTCCCTGTCACCTGCCCTAGGTCCCTGTCACCTGCACTCACCTGGCCAGGCTGGCTAGGAGGGAGGGAATGGTCACTGAGAGTCTCTGTAAGAGGGAGGCCTGGTGCTCTCTCTGGGCACACCAAACCTGTCCCCAAACCCTGGGAGTATTTTTTCCATATTTATTTTCCTTTTTGTTGCCCTTGTTTTTTATTGTTGTTGTAGTTATTATTGTTTTTGTGGGAGTATTTTCCTGTAGGGTTGTGGATGGGCAGTCTGGAAGTTGAGGTGACCTTGGAGGGACCCTGTATCATGTGTCTTGACTTTAAGGGGGAGATATCCCACAGAGATCTGAAGCAGAGAGTCTCCTGTGGGAAGCTGAGTTAGGATGAGGCCATGGACAAGGGAGGTCAGGTAGCACTGCGACGGGGGTCTAGCCAGTACCACTCAGAAGGAAGGCCGTTGTCTCAGACCAGGCCTTAGGGTCACCTCACCAGCCAGACTCAGAAGGGGGACCTGCAGGCTGGCCTTGGCCACCTGTGCAGACCTCATGGGGCCTGATGCCCCCAAGGCCCTGGCCCACCCTGCACTGGACCCCCCTGGACATTCCAGCATGGCTGTGAGTGTGGGACCATGCCATCTATGAGAGGGAAGTCTGTTCCATTCATCCCTGAGCCTGTCACCTAGGAGTTACCCCCACAAATCTCAGGGGACACTAGGCATGCCAACTGTTCTCAGTCCTGTGGTCACAGATGCCTGGCCAGTTCCCGAGAGTTGAAGGTCTTGAGGGCCTCTCCCTCAGCCCGTGTGGAATTCCCTGGGGAATACAGGCTCCCCTGTGGAACATCAGGGCTAAGGAGACCCAAAGTCCTCCCTGTACCCTGTGCCCACACAGACCAGGGACTCCGGGGCCCAGAGGGGACTCACATCTCCAGGTCACAGAGATGGGGGTCACAGTAGGCCTGGCACCAAACCCAGACCCCCTTCCGGCTCTCATGGCTCATCCTTCTGCTCCCAGGCTCCCCTCAGATTCAGACAAAGCTCTCCTGAGCCCGAGCATGGACCCCCGGGCCCCCGCTCCCCCCAGGCTGCGCTCTGGCCAGGGCAGGAAAGTACTGTCTAAACAGAGCTGTCACCCAGGCCAGGTGGGCCTCTGACACACAGCAGGAATTTTCCATTTGCGCATCCCTGCTGGTGACGATCCAAGACCTCTTTAAGTTTTTTATTTTTATTTTTTTTAATTCCAATACTCTCCTTTGTCTCATAAAAGCACATACTGGAGTCCCTAAAACCTCAGCATGGGTTCAGGGCCCCCTCACCACCACCTTTTGCCACCCAGGAAGCCTTGTCCATTACCTGAAGTAGAGAATTCTAGAATGTGGGAACAGGACCATGCTTTTAAACAGTCAAAATTGACAGTGAGGTTGAAGTTGAGAGAGAAGGGGAGCAGGCCTGTATTGTTCCCCTAGGAGGAGTGCAACCAAGATCAAAAGCACAGGCTCAAAACCATAGGGAAAAAAGGCAAATATATGTAATTATAGATAGATAGTTACAGAAATAATAGTCAATGCGCATTATATCTGTGATCTTGGGTAATCCATTGCAATTTCCAATAGAGGGAATGGGGACACAGAACTCTTGTGGTGGGAAAGGTGTGGAATTATACCCTTGTTATCTTATAATTTTATAAATAATTACTGAATCAGTAAATAATAATAATAATGGTGAACACAGGGGGGGAAATAGTCATCTAACTAACCGTGACACTGTTCTGTATCTGTCAGACCAGCTCTTTAAGATCCAAGGTCCTGAGAGAGACCCGAAGCCACGTGGGGGAGTCCCAAACATGGAGCCACAAGGAGGAGTGGAGCTCTGAGCCCTGAGCCCTGAGCCATCATAGGCAGCAACAGCTAGCTCACAGGGGTCCCCAGAAAAGGTTGGGTGCCAGTGATAAATTACCGGTGACCTTTTTTTCCAGCAGAATCTCAAAGACCCTACTGCTTCCTTCTCTGGAAAAACCAGTGGGTGGTATCTCCTGCACTACACCACAGCCTGGGAGTGCTTCTCAGGTTGGGAAAGACTTGGCCTTATGTCCAGAGCATCCTCGGGGAGCTATGATAAGGGTCTTGACCTTGAACTTGAGGAGTACTGGCAAGGAGGCTGGGTCTGCTCTGGGAGACCAGCTGGGCTGGAAACTGAGTCTCGGAAGATATTTGTGGAACTGGCCACAGGGAGAGGGAGTCATAGGTGAGACACATGTATGTCCCCAGGCAATATCGCTGCTGGGGAGAACATTAGCTGTGCCCACGGGGCAAGTTCACAGCCAAGGACAGTGGAGCAGACAGTGGCATACCTGGTAGAGCACACATATTACTATACAGAAGAACCCAGGTTCAAGCCCCATCCCCACCTGTGGGAGGCAGCTTCGTGAGTGGTGGAGTAGTGGTATAGGTATCTCTCCTTCTCTGTGTCTTTCACCCTCTACCAAAAGAAAAAAAAAAAACAGAAAGAATAAATAAATCAACAAATGAAAAAAAAATTCACAGCCACAGGGGAGATCCTGCCTCCACTGGCCCAATAGCATTCTCTAAGCTTCTCCCAAGCCCCAGCAAATGTTTCATGGAATTCTCACCAACTGCCCCCAAACAAAAGTTCCCAAAATGCTGGACCTTGTTCAGGGAGGTTCCACAGAGAGCACCGGTCTGCCATTGTCTCTTCTATCTGCTTGAAGTGACAGTACTAAAATGAGGCCCAGAGAGAGTTCAGGAAGGCAACAAAGGGTGTTACAGAGTCATAATCAGGGCTCAGCAGTGGTGCACTGGGTAGAGTGCTCATGTTACAATGTACAAAGGCCTGGGTTCAAGCCTCCAACGCCCATCTGCAGGGAGCAACTTCACAAGTGGTGAAACAATGCTGCAGGTGTCTCTCTGTCTCTCCATTTCTATCTGCTCCCCCTCAATTTCTCTCTGTCTCTATCCTAGATAAATAAGTTAAAATTAACATTTAAAAAAGAGAAAGAGTTGTGGGTCTGGCAGTGAAGCACCCAGTTAAGCACACGTAGTACTACCAGTGAAGCAGATCTTCAGGTGTCTTTATTTCTCTCTCTCTAACTCCCCCTCCTCTCTAATTTCTCTCTATCTCTATCTAGTAAAATGGGAAAAAATGGCTGCCAGGAGCAGTGGATTCAAGCCCCAGTGATAACCCTGGAGGCAGAGAGAGAGAGAGAGAGAGAGAGAGATGGAGGGAGAGAGAAAGTGGTTATGTCCACAGTCAAATAAGTTTGGAGACCAAGTGTGAAGCACCCCAGCTCTGCAGATGGCTTCCAGGGTTTCTTCAGGTCCACAGTAGAGATGCTCAGGAGAGCAAACTTGTTCCTTGAGGGACATCTGGTACTGAGCCCCAGAAATAACCCTAGTGGGAAAAATGATGCTTATCTGTTGGGGAGACCATGTCTGCATCTGGAGCTTCCAGTCCAGGGAGGTGACGATGACCTGTATGTCTGTCACTGCTGGGGAGGGGAGTGGCAGATCACAGCACGGGGAGGTAGGCAGTGACTTCCCTAGGGTCAAGCAGGACTGTCCTGGGGGGAGGGAGGGGGAAGAGCAGGAGCAAGCCTGGTAGAGGGAGCACTTGCAGGTGAGACTTCCAGCCTGGAGAGGTTGGGGGAAGAGGACTAACAAGGACCCTAAGGGAAGACATGTTAAGAGTTTGGGTCCAAGTTCAGACAGCAAAGGGAACTAACTCTTTAAGGGTTCAAGCCAGAGTCCCAAGCCACTGTTTGGGGGTATTTGATACTCAGAAAAGGTGAGTGACTTTTCCTGCAGCCAAGGCAGAGGAAGTGATCCCTGCCCTGGAGTTGGATGTGGGGGGAGCTGAGAGGAGGGTGTGAGTGAGAAGGAGAAGAGTGGACCGTTAAAAGGATGCTCCCCACCCTCCCAGAGTTCATCGCAGACTTGGCAAGAAAACCCTGGTCTCAAGCTGTTTCCACTGCCAAGTAGTGTGTGTGTGTGTGTGTGTGTGTGTGTGTGTGTGTGTGTGTGTGTGTGTGTGTGTGTGTGTTTGTGTGTGTGTGTGTGTGTGTGTGTGTGTCTGCATGTGTGTGTGTGTGCATATGCACACATACTCCTATGCCCTCAAGAGTATGTGGCTGAGACAAAACCATCTCCATCCGTCCATAATCCATCCTGCTGTGATGTCAGCATCTGGTAAGATGTTTATAGAAATGGGGGGGAAATAATGCTTAGGAGAGACGTTAATCTCTGTGGGGGGAGGTGGCCAGTGACGGGAGGTTAATATCTTGATTGCCTTAATCCCTTTTCTGTTATTTCAAAGAGGATTTGGTGTTCTCCATCCCAGCCAGGCTGAAGGCTTAAGAATGGGTCTTCTGGGTCTGGTGACTGGAATATCTGGACCCTGGCCTCAGTGCAGCCCAGCTCCATGCCTCAGTTTCCCTCTCCTTAGAGAGATAGATGTAGGGCCTCTCTTCCTCTATCCCTGTCTAAGCCCCCAGGGAGCAGATTGGTCCAGTCCTGGAGTAAAAGAGTTCAGACACAGGAGATGAGAAGCAGACTCAAGAGTTGAGAGGTTCTGGGGAGCTGGTCTGGCAGCTGAAGAGGCTCTAGGGGGCTGCACCAGTGGCAGTGTATTGGGGGCTCAGCCAGGAGTCCCCTGGCAGTTGTCTGGAACCACCCTCCTTCCTCAGCAAAATGGAGAGGAGAGTAGGGCGCTGGGCTGTTCCCTACATTGAGCTTGGGGCAGACAGGGAGGCATATTCCGAGAGCACCACTGGCCTTCATGTGGCCAAGAGACTCAGTCAAACCCCCGGAGCTCAGCTACCTCTGGAGCGCCAGCTAATTGGGGCCCTCCAGCCCCCCTGACCCCAAACTCCCGGGCAAGACAGTTGTACCTCACACACAGCATGAGGTGAGCTGGAGCAAAACACCCCAGCTCATAGGGGTTGGATGACAATGAAAGGCAGGCCCCAGGGAGTCGGGCGGTAGCACAGCAGGTTAAGCGCAGGTGGCATGAAGCACAAGGACTGGTGTAAGGATCCTGGTTCGAGTCTCTGGCTCCCCACCTGCAGGGAAGTCGCTTCACAAGTGGTGAAGCAGGTCTGCAGGTGTCTGTCTTTCTCTCCCCCCTCTGTCTTCCCCTCCTTTCTCCATCTCTCTCTGTCCTATCCAACAACGATGACATCAATAACAACAGTAATAACTACAACAATAAAACAAGGGCAACAAAAGGGAATAAGTAAATAAATAAATATAATATATATATTTTTAAAAAATTTAAAAGGCAGGCTCCGTGGATCCCATGTGCTAGCTCCCCGGGAGAATGCCTGCTTTGCTACCTGCCTGGCCCAGGCTCAAGCCCCCGTCACACCACACAGATGCACAGCCGCACTGGAGCAAGATCGGTGCCTTGGTGTCCCTCCCCCCCTCTCACTCTTTCAGTCTTGCTCACTTTCTATCTAAAAAAAATGTCATCCCAGGAAGGTGAAGGTGAAGCCCCAATGGCAAGAGTAAAAAAAAGAAAAGGAAGGAAGGAAGGAAAGGAGAGAGAGAGAGAGAGAAAGGGAGGTTCCAGGTTGCAAGGGTCAGCACCACGTCTATTCAAGTCTATCCCTGGCCGCCACTGAGCCAGAGAGGGCTTTCTCATCAGGAGACCAGAAGTGTCCTCGGGGGCCCTGTCACCACTCGGCACACCCTGGACCTGCCTCCTCCCTGGGCCTGCTATGCTTGCCTGCTGGTTGACATGCTTTTTGAACAACCTTCACAAAAGCAGCTCAGTCCTGCCAGGCTCCCAGCCAGACCCAGCAAGCCCCTTCCTTTCGGGGTATCTCTCTCCCTCTCCTGCGGGGTGGTCTCCGGGGGAAAGGTAACGGGCTGGTTCTTTCTCGCTCACGACAGGGGTGACACGAAGTAAAAGACACCAGGGGACTCTTAGCGTGCCTAGAATCTGAGTCCTAGAGTCCCAGAATCCTAGAGTCCGTTTATTAGCAAAGTGGACATGAGTTAAATAGAAAAGCAATGAAGTTAATTATTGTTGAAATATGACAGAAATTACAGGTTTCTTAATAGTCAGCATGCCCCTAAGGTAGGGGGCTGGTATGACAGGAATTGATGAGATACAAAACAGTTATTCTCCATGACACAAGCAATTTAATTATCCAAAGGTATTTGAGAGAAGCATAGGGTTAAACCTGTAGGGTGAGGCAGAGAGAAGATGGATATCAAAAGGCCATATAGTTTGGAATTTCTCTTGTCTGGGGTCTGAGGTATGTGATGAAGTGTGTGATAAGGTGTGTTTTTCTGTGATCAGAAGGTGACTTTGAATAAGTGAATCTGTCGCCATGTGGCCTGCAGTTAATGGAGGGAAGTACTGGGGCTTCTGTGGGCCTGAGAGTCAAGAAGGAAAGAACCAAGTCTGAGCTTCCCCCCTTATGCTCACCTCGGTTGAGAGAGACTTACCAAGAGGTTATCTTCTCAGACCTCCGTCCAAGGATGGGGGTGGTTCTCCCTAAGCTCTATAAGGCTTACACATGGTCCCAACACCTTCCCTGGCCAGATGGATGCAGCCCCCCCACCCCCACCGCAGCCTTTTGCCAGGATGAAGGGAAGGGAGGTGGCACTTGCATGGCAGATGGGAGCCAAGGACTGCGCAGGTGCCTTCCAACTAGTCCTCCCACCCCTGCCACCAGCAGGTGGACTTCACAGAGGGATGGGGCTGGGGATGAAACGCCACAAAGCTGGACTCAGTCTGTCCAGATTTTATTAACAAACCAAGATTTGCCCAACAAGGTAAAGTCTCAAGCTCTGTCAGCAAAGCCTCTGGGGTGACTCCCTCTGGCCTCCATGTTGGGGCTCCATCCGACACCCCTCTGCCCACCCCCCACCCCTGGAGTGTCAGGCCATCTGCACACACCCTGAGGCCCCTGGCAACAGTATTCCTGCTTGTCTGATGCAGCATTTACAGCTCAATCCTGGGCTCACATTGTTCTGGAACGACATCACTTTTTCCATCTCCCCACGGCAACACCCCTCCAGCCAGCCAGGCTCCCCGTTCTTACATGCTGCGGGTGCCTGCATCCACAGGCTGGGCCTGGTCTGGGCATCTGGGGCCTGGGTAGGTGGGAGGGGGCATTGAGCTTGGGTGACCCAGCTCTGAACCTCCTTCCATGGGCTTGATGCCCCCTTGTCCGTGGCCTGGCGAGCTGAAGTCACTGCTCCTAGCAGACTCTCAGCCTCAAGCCTCAGAGGCCTGCTTGTATATGGTGGTGGAGACCCTTCTGGGGTGCTGCCTGGGCTGGGCACCTGGGCAGAGGTGCTATCCTCTCCTGCCCTGTCTGCCCAGCTCTGATTTCCAAGAGGAGGTGTGGCCAGCATTGGGGTCACACTGAGCCAGGTTTGAATCTCAAGCCGGTTGTCTGTTTGGCATAGAGGGTTTAGACTGGCTAATCACTTGTGAGCTCCATTCTGCATCCATAAGCAGGCACCCTAGGCTTCAAAAGCACCAACACGCGTCCACTGCTGGTGTGATGAGCATTCCTGGGACCAAGGCGAGAGACTGGAGCACTTCAGGGAACTACAAAGGCATAGCCCCCATCAAATGGGAGTTGAGGGCAGAGATGTAGGCCGCGAGGCGGTGCGGGAGGCTCTCTGAGGGTTGTGATCTCCTGGAGGCTAAGCACAGGAGCCCCCCTTCTCCACCTCCTCCCCAACACTGGCCACCTGCTGTCGCTGACAACAGTCCTTCTAAAGGCGCCGTCTCCCTGCACATCAGCTCTCCCCTACCTGCTGGTCACCTGCAGGTCTTCTCTGGGAAAGAATGTCTCTTTGGATCCTCTGCCCATTTCCTCTTTGTTTCTTATTTTATTTATTTACTTTATTCTACAATTTCATGCCTCCCCATGATAGGTGTCAGCTCTGTCTGAGTTCTGGTGGGGTCGTTTGGTTTGGTCTGTTGTTCCGTGTGAGTTCCTTGTATAGTTTGGATCCCTCTCTCTCAATCTCTCACTCTATCTATCTATCTATATATCTATCTATCTCTACTCTTTCTATTTTGGCAGGACAAAGAGAAATTGAGAGTGGAGTAGGAGATAGAGATAGATAGAGATAGAGATATAGAGACCTGCAGACCTACTTCACCTTTCGTGAAGCTTCCCTATGCAGGAGGGGAGCAGAGCTCGGACCTGGGTTCTTCCTCATGGTAATGTGTGTGCAAGCGGGTGTGCGCCTAACTGGCCCTGTGGTTTGGATATTAACCTCTAATCCGACCCCGTGATGACATACTCCTGTCCCTCAGGAGCTCCTGGGGGGGCTTTCTAACCCTCACTGTCCAGTCTTCTATCTTCACCTCCCAGGTAACATGGGGAATAATCTTCTATTCTTCCCCTGGCAAAGGATCTGTGTGGGGTGCAGAGTGCCCTGGATCTAGGCGGTGAACCCACCCCATTATCTTGCCTCTTTTCTCTTCCTTGGAAGTGGGGAACCAGCTCCCCTCAGCCTTAGTGTCTGATCCAGGGTCGTCCCCTCATCCCCTCCGCATGTGCCCAAACACTGTGAATAGCCTGGCAAAGCCACCTGCAGCCAGTCAGTGCCAGGAATCCTCTTTGAGGACAGACCAAAGCTCGGGCTTAATTTTCTGAGCACCTATCACCTGAGATCACCAAGGCCAGGGAGAGCTAGTGGTCAGGCAGCCCCACAGCCCATCCCAGCAAGGCCAGCCTGCTTGCTAAGCTACAGTCACGAAAACACAGGCCGGCCTGGGTCCTGGCTGTTAACAACATCCTTACCTCTAACAACAACAACAAGATGTATAAGTGACAAGTAGCGAAGTCAACTGATTATGATTTGACAGTCTGCAGACATTATTAAATGCCACCCCCCACCCCAGTCTGTAGAGCTTCTTCTAGCGTTTGCCCTTCTTCCGTAGCCAGTCAACAGCGTCAGGTTGAGCCTGTTTCAAAGTTTCAAGACCTCCTTTGAATCTGGAGAGGTGGCAGTCGTTGACTATGTGGGTCATAGTCTGTCTGGAGCCACATGGGCAGTTCAGGTCGTCTCTGGCTCCCCAGCGATGGAACATAGCGGCGCACCGGCCATGGCCTGTTCGATAGCGATTGAGGAGGGCCCAATCATAACGTGCTAGGTCAAAGCCGGGTTGACGCTTGCAGGGGTCTGTGATGAGGTGTTTGTTCTTGACCTCAGCTGACTGCCAACTCTGTTTCCAAGAGTCTGGAACAGAGAAGTTCAGTGTAGGCATAGGGGACCAGATTGGGTGACGAGACGTCAAGCGTTGGACAGGGTGGGCGAAGATATCCACGTATATTGGCAGGTCCGGTCGAGCGTAGACGTGGGAAATGAACTTAGATGATGCCGCATCCCGACGAATATCTGGCGGGGCGATGTTGCTAAGAACTGGCAGCCATGGAACCGGGGTGGAACGGATGGTTCCAGAAATTATCCTCATGGAGGAATATAATTTGGAATCGACCAAGTAGACATGGGGGCTACGGAACCATACTGGGGCACAGTATTCTGCAGTGGAATAGCATAATGCCAGAGATGATGATCATAGTGTGGAAGTGCTCGCGCCCCATGAGGAGCTGGCCAGTCTTGCAATGATGTTATTCCTCGCACCCACCTTTGCTGCAGTTTTTATGAGATGTTTGTGAAATGACAGGGTGCGATCGAGAGTAACGCCAAGATAGACTGGCTGGGCTTCATGCCGGATTCTCGTATCGTCAAGCTGCACATTAAGCTCACGCAAGGCCGAGGCATGGTGTAGATGGAAAACAGATGATACCGTTTTTGCAGTGCTAGGGATTAGTCGCCATTTTTTACAGTAATCAGATATCAGAGACATGTCTTTCCTGAGTGTTTCCTCAAGGATGTCAAACTTGATGCCTGAGTTGCACAGCAGATGTCATCGGCGTAGATGAACTTCCTTGAAGAAGTTTCTGGAAGGTCATTGATGTAAATATTAAATAGCGTAGGAGCCAGAACAGAGCCCTGGGGGAGGCCACTTGAAACAAGTCTCCATCTGCTAGACTTGTCACCCAGATGCACCCGGAATCTTCTGTTTTGGAGAAGAGCTTCTGTAGAGCTGACAACATGTATCACCACCAGGCAGTTTCACCTGGAGAACCTGAAGGTCTCTCAGCCATGCCGTGTCCCCAAGCCCTCTAGGGACTGGTCTCTCTTGTAGCTTGGTAGCTTGTACCCTCTCTTGGTAGCTTTTCATATGCCTTTGGGTACCTGTACCCATTTCACCTGCCGCCCCCCCCTTACTTCTGGCAACTACCAGACTGTTCTCTGGACCTGTGGGTTCTAGGCTTTTTGATTTTAGGTTCCACAGAGAAGTGAGATCATACAGTTATTTGTCTTTCTCAGTCTGACTTGCCTCACTCAGTGCAGTGCCCTCAAGGCTCACCTAGGTTGCTGCAGAAAGCAGGGTTTCCTTCTGTGGATAAATAATATTCTGTTATACACATGTCTGCTCTATGTATCTGCCGTGTATATTGTGTTATCTATCTGCTCTATACACCCGTTCTGAAATACATAACGAAAGATGCTAGCTTTGTTTCCAAGTCTTGGGGTTTTGTTTGGTTGGTTGGCTTCGGGGTTTTTTGTTTGTTTGTTTGTTTGTTTGTTTGTTTGTTTTTATTTATTTTTTGCCTTCAGGGTTATCGATGGGGTTCTGTGCCTGCACTATGAATACACTGCTCCTGGCAGCCATTTTTTTTCTGAATTGTTGTTGTTGTTGCTGCTCCTGTTGGATAGGACAGAGAGAAACTGAGAGAAGAATGGGAGACAGAGAGGGGGAGAGGAAGACAGACACCTGCAGACCTGCTTCACAGCTTGTGAATGACCTCCCTGCAGGTGGGGAGCCGGAGCCCCTAACCAGGATTTTTGTGCTGGCCCCTTGCAGGCTTAGCACCATGTGCACTTAACCCAGTGCACTACTGCCGGGCCTCCAAGCCTTGGGTTTTGTTAATAAAGATTCAGTGGACATGAGAGTACAGATATCTTTTTGAGATGATAATTTTATTTCCTTTGGGTAAATATCCAGACAAGGAATTGCAGTGTTTGGAATGTTCTGAAGTGCTTCCACACTGCTTTCACTGGATCTTAAGTCCAACGTCTTAACCACTCAGGCGTCCTGGTGCCGGCTCCACACTGCTTTCCACAGGAGCTGTTCCAGTTTACTTCCCCACCGGCAGTGCACAAAGGCCCCTACTCCCATCTACCCCAACACCTGGTCTCCTGGTTTTGTGAGACTGGCCTCTCCAACAGGTGGCATCATGGTTTTGGTTTGCCTTTCCCGGGTGATCAGTGAGGCTGAGCACCTTTTCCTGTCCCTGCTGGTCAGCTGTATGTCTTCCCTGGTGGGGGAATGTCCATTCAGATCCTCTACCCATTTCTACTTGCGTTGCTTGGCTTTTTTCCTTTGTGTTATGTGAGCTCTTTGAACATTTTGAATCTCAATCCCTAATCAGATGGGTGATTTCCAAATAGAGGGAGAGAGAAAGAGACCTGAAGCACTATTCTACCATTCAAGATGCTTCCCCTCTACAGGTGAGAACCAGGAGCCTGGACCCTGGTCCCCATGCATGGCAATGTGTGCGCTCCACCAAGTCTGCCACTGCCCAGCCTCTACCTGTTCATTCTATTGATAGTTTCCTTTGCTGTTTACAAGGAAACACTTTTCAGTTTTTAGTTTACTGCCTCACCTTTTCATAGAACTAATTAGCTAGCCTTAGTTTCACATTCTTTGTGTCACATAGAGTCCCCTAACCACAGGGTGACAGAAGCTTCATGGAAATGACTCTTTTCATTTCCACATGCTGCAGAGAAGGAAGCCAAGACATGCAGGGAGGAGGGAGGGGATCCCCAGTTCTCACTTGGGTTACGTGGGATCTGCTACACTATGCTACCCAGCTTGGCCACCCTGATGGCTTAGGACCAACCAAGCACCACAGAATCCCATCTCTGGTATTAAACCCTCTCCTTGACATCCTCACTGTGTTCAAAAATCTCCCAGGAGCTCTTCCTCCTGCAGGGAAAGAAAGGTTGCAGGGCAGAGAGCAGAGGCCCCTTGGCCCAGGGCCTCCTCCTCCATCTCTCACTGTCACCTTATCCTCATTGCCAGGGTTCTTCGCACTCTTAACACAACTGGCCAGCTCCTCCCACCTTCCCCCAAACAACCTGGAACTCAGGAGCCACTGAACCCTCATCCAGAACACATGGATGGTGTCAGGGTAGCGTGGATTCCACACAATTTCTGGAGGAAAAAAATATTAGTGGGGCACTCATAATTTTACAAATAATCCTAATAGAGTCACTAAAAAAAAAAGAAAGAAAGAAAAGAAAAAAGCCTGCCCTGAACAGCGGGAACTTTAGCAGCTAGTTCCATGTCTGGAGGTTTCTAGCAGGTTCTTCTCTAGCTCTCACCTCATTTCAGTCTGAACAAGAACCCAAACCAGATGGGCTTGGTCCAGGTTTTTCTTTTTCTATTTATCTTTTTCCTTTAAAAAAATCAAATTATTGAGGTGTGGTTAATATTCAAAAAGTCCATGTGCAACATATACGCTTGATGAGCTGGCAGAGAATCTACACCTGTGAAGCCGCCCCCACAAGCGGTGCCATGGACATACCTGCCACCTGCCTCCAAGAGCTCCCTTCTGCCTTCATGAAGTGCATCATCGTCAGTATTATTATTACTAAGAACACTTACCTGAAGCTCTGTCCTCTTAAGAACTGTTCAACCTACCATCCAGTATTGAGCTGGACTAGAGTTTCAAGCTCAGGATGGATCCTCTCTGATCTACCCTACTCATTTACTCAGGTAAACTGAGGCAAGGGCAGAGAAGTGCTCTCCTGAGTGACCTTCAGTTCCTGATTGGCAAAGCCAGGTGTCCAGGCTGGCTGCTGAGCCCCATACGGTAAGACCTGCACTGCCCTGCAGCCCCAGGGTGGCTTAAGAGCTGGCAGCCTGGGGATGGAGCCAGGGGACCATCTCCTAGCCTCCCCATCTTTCCACCTGCCTCCCCAGACCAGCCTCAGCCTGCTTTGATGCTCCTACTCACGCCTGTGTCTGGCTCAAGTGGCTGTCCCTGAGGGCTGCTGCGAGGGACTGATTAGATGTAATTGCTTTGCCTGGAGCGAGCGATCTGCTTAATAGAATCAGCTCCCAGTAATTAGCCTGCCAGAGGCCCATCTCCCTGGGTGGAGTCCAGCACCTCCAGGCCCTTTTTCCAACCTGTGCCCAAGGGACCCTGCAGGCTGGGGTTTGAGGTACAAGGGGAGAGGCTTTGTGCTTTGGAAGGGGAGCTGGGAGAGAGTGGTGCTGTGGGGACTCAGAAGGTCTCCCTGGTGCCAGGACATTGCAGCATTTTGAGGCTGGAGAGACAAAGCCTGGCATGGGAGGGCGGAGAGGGAGTGCTCTATCTATATTGAACTGAGTCTGACTGACTCCAATAGGCCCTGCCCCAGACTTAGTCTCTTCAGTGGTGCCAGCAGACCTGCTCTTCACACTTCTGCAGTGCTCTAAGCCCCAGGGTTGTACTGGTCCGTGGGCTGAGCTTGCGTACTCACTGTCTACCAGAAGCTCACTCCCCTACCTCATTGGTCCCTCCTAAGCTGCCCAGACAGAGCTCATCTCTCCTCTGTCTTTCCTCCAGACTCAGTTGTGTTCTCACTAGTCCCCTGGTGAGCCTAGCACCTGCTTCTGTTCTCAGCTGTTCATCAGTTGTAGGACAGGAGTCTGGCAGCAGAAAAAGCCACTGCCCAAGCCAGAACAAACACCTGTGGTGGGGAGAAGGTGTGGTGATCCAGTCCCACACTCTGAAATCTATCTGCTGGAGACAGTGACCATTCTTGCCGCCTCTCCCTCCCAGGACTTCACACACACACACACACGCACACGCACACACACACGCACACGCACACGCACAAGCACAAGCACAAGCCAGGCCCCACTGGACCCGGCAGCTGATTAATCGCTGCAAGTGCCTCTGTCATCACCACGCTTGGGGACGCAGACAGGCTGCCTCTGCTCACTTCTCAGAAGCCATAAACCCCCAAGGAAGGAATCAGATTCACAAAGCTTTCACCTAGACCTCCCAGGCGGTCGTACCCAGTTGTACCCTCAGTAATAGCAGTCCCGCTGCAGAAAACATCAATCCCTGGCCTTGGGGGTGGGCAGGCTCTGAGCTCTGAGGCTCTGGTTCTGGGGAGGGAGTGGGGCTTCAAACCTATGGCTCGCAGGGTGCTCACCTGTAGCTATGGAGGGCCGGCTCCCTGGCCTGAGGATAACTTCCAGCAGGCCTGCTTCCTCATCCACACTGGAAGCTTCCAGATGTAATTATTCCATGAGCCTCGGCACAGGGCAGGCCAGGAGGCAGAAAGAGGAAAAAGAGAAGACAGGACTGCATGGAAGCTCCCAGGCTTCTGCACACAGGTGCACACGGGGAGCATATGTGTAAAGGCACATGCACACACAAATCCACACACACAGACACAGGTCCAAGCATGCACACCACAGACTGGCTTTTCCCCAGAACCAGACTTTCTAGTGGTCTGTGTCTACCTGACACCCCATTACGGCTGGGTGGTCCCCTGCACACACCCTGCCCCCTATGGCATTTTACAGGTAAAAGCAACCAAAAGAGAAAGGAGGGATTAAAAGAAGGCAAGAAGATGGCCAAATGGCAAGATCAGAGAGCATCCATGAGGGCAATCTCATACCCAGATGGGGACTGGATGCCAGGTGGCTGTGCTCAGGGACAGTAGTGAGCAGATGCTCCCAGTCCCCTGGGGTATGTGTCCCCATTAAAATCCCCAAATGCTAGTGGCCTGTGACTTAGGGATTTGGCTCCTGTGACTTCAGGAGCAGATAGGGCTGTCTCCGCATCTCCCTGGGAAGGGGCCACATGGAGGGAACAGGCCCTGGAGGAGGCAGGTAGATGACCCCCAGCAACACGCTGTGGTCCCATGGCTCCCTGCTCTCATATCAGTGCCCCTGACTTGTCATGGGGCAGGTGTGCATCCACCAGCTCCCAGGCTCCCTCCCTGGGTTAGCACAGCCCATTATGTTTGCTTTGGACTTGAGGTGTTAGACAAATAGTGTCTCTGGGTAAACACAAATGCTGCATTGAGACCCCAGGTGCTCTGCAAAACAGGTAGTTCCTCCAGCTTCCCCCACCCCCACCCCAGGAATTCACCAAGAAATACCTCTCACACCCCAGGACAGGGATTCCCATCACCTGCCATCTGAATCCACCACCTCGGATCCCAGATCCCTGACCCTGGCTCAGTTCTTTACACCAGACCCTGTCCCCCCCCCCCAGCCTCCCAACCCCCCCCCCAACTGCTGACCTCCTCCTGGCTTGTTGTCTTAATGACTCTGGACACCCCTAAGACAAACCGCTGGCCCCAGGGACAGAACGTCCTTGCCCAGAGGCACCTTCTCCAAATGGGGGACTGCAGCCAGGGAGGGGAGCTCATGGCTTGTCAGCACACTGAAGGCCAGACTGTCATGGGCTGCTCTGAGCCAGTGAGTCACTGAGGGCGTCAGGATTTGAACCCCAGCTTGTCCTACTAGGCTCATCACTTTCACTCTCAACCTCCATGTTCCCCACTCCAACCTCCATCACTTGGGCTGAGAAAGGGGGGGCTGGATGGTGGTCTCAGCCCAGCATCCTCTCGGTGGCTTGTTCTGGCCTTCCATACTCATCTCTACCCTGCTCCTCTCCTTTGCCCTGCCCAGACAGGGTTTACTCAGACCTCATAAGTGTCTGTCTGCAGAGTCACATGGACAGACTGCTAGGGGGTGTCCACTGGGGCCTCTGCCACCAGGGCCTGCTCCCAGGGACACTATAGGCTGCCACCCTGAAGAGCACATGTGCCTACAGGTGGGGAAGCTGAGCCTGGTGGCAAAACAAAGAAGAAAAAGAAGAGGTGGGAAATGAGAAGAGGAGGAGGAAGAGGAGTGAAGGGGAGAAGAAGAGGAAGAGGAGGAGGAGAAAAGTAGAAGAGAGGTAAGTGCACAGACTTGTCCCCTAGCTTGTCCCCTCCAGCTCTGGATGCCAGAGAGCCAGAAGATGCTCACAGATGTCACAGACTGAGCTTGTGACCAAAGGGACAGTCCAGAAAGTCTGTCTTGCAAAGAACCAAAGATCGAGCTCGGTGGGCTCAGAGGTCCTGTGAAGGCCTGCTACCAGACTGTGCTGAGTCTCACATCCTGGGAGACAGAAGCCGAGTAAGCCTGACACGGATGCAGTCGCCTTTGATCACTTCCAGCATAATTAGCTTTCTCTTTTACAGACGAAAAAGCAAACTCAGCCAGAGTCACCATGAGACGAGCATGGATTTGAGGGGCAGAGGAAGTTCTCCCAGCTGAATGACCGTGGGTGGTTTTTCTGCCAGGCCCTCACCTGTAGGCACACTTGCTCTTCAGGGTGGCAGCGGGGACGTGGATAGGGAAAGCCTGAGCCTGGCACACAGCAGGTGCCTGGCACATTTTTGTGGTGGGAGGGGCCATCTGAGGGATGGAATGGATGGCGGCGGTCCTGTGGGAAGCAGTGTGGTGTCTACAGCGACAGGTCAGCCCTAGGGTGGGCAGATGGCACCTTCATTAGCCCTCCTCGTCCATGTTCCTCCTCATGATGCATGAAGGCCGTTGTCACCCTCAGTGGTCCTACAACTTGCTCCAGTTCCAGGAGTCATCTGGAGCTGAGGAGGGTCTGTGGGATTATCCACCAAGGTATATCCTCAAGGGGATAAGAGGGCCAGACTGGCAGAGCTGCCACACCTGGTCTGCGGTCCCATGGCCTCCCCACCACCACTGCCACCCAGTCGACAAATGAAGAGACCGAGGCATGGAGCAGCTCCCTGCCCTACTGCAGCCAGGGCCCTGGGCTCCAGCTGGGTGGCGTGTGTCACAGGGGTACCCACAGCCATCTCCGGCAGTTCAGCCCAAGCTCAGCCTCATGGTGTTGGGCAAGGACATCAGGAAGTCCCCAGGGGAGCAGAGCAGGAAACCTCGATGCCCAGAGCTACCGGCCAGGCAGCCAGCCTGTGCTTTTCTCAGCCAGTTCCAGGAACCCAGGGATGGATCCGTTCCCCTGGGTATGGCCTGAGTGTGCCCAGGTCCTCAGCCGTGGCCTCCTGTCCCCAAGCCAACCAATAGCGTGTGTGTGTGTGTGTGTGTGTGTGTGTGTGTGTGTGTGTGTGTGTGTGTGTAAAGCTGGGTCCAGTCCTAAGACTGGTACTAACTGGCTCTGTGCCTCAGTTTCTATATCATGCACACAACACTTAGGACAGGTGGGGGGGGGGTACTGGGGGCGTGGCTCTTCCGTCAGCTCCTCTCCTTTCCAGGCTTCTCTGCTTCTGTGTCACTGTATCCCCAGCTGTTCGTGGCTGCCTGTCCCTGTCTGCAGGGCTCTCTGGCCCCACCTTCCGCTCTCCCTCAGGCCTTCTCCCCCTGCCCAGCTGCAGACTCTGTCTGGGCGCCACAGTGAGGGGGCCCCCCCAGCCCCTTCCCCTCTTCTTCTCTCCCCTCCCCTCCTGTCCCCTCCCTCCTACACCCCTCCCCTGCAGGCCCTGGCCCTTCCCTCCCTTCTCCCTGCCACCCCCTCCCCCGCAGGCCCTGGCCCTCCCCTCCCAGCTTCTCCCCTCCCACCCCCTCCCCCGCAGGCCCTGGCCCTCCCCTCCCAGCTTCTCCCCACCCACCCCCTCCTCTGCAGGCCCTGGCCCTCCCCTCCTCCCCCCACCCTGGCCCTCCCGGGCGCGTCCCCAGTCCTTATTAGGCCGGGCGGGCGGGCGGCGGGGGCGGGGCAGGCTGGTGGGTGGTGCTGAAGGGACAGCTCCGCGCGGCGGCGCGGCCCGGGCGGGCAGGAGGGGCGGCGGGCGCCCGGCGGGAGCGGGAGCGCAGCCATGCCCCGGGCCGCCTCCCGGGCAGCAGCAGCGGCGGCCGGGGGCGGCGGGGGGCGCGCGGCCCGGGCGGGACGATGAAGCGGCAGAACGTGCGCACGCTGGCGCTCATCGTGTGCACCTTCACCTACCTGCTGGTGGGCGCCGCGGTGTTCGACGCGCTGGAGTCGGAGCCGGAGCTGATCGAGCGGCAGCGGCTGGAGCGGAGGCAGGAGGAGCTGCGGGCGCGCTACAACCTCAGCCGCGGCGGCTACGAGGAGCTGGAGCGCGTGGTGCTGCGCCTCAAGCCGCACAAGGCCGGCGTGCAGTGGCGCTTCGCCGGCTCCTTCTACTTCGCCATCACTGTCATCACCACCATCGGTAACTACTCGCTGCCGGCCAGCGCGGGAGGGGATGCGGTGGGGGGGTCTCCCCGCCGAGGGTCTGCGCGCCCCGCCGCGCAGCCACCCCACCACCTCGGGCTCCGGACCCGACTCCCCATCCGGGGCAGCCCTAACTTGTCCCCGCCGGGCTGCGGGGGGGCCCCCCCGGGGGACTCCGGGCTGTGCCAGGGGGGCGGGAAGGCGCGCGCGGCCAGGCCGGGGAGGAGGGGTGTGGCCGGCCAGGCGCAGCCTGGGGGGCGCGTCTGCACCAGCAGGGCATGCGGGAGACAAGTGGATCCAGGTGCAGGGCGCTCGCTGTCACTCGGGGTGGCTCCAGGCATCTAAAGCACCGTGTAACGTAGGTGTGTGTGTGTGTGTGTGTGTGTGTGTGCGCAGTCCTGGCATCACCAGCCCACAACAGTGCTGGAAGTCAGGTCCACCCTGGCCCAGGTTCCTCTCTGCTGTCCCAGGAAAGCAATCATCCGGTCTGGTCTCTCCCCCCAAGCCAGAGCTGAGCTTTGGGTCCACAGCTCTCCGAGTGCCGTCAGGAACACACACACACACACACACACACACACACACACACACACACACACACACGCCACAGCACACAGCTGGGCTTCCGGGAAAGGAACCTCCCCAGAGACTCCGGGTGAGCTGGGCACAAATGTCCCGATGGGAACAGACACCTCGCCTACCCTCGCCCTGCTGGCCCAGTACTGCCCCCACTCTCACTGTGCCCTTAGGCAAGTCCCTGCCCTGCCTGGGTCTCTGGCTCTCCCATTCCATCCCTTCCTCCTGGTCCCCCTCCTTGTCTTGGCCAAGCTCCCAGGAGCTCAGTGCCACTTGGCATTGCCCATGACGTGAGGGCTTGCTTTTCCGGGAGGCAACAGGAGTTAGAGGGTGAACGGCAGGACTGGACCTGTGTCTGGGGTCCTCCCACTGTGGAACTCTGTCCCAAGTCTCTGCTGCTCTCTGGGGACCACAGGAGTGGTGCTCTGTGGCTTCTGGCTTTTCCTCTCAGAAGGGGAATGAAAGGGCTCCAGAGAAATAGGAAGGAACACAGCATAATGGTTATGCAAAAAGACTTTCATACCCAAGGCTCAAAGTTCTGGGTTCAATCCCCAGCACCACCACCACCATAAACTAAAGCTGAGCAGTAATCTGCTTCCCACCCACCCACCCCCCCACACACACACACACACTCACGCATCACTTGCTGTGTCAGGGAAGGTGCCTACTCTGTCACACATAGGATCATATTTCCAGCCTGTTCCCCCAACCACACTGGGAAAGCTTTGGTGCCGTGATGTCTTTCCTTCTCTGCCTCCATCTCTCTATGTCTGATAAAGTCAGCCCCAAGCAGTAAAGTCCTGGTGATAACAAAACATTAATAATAATATAAAATAAACTGAGTGTTATGAAAGTTTTTGGTATAAAAAAAAGAAAAAGAAAAAGAAATGGCTCCAGAGGTGAGTGTGGCCCTTGCAGGCCACTTCTGGGTACTGCTAAGCTCAGTCTTGCCTAGAGAGGGCTGCTCTCTAGTGGACAGTGAGGACTGGTCTGGAGACACCTGCTCTCACCCACTTCCTGCCATTTACCAACTCAGGAATCTGTCTGGAGAATCAGATAGGAGACTGCCAAATCTTTTCTTCCCTTTTTTTCTCACACCCCCACTGTCTGGGTTATGAGCCCCCCACACACACCTTCTTTCTCAGCAAGGGGACCCCCAGATTCCCAGCAACCTCCCTGATGACCCATCTTCAGCCACTCCTCCCTCATGGGGCAAGCTTCCCAAAGTACCGTTCTCACCAGACCTATCCCTTTCACGGAATCCCTCCATTGCTCCCTCAGACTATGGCTCAGGATGCTTATCCCAGCTGTTAGCTGCCTTCATACCTGGTTCTAGCCTCTCTGTCTCACTTCATTCCTCACTCTGCCATCAGCCCTGCCTCTTCCTCTGCCTTCTATGGATTTTTTTTAAAGTTTTGCACTTACCTCAATAAAAACTTATAGAAATGCAATTAGATTGCCAGAAAAGTCACAACGCATTTTTGCATAGAAAGACATGGAAAAGTACAGCATGACTTTTCCGATACCACAAGAGCTTACAACAGTAAGCAAAATTTCTGCCTTCTATTTATCTTGTCCAAGCAGACCTGGGCCCCCCATAAGTCCCACCCTCTGCCTAGCACAAGGCTACTGTTCTGGGCATACTGTCAGGGGGCCTGGGTGACACAGCACAAGTCCCTTTTGCCTGATCATCTATGAAGCAGGGAGTGTACACTATACCTTCGACACACTGGTCAACCTC
Organism: Erinaceus europaeus; assembly: GCF_950295315.1. Classification (NCBI taxonomy): domain Eukaryota; kingdom Metazoa; phylum Chordata; class Mammalia; order Eulipotyphla; family Erinaceidae; genus Erinaceus; species Erinaceus europaeus. Next base: position 16,891,212 of record NC_080164.1, read on the forward strand.
CACATGGGCAGGGCTTGCTGTCCCCGCTCCCTGCCCCACAGCTGGCACAGGACCCAGCAGCACACACAGATGCTCAGAGAATGCTGTTAATGGGCTTACGGTGTGCAGAACAAAGGGGCACCAGCTCCCAAGTGCTTGTCGTCTCCCCAAGAAAGAAGCTGTGAGCTGGGTGCAGCGGCAGGCAGCAGTATGCAGCATGTGATTATTTATTCATAATGTGCCGGCCAGGAGGAAAGATAGCCCCAAAGCCCCACCCTAGTTTAGGGGTGGTGGGCAGACTGGCACTGCCCACTCTCAGCCCCACCCAGTCATCTCCAGATTGTTTTTTTCTCACTCTGGCTGTGCCACCAGGCTGGCAGCTGTCCTTGGGAGGAGCGCTGGCCTAAGGAAAACCTGCTGTGACCCAATGCCTGGGAGGGGCTTCTCTTAGCTCAGGGCTGATGCCCAGCCCACGGGCAGCAGCTCCTGCCCACCTTGGCCCTCTGCAGGGTGGGAGTCCCAGCCCCATGAAGTAGCAACACAGCTTCTCCACTGTCAGCACCCAGTAGTAAAAGTCACATCTTTTTCATTTCTTGCAAAAGAGGTACAGGGGACTGAAGGGCAGGGGCATTGATTACTATTCATAGCTTTGTGGCACACACACACACAAACACTTGTGTTGGTTGGGGGGTTAAGGAGGGGAAGGGATCCCCCAAAGCCACCAGTAAGTGAGCAGCAAGGAGCTGAGACTCCTGACTCCATGCCCAGTGCTTTTGGCTGTTTCCTGGGTCTCCATATGCCGCACAGCCCGGAGCCAGCTGGGACTGGCATGGCCAGGCCATTCTGGGTGCTGCCAGCTTGCTAGGTGCCCATGGGCAGCCCAGATTGGCTGAATGTCAGTGGGGCTGAGATTAGTCATTCACCTAGTTAGTCACAGCCTCCACTGGTGGCAGGATGCTGTGGGCCCCCTCACACAGCCAGGAGAGCCTTCCTTCTCAGGGCCTCAAGTTCACCAAATGCCAGTGGAAACTCTTTTTCTGGGAACGCTTCCCTTCTCTGGGTGTTGAGTCATGAACTCCTCCGGGGCCCCGGCCTCTGCTATTCATAGCACCCAGGCTGTCAGCGCAGGCAGGGGTGCAGGAACCAGAGAGGTGAGCAAAAGCTGACTCGGGGAGACCCCCGCCCCCATGCCCAGCCCAGTTCCCCACTTCCCCTGGAGGCCTCTTTATTATTGTAATGGCGACGGTGGCGGCGGCAGTAATAACCCAGCCACCAGTTATTACCTGGACCTTGGCGGGCTTTCTTCCCACCATCAGCCCCTCGTCTCATTCTCTCACCAAATCCTTCAAGACAGGCATTATTATCCCCATTTTTCAGCAGAGAGACCTCAGGCTCTGAGTGCCAATGACTCACCCATGGCCTTGTGACTGAAAAAAGATGGCACCTACCCAAAGAGGTGGGGCCTCTCTGCCTCTGGGCCCTGGGTGTTTCGCCAGTTATTCCTTCAAGAACTCAGCCCAGACCTATGTGTCTCCCGGGCACCAAGTAGTCAAGTCTCCCTGCTGACAGAGCCCTTCCCTTCCCCCTCACACCACTCTCAGGCCCTGGGGCCAGAAAGAGCTTGGGAGCCACTCAGCCTTAGAGCACCAGATTTGCATGTCTCATGCCTGCAGCCCTGGTCCCATCCCCAGCACCGAGCTGTGCTCTTATCTCTTTCTCTATCCCATAATAATAAGTGAGTGACATTATTCTTGAAGGCAACTAGGGAAGGAACCGGTACGGTTTACTTCTTTCCAGTAATGGGAGGGAGGCATAGAAGTAACGCTCCACATCCCAGGTCCCAGAGTCCTCAAGTACAAGAGCTAGAGGTGCCGAGACTGGAGCCCTCTCCACCCTTCACCCCTCCCCTGTTCCACCCACTCCCTTAGTGCTCAGGCTCCCAGCTTCCTGCCACTCCACTTCCCATCCTGGGTCAGCAGTCCTCCTCCCTGCCCACTATCCATGGTCCCCTTCCCTGCCCATCTGCTCGGACCTCCCCCAGCCTTCACAGAGAGGGGTCGAGAACTGGAGAGCCCAGGCTTGTGGCCCCTCTCCATTCACCCTGCACTGGGACAGGCTAGCCATGGGCCTGGCAGGCTCTAGAGATGCTGGGGTCAGTTTTCTTGTACCCTGACTTCCAAAGAAGGGGATAGCTTGTCTCCCATGACTATATGAAGGACTCAGGTCTGCCCACTTACCTGTATCCTCCCAACCCCACACACCCCCACACCAGGAGGCCCAGCTCCCCATTCACACCTGGAGTCCACCTGGCATCCAGGCTCAGGGTCATGCCCTCCTCTGGGCAGGCAGGCCTGGCATAAAATCAGCTAGGCACCAGGAGGTGAGGTAGGAGAATGACCTAGGTTGGAGCAAGGAGGCAGAGACACAAATTGACTTAGCTCAGTTGTTGGTCCACTAGGACCCTCTGTCTCATTTGCACAATGGATGTATGTGACCCACGTTCCTTCTGACTCTGTCCTGTGTCCTGCATATGCTTCCAGTTCCCATACTTCACAGTTGGGGGCTGGGGACATGGAGTGGGCAGAGGAGGGAATGAGCATAGGACAGAAATAAAAGATACACACTTGGCCACAAGTAGGGACAGAACAAACACAGTAAGTATTTTCAGAAGAAAACAAACAAGCATAGATGAACTGAGTACCAATCACCACCAAAAACAGCTTTCAGCTGGCAACACACAGGGAGAATCTGAGAGCTGATTTTGTAATAAAATATGTAAAAATTATTTCCCTAGAGACAACCAGCCATGAGGGGGGAGTCCCAGCTCCACAGCCAGCCTGTGGGCTCCGCACACCCCATCTCAGGCCCTGTCTGTGACTGCCAGCCTCACCCAGACTTTGTGGCCCCTGCAGAGCCCCACCCTTGCCTGTGAGGGTGGGTGTCATCCAAGAAGGGGAGGCTGGGAGCTGACCCAGGACCTAGCAGATCAGAAGTGCCAGAAGCAGAGCCCAGCCCCGTGAGGAGTAGCTTTTCTTAAAGGGTACAGCCCCCTTTGGTCCCCCATGTGGGTTTGGCCTCAGCTCTGCCAGCAGAGCACTGACTCAGCCTGGGTCAGGAGTTAAGAGTGGAGTTGTAATACCAGGGGTCAGGGAGGTGGCTCAGTAGTAGAACTCCTACCTGGTATGCATCAGGCCCTGAGTTCGATCCCTAGCACTGCATGAAGGCAGTAAGGACAGAGCAGATATGTATATACACAAATAAACAGATAAAATAGGGTCAGGAAGTTGACTCAAGTAGGACAAGAGCTCTGCTGGTTCAATCCCTGACACTGCATTTACAAAGATGTATAGCTTCAAGCCTCTTATTAACAGCAAGGTTATCACTGGTGCTTGAACAACGAATCCACCACTCCTGATGTCCACTTTTCTTTATTTGATAGGACAGGGAGAAATTGAGAGGGGAGGGATAGAAAGGAAGAGAGACAGAGAGACACCTGCAGTACTTGCTTCATAACTCGTGATGCTTCCTCCTGCAGGTGGGGAGCAGGGGCTGGTACCTTGTACCTGGCTGCATAGGGGTTAATTGGGTGTGCCACTACCCCTTGTAATTTTCAGTGCCAGGGATTGAACCTGGAACCTCAGGATCTCAAGCCTGCATCTCTGCTGTGCTGCCTCCCCTCTGTTTTCCTGTGGAGAGACTGAGCTGCTCCTCAGTCACCGTCACTGGCCACCACCACCCCCACCCCTGGGGTTCTTAGAGAAGAAGGCCAACTGTCTCCAGGCTTGTTCTGCTTGCCTGGCCTGCTCCCAACCCTCTCCAGAGAACCACATGACAAAGGCTGTCCCTGGAAGCCAGAGGCGCAGTCAGCCAGCAGAAGCTGAGGCGCCCCCCCACCCAGGTCTGTCCACACTCACTGGTAGTCCAGATACAGCGTGCAGGGCCACTCCTCCTAGAGCTTGCCCAGTCACACCTTCACTCCCTGTCACCAGAGCAAACAGCTCCTGTCACTGCTGCATGCCCCTGCCCTGTCCTCTCCCCAGGGGTCACTCCTCCCTGGCCCTGTGGCCCTTCTACCTCTTCCAATAATACTTCTTGGTGAGGGGACAGGAACTGTAGGGCTAGGGAGGCTTCTTTCTCCCCCTTGAGAGGCCTTCCCTCTTTCCTCCTCCCTTCTCTCTCTCTCTCTCTCTCTCTCTCTCTCTCTCTCTCTCTCTCTCTCTCTCCTGGCCCTGTACTCCTATGAGGCACACACACACACACACACACACACACACACACACATGCACACACCTCCCTGTGCCTCACTCAGTCTTCCCATCTGCGCAGGAGGTCAGGGCCCATCTTCTGGAAATTTCTATGGTGTATGGGCTGTGGTTTTGAACAGCAGGTCTGGAGCTGGAATGATCCTTAGGATTCTGGCAGGGGTTTCTCTGTACTTGAGGAGACTGGGGCTGGGACTCTACCTGGGGGGAGCTAGCCGTGGAGCCAGGGTGGGGCCAGGCACCATCACTGTCACAGTGGGATAAGGGGAGCTCTGTGGAGGAGGCGGAGCCTTTGCTCCCTGGCTGCCTCCTTTCCTCTCCCATCTGCCATGAAGAACAGGTACCCCAAAATTAAGTAGCTAAATTGGGGGGAGCAGGCCTGCGGCAGTTAGTTGCCCAGAGTCCTGGGGACAGCATGGCTGGGTGAAGCCACAAGAAGAGATTCAGGCTCATTTGTTCTCTCAGGCAAGAACTCGGCTTCCAAGGCTCAGGCTGGGGTCCAGGTGGCAAAGGCGCAGGGGTTCCCAGGCCCCAGGTCCTATGGCTGCTGGGTCTCTTCTCCTGCCTCAGGTCACAGTGTGGACAGCAGGAGGTGAGGCACAGCCACTCTCTCCTGGATGCTCTGGTCCCATGTGTCTGCAAGCTTCGAGGAGAGCAGGTGCAGAGAGCCTGGTCCTCCCACCTGCTGGGCAGATGCAAGGTCAAAAGGCCCAACTGGCTGGAACCGAGGGTGGGGTTGGCAGAGAGCAGAGTCAACTCCAATGCAAGGCAGAGCTGCCAGGAGAGGTGGTGAGCACCCCGTCCCAAGAAGCATGCAGAGAGACACTGCCTGGGCAAGCTGCAGAGATCACCTACCTGCCTGTGCCCGTCAGGCCCCACAATGAAGCAGAGTCCTTATGGAGGTGCATTGCAGAGGGCTGGCTTATGTGGTGGTGGGAGCTGGCTGGGCAAGTCTGTGAAGTCTGTGGGTCTCAGGAAGGTGGGTTGGGTGGGCCCCCAGCAGGAGCAGCCCTGCTGCAAGGGAGGCTGGGCAGGGCTCTTGGGGACTTCCAGAGCCCCACCTACAAGGGCTCTGTTCTTGAAAGTTAGCCATAGTGGTCTGGGAAGTGGCGCAATGGATAAAGCACTGGATTCTCAAGTATGAGGTCCCGAGTTCAATCCCCAGCAGTACATGTACCAGAGTGCTATCTATCTGGTTCTTTCTCTCTCTCCTCCTATCTTTCTCATTAGTAAATAAATAAAATATTAAAAAAAAAAAAAAGTTAGCCATGCTCAGCCTCCATCCTGTCTATAGAGATAAACATTCCTCAAGCCTTGTTTCTCACTTGGGGGCTGCATCAAGGGGCCTACCCAGCCCTGGCACACTCTGATTTCTTGGTCTTCGAGGGAGCCCTCCAGGGAGCCAGAGAACCTGGAGTGAAGCGCAAGGTACCCTCACTCTAGAGGCCCTTGGAGCCCCTTCCAGAAAGAACCAGCTTCCCTCACTCAAGTCAGCTTATCATGGTCCAGTAGGCTCTCTGCATGCTAGGCCCAACACCAGGTCCCAGGAGTGGAAAAACTAAGACCCAGAACCTTCCCCAGTGAGCCCTGGTCTTGGGAGCCCTAAAACCACACACAGAGTGAAAGAGATGTTGAATCCTAAAAGGAATCCAAGAAAGCTTTCTGGAATAGGCAGCAGCTGAGGGGTCTTGGGTGGCATCCCAGGTAGACCCTGTCTGGGTGCTGAACATGGCAGGAGGAAGGAAATGACAGGTCCCACCCATGTCCCCCTGCCTGGGAAGTGACAGTGCCCGGAGGCTGGTCCAGCCCAGCTCTCTGCCCCCTGGTGACTGCTCAAGGCTCCTGGCCTTGGCCGGACTCAGTGTCCCTCCTCAGGAATTCGCAGGCCATTGCAGAAACAACCATCTCAGAAACTGCAGGCAGGAAGCAGATGAGCATTCCAGCCCCAGCCCAGGGCCACTGGGGGGCTGTCTCCAGAGACTCCAGCCATCAGGCCCCCGTGGAGCAACCCTCAGAGATGGCTGCCCACACTCGGAGAGAGGCCACAGCTGCTCCAAATGAGCATCCCAGACAGCGTGGGGTCTGCAGCAGGCAGGTGCGGGGGCCCCATGGGATCCAACTTCAGGTCACTGGGTGACCCACAGATCTTAAGTCCTGATATGATGCCTGCCTCAGTTTCCCCAACCACAGACTAAGGCTGCCCTCTCCAGAGGAGATCTCAACTGAGTTGGTCACATAAGTCCACATGGGCCCACTGGGGAGGGCAGCACACTCGCCACATCTGCCTTCAGACCAGGCCCCTGGAGCGCAGGGGTGGGAAGGTACCCCAAGATACACTGGATGCAGTCATGAGACTTCTGAGCCTCATGCCAGAACAAGAGGGTCTGGGAATGTCTCCAGTCCTGTTTTGCCAGTAATGGAACCAGACTTGAGACCATGAAGCTACCACTTCCTGCTGGCCCATACATGCATGAGGGAACAGGAGTCAAATCCTGACCTCATGTCCCTATAACCAGGCACTTTCCCTGGAGAGCAGAGACCCCTTGCCCCTGACCTGGGCAGAGTACAACAGACAGTTGGGGGCTGCTATCAGCTGGTGGCTGTGGCTCTTCACCACTATCCTTTGGAACAGGACCCGGGACTAGAAACAGGCAGAGTCAGAGTTAGGGTCCTTCAGAGCAGCCATGGGAGCTTGTGGCCCCGTCATGCTGAGAGGAAAAGAGCGAGCTCACCAGTCAGTCCCTCAGCCATTCCTCAGGCCTGGGTGTAAGTTTAAATGCTCTGCAGGGGACTGGCTCTGTGGTCGGATTTGGGTGGTGAGAAGGCTTTGGGGAGAACAGAGGGATCGGGAAGGGCCAGCCAGCACTGGTGTCTTCTGTCTGGGTCCCTACGGTGCAGGAGGAACAGTTGAGGGGTGACTAAAGAGTATCTCGGGAGCCTAAAAGCCAAGGGTCCTGGGGGACCCAGATAGCAGAGACCCCAGGAGTCAGAGGAGGGCCCCCACCCACCCACTCAGAGGAGAAGGGGACTGAGAGTATTTGTAGATGCCCTCCCCCAGGGGAGGCCCTTCAGACCTGTCAGAGCCACTGACAGGGCACAAACTAGGACACTTGGGCCTGGCCCAGCCTGCAGCATCCCCTCTTCAACAGCACCCATGTCATGGGGTTTCTACAATGAGGGTTAAAGTAAAAGCCTCAGGGCCACCCTGGTCCTGCCTCCCTCCAGGGATCCAGAGGGTGAGAAACACTGACCCTTGTCAGTGGTGTCCCCCTTCTTGTGGGGTACATGTCCCTGAGTCCTTAGCTCTGCTCTTACCTTGGTTTCAGAGGCTCAGTGTCCCCTACCTGCTTCTCAGAGTGACTGGTAGACTCTCAGAGGCAGCCACATGTCCCCTCTCAGAACTGTGAGCTGAGGAAAGTGGGGTCCACGATCCCCTTCCAGGATTCTCTGCTCCCCGCTGGCCATGAGACCCACAACAGGTCACATCCCAGCCTGACCCTTCCTGCAGGGATGTCAGGCTAGGTGGGTGAGGCCCAATCAGCCCCTCTGGCAATGTCCACCTCCCTGGGCCACTCTCTTGTCCCCACTTCACCCCAGGCTGGCCAAGCCCTGGAGAGACTTCCTCTGCGTCCTGCCCTAAGAATAGAGCTGTGTCCAGGACTTCCAGTCACCCCTTTCTGGAGTGAGAGCCTTTGTGACTGGCTTTGTGACCCTCTTATCAGCAGAGCGTCCACTGCTCCGGCCCCTGGGATAGCTGGAATGTGGGGCCTCCCTCCAGGCAGGGCAGGGCAGGGCTGGCGGCTCCCATAGCAGTCAGTGGGTTCTGGGGTGTGAGAGGGAGCAGCGGAGGGCGTCTTTGGCTCCTATGGGAGAGCCCCAGCCTTCACAGGTGCAGATGGGCCCTCTGAGGCCCAAGGTGGAGGCGCCCCCCCACCCCCGTACTCACCTGCCGTCTCTCTGCTTCCTCTGCCTGGTCTCCCTTCATGTGCTGTGCAAACTCCCAGACCCAGCCCTGTTCATAGCACCAAACTTGTAGAGAAAGCCACAGTGTAAGCATGAATGGCAATATTTCAGTGGCTGCACATGCCCAGACAGCAAAGAGTAGTGGTGGAAGGGCAGGACAGAGCCTCAGGAAGAGAAAAAGGGGTCAAAGCTGGGGGAGGGGGCGGGCCTGGGAAAGAGGGACAGGAAGGAACGAGCGTGCCTGCAGACCAGCCAGTGGGAAGCAGGGAAGGACTGTCCCTGCAGGGCCTGGCTGAAGTCAGGCATTTGGGTGTGATCCTAGGTGTGCCTTCAGTGGCTGGCAGGTCTTCAGTGGCAGTGAAGTGATCTCTGTATCCTAGGTCCCCTCCCCAACTCACTGCTCTGTGGAGGTCAGACAGCTGTGTGAGAGGGGAGCTGGGAGGCCAGTCCATGGCTCAAAAGAGAAAAGGAGAGGGCCAGGCAGGTGGCTCACCCAGTAGAGTGCACATGTTGCCGTACACAGAGACCCAGGTGCGAGCCCCAGGTCACCACACAGAGGTGTCTGCAGGTGTGTAAAGCTTCACGAACAGTGGAGCAGTGCTGAGGTTTCTCTTTCTGTCTCTCACTTTCTATCTAGAAGGAAAAACTGACCAACAAAGGAGTCAGGCAGGTATGGAGTCCCAGCAGTAACAATCTTGGTGGAGAGAGAAAGAGAGAGCATTGAATCAGGGTGGAGACCTGGGTGGTTGAGCAGGACAGGCTAGTGACAGGACAGTCTTGTGGTGTGAGCGCAAGAGAGCCCTTAGAGGTGGTCTTTGCAGAAATAAAAGCCGGATGGTTATTTTTACACTGACATCTACTTTATTTGTTTATTTACTTTTGTTGTTGTTTACTCTTCCATGGATCCTTCAAGCCCCTCCCACCACCCTTGTCCACCATCCGTTTACATTCTGAAAGGAAAACAATTTGATGTGTATTAGAAACACAAAACAGGCGAAAACAGAGCCAGGACTGTGACTCAGCGGTCAAGTGAAGTTTGCATGTCTGAGAGTCTTGGTTAGATCCAGAGAGAGAGAGAGAGAGGGAGGGAGAAAGGAGAGAGGAAGAGGAGGAAGAAGAGGAAGAGGAGAAAGAGATCACCTTTGGCATGAAAAAAAAAAGGTGGCAGGAAGCCTCTGCTGAGAAGGGGACTAGAAGCAGGAGGGTGGTCCTTGGCACAGCAGATGGGACACCAGACTTACAAGCACGAGATCCTGAGTTCAGGCCCCTGTGCCATGTAACCTTCGCGATGCTCTCGCTTTTTGTGTGCTTTTGTTTGTTTGTTTTGTTTTCTCTCTCTCTCTCTCTCAAACACATCTTTTTAAAAGAGAATTGAAAAACTAGGGTCTGGATTCTCTTCTTTTAACCTGATCTGTCCCTCTCCTGGCCACAGACAGAGTATCTTGCTGTCCATCTGCCCAGGATGATGGGAGCAGCTTGGCCCAGAGCCAGGAGATCAGCAGGCAGCCTGTAGCTCCAGCGAGAGACTTCAGCTGAGACAGAAACTTGGGAGCTAGAAGTCACATTTAAAGGGAGATAAGATGAGATGGAAAGGGGGCGAGGGCAGCTTTTCCCCCAGAGCAGGGAGGGAGCACCTGCCAGGAAACTGAAAGGACCCACATCCCAAAGAGTGGCGGTGGTGTCCTCAGAGAGCCGGCCTGGCAAGAGCAAAGAGATTGGTGACACCAGCTGTGAAAGCACAGTGTCACTGGCATTTGCTGACTTGGGCCAAGAACAGAGCCAGATGTTCGGGGTGGGAGAGGAGACCAAATCCCGGGAGAAGCAGGCCGAGGACCCGCAGCACCCCAGCTCCCACAGTCAGACCTTCCTGAAAGCCGCCCCCCCAAGCCGTCAGGTCACAGAGGAAGCCATCTTGTGTCCATTATGCAAATGAGCCCAGCTTGATGGAGGCTCTGCATCCAGAGGCCCCCAGCCAAGGACCAAAGTCCAGGCCTGCCTGACTCTACAGTCCCCCCACCCAGGCAGGCACTGCCACCTCCCACCCACCTCTGTCCTTCCATCACTTCCATCCTGTTTGCTGCCAGTCTCTTCTGGGAAGGTTGGCTTCTCAGGTCCTGCAGTCTGTCCTCACAGGCACATTCAGCTGGGCCCAGAACCTCCTGCCAGAGGTGGAGCACCTGGCATCTTAAGAGACCTCAGTGATGGCTGAGGTGTCGTTCAGGAGCCCAAAGCAGCCTCGGCAGTTCCCATGCCTGGAAGAGGGGGCCTGCCTTCTTCTCTTCTGGAGACCTGGCCAGATGAGGAAGGTCTAGAGTCCTAGTGGGAGGCGTCATAGGAGAATGCAGACATCAGCCTTCAGAGAGCAGGGTGCGGGGACTAGTCGCTCTCAGAGTCAGACTGCACCACAACAAGGTCCAGCCACGGGTGCGCAGGGAAACTCCAGCAGGTGCTCAGACCCAGCCCCCAGCCCCCAGCCCAGCCTGGCTGCCCCCTACCCCATGCTGGCCACCCAGGATGCTCCTCACCAGGAGCCTCTAGTTCCCTCAGGCAGTGCTGGGATGGACTGGGACCCAGCCCCTAGTTGGTAACGGGGGGGGGGGGGGGGGGGTAGCACTCAGGTGGGGCGCCAGTGGCTCTGGGAGCCCTGACAGGGGCTGCAGTGGTAGCAATTAGCTCCTCACGCTTCCCAGGGTTATTTTTAAGCCTCGTTCTTCCCTGGTTTATTTTTAAAGTCACACTGGCACGTGGCTGGCCTGCTGCCTTGCCCAGGTGCCAATCGGGGCTGGGAAGGAGCAGGGCAAGCAGAGCCTGCCCCCCCACCCTCTCCCCCCAGGAACAGGGAGGCTCCTGAGCACAGCCCGGGCCAGAAATAAGATGCAGGAACCCCTCTGTCTGTCCCTGGGTGTCTCTGCATGACCTGTCCAGGTCTCCCCTCCATCCCAGCTCCCCCACTTCCCTAAAGTGAGTGGGCAACTTGACATACCAAGAAATGGCTCAGCCCTGGAAAAGCACCCCTATCATGTGTGAGGCCCTGGGTTCAATCCCTGGCTCCACACAGGGGCACTATCGGCAGCACTGAGGCAACTCCCTGGGTGGTGGAGGGGTACATTTGTTTCTTTCTTTCTTTCTGTCTATCTATCTATCTATCTATCTATCTATCCATCTTTCAAAATACAGAATAATAACTGAGTCTGAGAGGCAGCTCCACTGCATCTCACAAGCACATGGCCCTGGGCTCAATCCCTGGCACTGCAAAAAATAAAATAAACATGAAGGGGGCTGGCAAAATAGCTCGCTCAGACAGTGCGCTGCTTTGCCATGTGACGACCCAGGTTTGAGCCCAGCCCTCCCCCTACCTCTACATTGAAGGAAGTTTCAGTGCTGTGGTCTCTCTCCCCCCCCATGTCTTTCTGTGTCTTTGCATCTCTCTATCTGTAAAAGTCATATTACAGAGCAGTGAAGCCATGATCATGACAAAAAAAAAAAAAAAACATTGAGTATGGTGGGGGTGAACCCCCAGGGGATACACACACACACACACACACACACACACACACACGCTGGTCCACTATACTCCCTCCAAGCTCCCCATTCTCCCTGGGGAGGGAGTGGTTCTGTGACAGGCTCCTCTACCCCCTCACCCATCTGCCTGAGTCCCACCTTCTGCAGCCAGGCCTCCCTGGGCAGGGGAAGCTGCTAAGGAAGCCAGTGGCCGGATGGGGTAGCAGGGCAGAGCCCCCTCCCCTACTCCTCCCCAGCACCTTACAGAAAGTTCAGCTAGAAAAGTGCTGCTGAGAGTCCATGGAGCCCCCTCGTGGGCAGGCATGCAGCCAGAGCTGGGAGTAGCAGGACGCAGAGGTGTGAGACAGACATCCTGAGGTGTGGGTTTGCTTCCTGTGGGGCGTGGGGAGCCAAGGAGGTCTTTGAGCAGAAGCAGGATTGCTGAGTAGAGTGAAAGGGATGGAAACAGGGTTGCTGATGTGGGCTAATTCCAGCCCAGACTGGGAGTGGGCCTCACTGTAGGGGTGACAGTCTTCACAGAAAGAAGGGGCAGGCTAAGAGAGGAGGGGCTGGGATATGGAGCAGGAGAGGAGGAGCAGCCAGGCGGCCAGCCTGACTGAGAGCGGATAAGGATATGAATGGGACTTGGACCACCCAGGGAGACTGGCACAGGGTGGGTGGTGAGTTCAGGGCACCAAGCCAAGTGTGTGTGGGGGGGGGTATTTAGGGTGCTAGAGACCCAGCTCCCTAATAACCCCTACTGAGTCTCAGCCCATGGTGACCGAATCAAGGGTTCTGGAGGAGAAGCAGTAGCAGCAAGCGACACTGCAGAGGACTGGTGTGTGTGTGTGTGTGGGGGGGGGGTGGGGGTTGACACTTCCAGAGAGAAGGACTAGCTGTCTGGGCTGCGTGTGGTCAAAATGAGAAGGAGAGCAAAGATGTGCCAACCACCAAGGCCTCCCTGGATGGTTGTCTAGGCTGTGCACTATCCAAAAGAATTCAGTTTAAAAAAAAAAAAAAAAAAAGAATTCAGCTGCTGAGGAAAGGAGATGGGAGAGCCAGAGCCCTGCCTGCTACCCCAGCTCCTAAGTTCATGCTAAGGGGCCCAGGAGCAGGCAGAAGGCAGTTAGGGGGTCAGTCTGGGGGCTGTGGGGGGCAGGGAGTCTCATCTCCTCTGAAGTGGGAAGTGGTGGGGAGAAAGTGAAGAAAGTCAGAGACTAGCCCAGGGGAAGCATCACTCTTGCTATATGAGCTTAAGCAAGTCCCTTAACCTCTCTGGGGCTCCGTTCCTACATTTCTGAGCTGGGACAGATGGACTATCACCATGCCTACTGAATGGGATGGTTTGTGGATTCAGAAGCTGGTGGGTGAGCTCTGTGCAAAGGCCAGTCAGCACTGCTTTGATTGGGGGTAACATCATGACAGGGGCACTTAATCATTGAATAAAGTCAAATGCAGAGACAGTCAGCCTCCATGGAGTGGACACAGAGCCAGAAGCAGTAGCTGGAGAGGGCTTGGGCCTGGGGACATCCACTGGAGACAGCACCCAGCTTGGAGCTCTTGGTACCACGAGAAGCCTGCTCAGGACACCAGAGCAAAAGCAGGCAGCTTCCATAGACCATAGGGAACTTGGAATCATCATGGACCCAGCTACTTCCTGCAGGTCCCCATAGAGATCAGGAGGTAGTAGAGTTACACAAGAGGGGCTGTGAGTCCAGGGGGAGACAGGCTGGGGGTAAGCAGCACCTCCATGTCACTGTGTGAAGGGCAGAGTCCCTGAAGATGTGGACAAGCAGACATCAGAGAGTCAGCTGAGAAGAAGCCATGTTTGCAGATCACAGGGACGGCTTCTCAGAGTCCAGTGCCCCTGTGGGGGGAAGGGGCTCCATCTGGCAGCTTTGTGAGGACCCTCAGGTCCTGGGACCTGAAGTGACAGTGTGGGACTCAGAGGTGGGGGGGGCTATGTCCACCCTGTAGGGCATCTCTGGCCGGATGGTGGGCAAGTCCCACCACAAAGTGCTGTAGTCTGGGGCACATGTGGCCCAGGCGTGGTGTGGTGTTGTTGAGGTGGTCTGGTGTCGGGCTGCACCGCGGAGAAGAGAGCGGACGTCCAGAGCAAAGGGGTACACAGATCTTTATTATAGGATGGGGGGGGAGGTTTGGTTCAGACCACGTGGAGCCAGCCAGCAATGGCCAACCACGGGGGAGAGCAGGGAGCGAGACCTCAGAGAGGGAGAGCCGAGAGCCCAGAGCGAGAGAAGGGAGGGGTGAGGGGGCTTTTTATTGGGCGACAACCAGGGGTGACGTGTAGGGCCAGGATTGGTTGAAAGGGGGCACTCTAGGATTTAGCGGGGCATAGAAAAACCTGGGGGCGGAGCCAGGATTGGTTGAAAGGGGGCACTCTAGGATTTAGCGGGGCATAGAAAAACCTGGGGGCGGAGACTGCATCAGAATAAGTCCTCAGCAACATCTCCTCCTATCCCTTTATATCTAAATGGACACAGTAAAGAAAAATGGAGCAGGCTTAAATGTTTTAGAGGAATGCCATGCTCAGGTGGGAAGATGTAGGACTTTCTGTGGAGAAGGGAAGGCTTAAATGGCTGCCAACCTTGTGAGATTTATGCGTCCTCCTGTGCTCAACCCCTCTTCAGAGAGAGAGACTTACCTGGAGAGACTCATCTCATAGGTTTAAGCGCAGCCTGCTCAACCATCTCTTCACAGTATCTCTACATCTTTTCTATCTTTCTATCTAGTAATTGCATAAGATGTACAAAGTCTATAAAAGACTATCATGGGGCAGAAACCTTTTGGACATAAGCCTAAATGACATAACAAAATAGGAAGGGACACGAAGGGGAGAAGTAAAAGTCAGTGTGGTCCAGGAGGTGGCGCAGTGGCTAAGGCACTAGACTCTCAAGCATGAGGTCCTGAGTTCAATCCCTGGCAGCACATGTACCAGAGTGATGTCTGGTTCTTTCTCTCCCTCTCATTAATAAATAAATTTAAAATGTGAAAAAAAAAGAATTATAGGACCTATTGTGAGCAGAAGAAGTAAAACAAGCTAGGGTCCCACAACTAAGGGTATACAGGTAAGGAAGGGGGAATGTATCCATTGATATGAAGAGGTAGGAGCATATCTCAAGTCTAAGGGAAGCAGTCAGTGAATGTGATGTCCAGGGGAACAGCCATTTGTCTTTGGGGGTAGTAAAGGATGTCCGTGGCATGGGTGATGTTATAAAGAGAAACATCTTTAAATTGTTGGCTGACAAAGGCAGGCCTATGGTGGCAAGACAAGATACACCAGTTAAGTTTACAAGAATATGTGAATGTTGCTAATTCACATAGGTTGGATATGGAGGAACTTCTTACAGTTTAATACCTTACCGTATGAACAGATGATTCCTCATATGAAGGCTTGATAGCTGTAATCACTTACTTGTGAAAAACAATAAAACTTGTAACAAGTTAGAGGTTTACTATAATTGACTTTGGACTATAAGCAGACTCAGGTTACTTAGAGAGTTAATGCATGTTAGTAACAATGGTTTTAACATTTAGAGTACTTCTGAGCAGATGGGTCATACAAAAAATTTTTGGTCATTCAGCACACTCACTCACAAAACACAACTGGCCATTCATAACATAAGACATTCAGGGAAGGGGTAGGAGAGAGGGCTCTGTGAGCCAACTTTTGTAGGTTCTGCCATGCCATATTATGGATCCTGGGATGTATCCTGCAGTGTGGGCTGGTTGGGAGGGAGCAGGTCCCCAGCTGTCTCCCGGTTCAGTCCCTTATGCTGATGTGGAGGGGCTCTCCCCCAGCACCAGCAGTCTGAGCCATCTGACTGCCTGCACCTGGGGAGGGCTCTGCCTCAGAAAAGCCTCCTCCACATCTGCTGGCATCTGCACCCAAGCTCCCTGCCAATCCAGAACCTTCTGGGCCTCTAGGCACAGCCAGAAAGGATGGGAGGGTGGGAGGGAGGAAGGGAGGGAGCAGTGCGCACAGGCCCTAGCACCTCATCTGATCAAAGCCCGTCCACTTAGCCCAGCCAGGCCCAAAGACAGACTGAGTCAGGGGTCTCTACCCCAACCTGGAAGCCAGGAGCTTGGGCACAAGGACATAGACACAGAAAGTGTCCCCAAGGAGGGGTCTGACACTGTTCTCAGAGGAGGGAGAAGGAGGACTCCTAGCAGCCACAGCAGTGGGAGGACATGCCTGGAGGTGAAGCCTTGGGCACGTGCAGAGGGTGCTAGCGCCACACACACACACACACACACACACACACACGTTGGGGCATCAGGAGAAAGAACAGGCCAAGTGGGGGGTGGCCAGCCAGTCAGTGTCTGGGTCCTTCTATCCAGTGGGAAGCAGGGAACAGTCATCCAAGGAAGAGATCAGCAGAGCCATGAGGCTCTAAGACCCAGACTTGCCTGGAGGGGTGAGTTGTGGTCCCCAGTGGTCACCACCCCCAAGCCCTGCCACCTCAGACATGGCCCCATGCTCTCTCAAAGAAGTGCATGGTCCTGGACATGCCTGGTTTCTGAAAGCCCAAAGATCTAGGGGAACCCTAGCCTCATGTTTCTTTCTTCCTTTCTCTTTTTCTTTCTTTCTTTCTTGCCACCAGGGTAAGCTTATCACTGGGGTTCACTGGCTGCATGATGAATCCACTGCTCTTGGCAGCCTTTTTTTTTTCCTTGATAGGAAGAGAGAACTTGAAAGGGGAGGGAGGAGGGAGATAGCAGAGGAAGAGAGACACCTGCACACCTGCAGTCCCTCTTCACCACTTACCAAGCTTCCTTCTGCAGTTGGGGAGTGGGCATTTGAACCGAGGTTCTCGTGCACGATACGGTGTATGTTCAACAGAATCCACCACTGCCCAACAAGCTGACCTTGCTGACTTTATCAGTGTGGCTTTGAGCAAACAGTCGCTTCTGCCTGGTCTGTAGTGGTCATGCTGAAGGTCACAGTGAGGTCATAGGAGGGGTGGGTCCCCTGACACCACCATGCTGTTCTAAGATCCGCCCTTCCTCCTCCCCACCCACTCCAGGAGGTTGAGGCTGTGTCTCAGGCCAGACCCCCCACACACACCCACACCCACCTCACTAACAGGCTCTTTGCCCACAGCATAGGAAGTGCGAGAGGAGATGGGTAAACACCTGAACCACCCACACACACACACACACACAGGGCCAGGGCCTGAGCAAGTGGTAGTGGAGGGCGCTGGCATGGGGAGGCTATCGAGGAGGGCAGAAGGAGACTCCCTGGGGGCAGGCAGGGATGGGGGGTGGAAACTCAGCAGCCACAGAGGGGGTGGCACATACTTACAAAAGGAAGGGAGGCCTTCACAACCATCCTAGGATCCTGCATTGTTCCAAAATTAAAAGTTCACTTAAAAAAAAAATAGCAAATCACAGCTGGGGAGGTGACTCAGCAGACTGAGTGCTGGGTTAGGTGCAGGCATGAGGCCCTGGGTTCCACCCCAGGAACTCCCTATACCAGAGTGGTGCTCTGTTTCTCTCTGTGTATCTGTCTCTCATTCTCTCTCTCTCTCTCTCTCTCTCTCTTAATTTTTTTCCCTCTATTTGGGGATTAATATTTTACATTTGACAGTAAATACAATAGTTTGTACATGCATAACATTTCTCAGTTTTCCATATAATAATACAACCCCCACTAGGTTGTCATCCTTTTCCAGGACCTGTATTCTCCCCCGTCCCACCTACCCCAGAGTCTTTTACTTTGGTGCAATACACCAACTCCAGTTCAGGTTTTACTTGTTTTCTCTTCTGATCTTGTTTTTCAACTTCTTCCTGAGAGTGAGATCATCCCATATTCATCCTTCTGTTTCTGACTTATTTCACTTAACATGATTTCTTCAAGCTCCATCCAAGATGGGCTAAAAATGGTGAATTCACTATTTTTAATAGCTGAGTAGTATTCCATTGTGTATATATACCATAACTTGCTCAGCCAGTCATTTGTTGTTGTACACCTGGGTTGCTTCCAGGTTTTGGCTATTACAAATTGTGCTGTTATGAACATAGGTATACACAGATCTTTTTGGACGGGAGTGTTGGGTTCCTTAGGATATATCCCCAGGAGAGGAATTGCAGGGTCATAGGGGAGGTCCGTTTCTAGCCTTCTGAGAGTTCTTCAGACTGCTCTTCACAGAGGTTGGACCAATTGACATTCCCACCAGCAGGGCAGGAGGATTCCTTCGACCCCACAACCTCTCCAGCATTTGCTGCTGTTATCTTTTCTGATGTATGACTTTCTCACAGGAGTGAAGTGATATCTCACTGTTGTTTTTATTTGCATTTCTCTGACAATCAAAAACTTGGAGCATTTTTCATGTGTTTCTCAGCCTTTTGGATCTCTTCTGTGGTGAATATTCTGTTCATGTCCTCTCTAGTGAATGTTCTGTCCATGTACTCTACCCATTTTTGGATGGGGTCATTTGTTTTCTTGTTGTTGAGTTTGGCAAGCTCTTTATATATTTTGGTTATTAGCCTCTTGTCTGATGTATGGCATGTAAAGATCTCCCATTCTGTGAGGGGTCTCTTGGTTTGGATAGTGGTTTCTTTTGCTGTGCAGCTTTTAATTTGATGTAGTCCCATAGGTTTATACTTGCCTTAGTCTTCTTTGTAACTGAATTCATTTCATTGACAATGTCTTTAAACTTTATGTCTAAAATTTTAATTTTTCTCTTTTGTTTCCCTTGTTTATAGTTATTGTTGTTGTTGTTGTTGCTGTCATTGTTGTTAGATAGGACAGAGAGAAATCAAGAGAGGAGGGGAAGACAGAGAGGGGGAGAGGACAGACACCTGCAGACTTGTTACCACCTGTGAACAACTTCCCTGCAGGTGGGGAGCCGGGGGCTCGAACCAGGATCCTGATACTGGTCCATGTGCTTTCCTCCATGTGCACTTAACCTGCTGCACCACCACCTGGATCCCATCATTTTATTTCTTATTAAACACAAATAATTAGTCTTTTTTTTTAATTGAAAGTGACCCGGGAGATGGCACAGTGGATACGGTGTTGGACCTTCAAACATGAGGTCCTGAGTTCAGTCCCTGGCAGCACATGTGCCAGAGTGATGCTCTGGTTCTCTTTCTGTGTCATGTGAATACATAAATATAAATCTTAAAAATATATTTAAAAATAAAAAGTTGTCCACAAAACAAGGAGAGGAAGAGGTGAGTATGGCTTTAGATAGTGACCTTCAACTAACCCCTGGTGACATGTGTCCAGGGCCCACAGCCATCTTCTGAGGTCTCGGGGGTCCGAAAATCCCACACTCCCAGCCCTGGGGCCCTGGACCATATTGTCTCTGTCCCCAGATGCCCCCTCTGGCCCAGACTCAGGGGACAGCCTTCCTGCACTTGCCTGATGGCCGCCTGTCCCCAGCCATCCTCAGCCTCGCCTGCATCTTGGAGCCACTGGCGCCTGGCACGGGGCCACAAGTGCTTCAGGGCGTGAGTTCCATTAGTTAATTAAGATGAGCTGAGGGGTAGGGGAACAATTGTCGCCCAATGGATATGCCAGCTGATGCCAGGAGACCAGCCGAGGATGGCAGCCTCTCTGGGGGCCACTCCCACTTCCAGGACTCACTGCGAGCCCCCACGCCAAGGCCCTGCATCCGACCAGGGAAGGGTCCTCTTTGAAGGCCCAGCCTCTAGGGAGACGGAGCAGCAGAGAGGTAACATCAGTGCTTTGACCTTAAGAAAAGCCGTTCGTTAAGGCCCCACTCAGATGGGCCATGACCCTGACCCCTGACCTTTGACCCCCAGCCCCAGTTGAGGGGCCCAGAGTTAGCCCTCACTCACTAGCCAATGCTCCCCAGTGACCTCTGGGAATGGCCTTGTCTGGGTTTTCTTGTGTGTGAAAGGGAAATGAGGCCGGCTGCGCACATGTTCAGAAAGGTTCTGTGAGCACCAACAGCACTTAGTGCAGGGCCTGGCAATGAGCTTTCTCACCACCCACATACCACTGCCACTGTACCAAAAAGTAGCGTCAATGCCGCCAGCACTGTCAGCCAGGGTGCCCAGGCCTGAACTACTGAAACACACATGGCACCAGCTCTAAACTCAGGGGCCTCCAAGTCCGAGGAGACACAGAGGACAAGGCGAGACAAAGGGAGGGGCTGAGAATGAAAAGGAAGCAGCTAAGCTGCTTCAGGGCTGGAAGATAGGCCTCCAGGACTAGATAAGGGGGGAGGGTGGCAAAGAAACATTTGGACTTAGAACAAAGGCTTCTGGAATATTCTGATCCATCTTGGGATACTCAGTCAGAGCCAGGGCTATCTGCCCCCTGACTCTGGGGGAAACTCCCATGTGGGGGGAAGCTGTGGGGTGTGGAATGTGGGGTGCTGAATGTCAACTGAACCCCATCATCAGCTGGAAGAAGGTGGAACTCTGCTAAATGTTTCAGCCCCCACCACTCCCCCAGGACAGCCCAGCCTCTAACCCCATGTGGCATCTTCTCAGGGCTCAAAGGGACAACTTGGGAACACCCAGAGGCCATTCTTGCAGGGTCCACAGTCCCTCTGAGACCCTGACTTTCTCTAGTGTTTGGGCTCTGGGGAACCCCAGGCCTCAAGCACACCTCCACCCAGAGACACAGCTCTGACCAAGGAGGGTGGGGATGTTATGGCATCCTAGGGTCCAGAAAGCCCCCTTGGCCCACCAGGAGGAGCCTGGGGTGGGGAAAGTTCCAGTGTGGGGACTGAGCACTGCCTATGGGTCTCAAGTTTTGTTCTGGCCTTTATGGCCTGAGTTGTAACACCTTCCCCCTGAAGGAAATGCCTTCGTTTCCTCTCTGTAAAAGCAGGCATAAGAATAGCCTCTCCAGAGCAGCTGGGAGCTCAAGCTCAAAGCCCCACATGGGGCAGGGGTGAGACATGAGGAACTGCTGTCATGTCCTAGAACCTATGGCACTGCGTGACCAAGGCCCCGTACACCTGCTGGTTGAATGGGTGATTGCTTGAGGAGTGGAGAGTGCTGAGCAGTAAACTCCAGGAGCGCTGATTCATTTAGATAACTGGCATCAAGGAAGGCTGCTCAGAGGAGGTGGCTTTCAGATGGGCTTTGATGAAGCCTGTCCATCCAGGAGAAAAAAAAAAGACTGAGGGTAGTGTCCCTCAGAAATGTGGGTACCAATCCCACATACAGTTTGGGCTGCAGACACTACTCAGAATTCACCCCCTCTCCTTGGGGCTGTACACGGCACCTGCAACAGGAAAGAACCCGTAATTCATTTAACCTTCACATTTGTCAGAGAACAAATAACCTTCTAGTCTATTTTATTAGTAAGAAAACAGGCCCAAAGGCTCCACAACCAAGTTCTGCAAACTTGGGGCCCAGGGCTGCAGGTGGCCCACTGCCTGCTGTTTGTAAATAAAGTTTTATTGGAACACGGCCGTGGCTGTGGGCTGGCAAACCATCTAGGGCTGCCCCCCCCACTATAGTGGCACAGCTGCCTGTTTGCAAGAGACCATCTGGCCTACAAAGCATGGCAGTTTTACTGTCTGGCCCTTTACAGAAACAAGTTTGCTAACTCTGGCCCTCCAGCATGGTAGGGTGCTCCTACCTCCTGTGCACCCCACCCCTGCAGACCTCACTCACAGGGTGAGATTTCGGGCAAACAGACAGACAGCCACAGGACAGGCTCAGCCTCGACACTGCTCACAGTGCAGCTGGTAGAAAGCCTCTGGACTGGCCCCTGCCAGTCTGGCCCCAGCTGAGCTTCTTGCCGGGAGGGGCCCAGCCCCTTTGAGGGGAGCCTGCAAGATAGCAGCAGGTGCTCCTGCTTCACCTCTTCTGTGGGCAGAGTGGGAGGAGCCAGAGTGTAATCCTGTGGTTCAGACCAGCTGGGTGCCAGCTTTTCAGACACAATCCTTGGAGAAATGGGGGAGGGTGGCAGCTAGCTAGCATCTTCAGCCATCTGCTGAGAGGGCCCTGCCCACTGCCAGTTGTGGAAACCCTTTCTCATCAGGCTGTCCCTGGTGAAACCATCTAATTAAAACCCCACATGATCCAATCAGTCAGAAGTTCTGGGTCCACAGATGTCCAGTCCAGCTGGTCATAAGGATGCAGGCCTTTTAGGCAGTGGCCCCAGCCTGGAACCCTTCCCAGGACCCCAGAGTGTGACCCTCTGCTCCTTCTCTCCGTCCCTCCTCCCCGTTCCCACCCATCCAGCCCCGTTTGACTCCCAGGCTCCCACCTGAGGCCTCCCTTCCTAGACACTCTAGATGCACAGAGCTGTGTTGAATGCCAGCTACATGCCGCACACACTAACAGAGGTAGGAAATGCAGTGGTGACAAAAGGGCCCAAAATCACTGTCTTCATGGAGCTGATTTTCTTTAATTTTTAAAGATGTATTTTTTAATGGAAAAAAAAAAAAAAAAAAAACAGAGGCACTGCATATCCCCGGCTTATGGCAGCAGTGGGGATGAAACCTTGGACCTCTTGGGCCACTCGGGCCTCCTCCAGGCAAGTCCTCTCCTCTGACAATGAGCATTAGATGGTTTGAACTCATATGTGCACCTTCCACACTGTAATGTTCCTCCTCCCCTCACTGTCCTCCTCCTCACCTGTCTTTCCGCCCACGCCCACGCCAAAGCCTGTCTAACGCATGCAGCGGCCTCCTCATGAGGGTGTCCCCTCTCCTCCCCACACACACACATCCCATGCCTCTTTGGGTACATCTCTCTGCTCCCCAGGGGCTCCTCTCTGCCTTTAAGTCAAGCTCCCATGCCAGCCCCAGAACCCTTCCCCTTTAAGCCCCAGTCTCCCAGTCAGCCCTCACCACTCAAGCGAACTGCCTGCTACCTGTTGCCAGGTTTCCAACTGCATCACTTCCTCCTCATAAAAGGAATCGATTGCTGTTGGAAACAGGGCATACAGGAGGGCCGGATGGTCGCACATCTGGTTGGACTTACATGTAACCATGTTCAAGAACCTGGGTTCAAGCCACCAGTCCCCACCTGCAGGGAGGGAAGCTTCACAAGTCATGGAGCCAGTCTGCAGGTCTCTCTCTCTCTCTCTCTTCCTTTATCTCCATGCCCCCTTCTCAATTTTTATTTCTCTGTGCATATCCAATAAATAATACATAAAATGAAATAGAAAAAATTAAAAAGAAGGGAGGGGTAGATAGCATAATGGTTCTGCAAAGAGGCTCTCATGCCTGAGGTTCCAAGTCACAGATTCTATCCCCCGTACCACCATAAGCCAGAACTGAGCAGTGCTCTAGTAAAAGTTAAAAATTCAAACAAAAAAATAAAAAGGCATAAACATCAAATTGAGGAAAAGAAAGAAAATTGGGCATGCACAGAAAAGAAAACTTCAATGATCATGAGCCCAAGATAAATTCTATGTGAGTCCTTCTAGCGGGTGTGTGTGTGTGTGTGTGTGTGTGTGTGTGTGTGTGTATACACAGTTTTGGGGTTTGGACAAAGTGTGCTGCAAGCTGCCATTTCCAGGGAACACTCTCTGGTGGTTTTCTGTATAATTAGGAGATTCCACAAGAACAGCAGTTTGGTGCAGCACAGCATTCCACCCCGTTCATGCACCTTCTGACTGGGGCCGAGTCGGATGGTGAGCATTTGGAGCCTGTACAGCCTTTCACGGTGGACTCAGCTCATAAATCTCTCCTCCCATCTCTGGTTACTTTCCAGCAGAGATTCCTAGAAGTGGCACTGCCAGGTCACCTGGCTGACATGTTCCTGAGGTTCCTGATGTTTATCATGAAGGGATCCCACCACCCCCCACCCCCATTTGTAAGAAGGCCCACCCCCTCAGGCAGGTTGAATTTTTCTGTCCCCTCCCCAGACAGCATGTCTTTCTAGCACTGGGTCTTCACTTTAGTGGCTCTTCTCCATCAGAACCCTGTGTTACAAAAGACACCTCCTCCATGAAGCCCTTCCTGATACACTAACTGAAGCTTCCCACTGCCTTCAGCTTAAAATTCATGCTAAAATGCTCCCCAGCATGACCATGCTTTGTGAAAGTGTGTATAGTGGCCACCTCTGCTTTCTGAGCACAGGGACTGGCAGCATTCAGAGGGCTTCCAAAGAGACCTTTAATCCAGTTCACTCCCAGGTGGAGGTCGAGGGGCAGGGCCTGAGTGTCTGGGTCTGCCCACCCTGGTCCAGCACCTCATATCCAGCCCAGCCTGGAGCCTCCCTTGAGTAGATGGGTGTTCAGCCCTCTCAGCTCCTGGGCCTCCCAGAACAGGCTTTGAAGTGCTCAGCTCAAACTCTGGATTCCAGCCCTGACCTTGTCACGAACATGCTGGGACCTAGGGCTGCTCCCTGCCCCCCCACCCCCTGGCCTCAGTTTACCCATCTGCAAGATAATTACGCTGCACTGCACATTCCCACACTCCAGGGTTACTGCTCCTGCAGCCCCAAGCCCTCAGCCCCCAGAGCAGCCTGGGGGTTAGAGAGCCCCTGTGCAGATCTGGCCTCGGGGCAGCTGAAGGGAGCTGGCCGGGGAGGCAGGGCTGGCTTGGGGCCAGGCTGTGTCTGCAAACACTGACCTTGGCTGCTGCCAGGATTTTCCATGACACCAGCTCCCTCCCCCACCCCTAGCCCACGTGCTAGGAATGGCTGCGATGGGGGGCTAGCCTTGACCAGAGGACCCCAGATTGGAGTTGTCAGGGCACCTGTGGATGACAGAGAACTGACACACATGGTGAAGAAAGAGAGAGAAAGAGAGGGAGAAAGAGAGAGAGAGATGCATGAGAGAGCAGCAGGCCCATGTATGCGGCCTGAGAAGCAGGCAGGGGTGGATTGGGGGGCGGGGGAGGGCTGGGGAGATGGAAGAGAGGCCTTGAGGAGGCCAGTGTGGAGGGAGAGGAGGGGACAGACTCCAGACCCTGGGCCAGCCAGATCCCTCCCCATCCTGAGGCCCCAGGCCTCACTCAGGCCCCATGAGGCTAGGGCCTGGAGGTGCTCCTCCTGGGACCCCAAAGCCAACCTCATTGTTGAGGGGCCTGGGGGGCCACAGGGGCTGAGTCATTGAAAGCCTCCATCCAGGCTGGCCCCTCCCCCCCCCAGAGGGGAGTGGTTGTGCCAGGGCCCAGGGTCACAGGCATTTTCTGAGCAGCCGTTCCCACCAGGCCTGGAGCTGGACTCTGAGCCCTCCCGCAGTATGACCACAGGAGAGGAGCTGCCGGCTCTGGGAGGGATTCTAGAAGGTTCTTAGAAGAAAGGTTTTAGAGTTGGATGCTAAGGATAGCAGGAGAGTCTGTGCTCTGAGCCCAATCTCCCCTCCTTCCACCCTTACTCCCTTCCCCATGTCCTTCACTTTATCTGTCAGGACACCATGCCCCTCAGCTCCCACTTCAGGGTCTACACAGCTGACCCCACCCCCAGGCCCGGGCAGTGTCTCTACCTCAGAGTCTACCTCAGGCCTCTGAGGATACAGCCCTCCCTCCCCATCCCAGGTCTCCCCTGGGTGCCCCCAGGTCTAAAGCCTGAATGCTTTCTGCAGGCCCAGCAGCAGAGCCCAGCCAATGTCTTTACAGGACTCCCCTGTCTCCCTGAACACCCCATCCTCCCCAGTCATCCCACCAGGTCCCAGCAACACCCCTAAGACCAGACCACCTCCCCATGTCCAGCTGGGCCCAGCATTGGAGTCACTCGGGCCATAGCACCCACCTCCCCCAGCCCCTCATCTTCCTCCAGGGTAAACAGACCCCAGGGACCTGTTTGCATTAGATAACCAGGCAATGGACCAGAAGCACTGCTTCCTGGCACTGCCTGGGCCCTGCGCTCCTGACCCACAGAAGGGCCGATTCACCCAGAACCTAGACATCAGCGTCTCAGACACCCACAAGAAAGACCTCAGTTCTCAAAACTCTGGAGAAATGTTTCCCAAACTGTGGAACACGTAACTCACCCAGCAACACACACTGTGAGAGCAGCATTCCAAGGTCAAATGAGCAGAGAGAGAGAGAGAGAAAGGACGCATGCTCCCAATCTAGAAGGAGCAGTCAGACGTGTGGCTCAGACGTGAGGCAAAGGATGACAGAGCCCCCTGCAGCTCAGCAAGCCTCACCTCCTCCATCACTGAACAGCCCCCTGGAACTGGAATTCCAGGAAATTAACTTAGGGAAACATGTTCTGTCAACAAGTGTTGATGCTGAAAGAAAGGATCCTTGAACACCGTCTAAGGTTCATGCTCCCAAAATACTTAAACAAATCATGTATGTTCAGCCTGCTCTCTGTCCCCCCAAACCCACAGCAACTCTGTGAAGTGCATTACAGATGGGGAAACTGAGGCACAGAGGCTGTAATTCCACCAAGGTCGGCAACCTTTGCAAAGCCTGATATTGACTCTCACCAGCCCCATAGAGTCATTCGTTATCCCTTGTGAGTCAGAAGTGCTTGTTGGCAGAAGCATCTGTTAATTTTCATGGGGAAATGACTGATTACTACTGCTTGAGCCATGAACTCTCTGGGTCCACAATGATCAACACATCACACTTCATGAATAAAATCTTAGAGGTTGGGTGAACAGAAAAAAAATAAACAACAGATAAATTCACGTGAGGGTGGAGGGAGATGGGACCTTCCATGATGCCCAGTATTCCTCCCATGTCACAGAAAAGGAAAAGTGAGGCCCAGAAAGGGGGAAGGTTGCCTCCAACGTACAGAGCTAGTTCTGGTCAAGGTCAGGCCCACAGACTTGCTGCCTCCTCACCCCACGCCCTTTCCTCCACGTGCTGTGGCAGGTGTCCCAGCAGATCAAAGGTGCGAGGTCAGGTAGTCAGGCCAACGGGGATGGGAGGAGGACAGTAGGCCAACCAAGGCCATTGCCAACAGCTTGGAGCAGCTTGTGCCCTGTCCAGGAGGAGAGAGAGCCCAGGAAGGGGGTGGGGGGCAGTGTCCTGTTCTCTAGGTTAGACGGAAGCTGCAGCCCTGTTCTCTAGGTTAGACGGAAGCTGCAGCCAGTTTCAGGGCTTTGTGGTGAGTGCTGTGTGTCCTGCCTGCTATTGGCTAGCTGTGTGACTTCAAGTAGGCTGCTCACCCACTCTGGGCCTCCACATCCTTCTTGACTGAAGGCCTTTCAGTCTATGGCAGACTCCAGTGGGAGCAAGTTGGGAAGAAGGAACCAGCTTGGCCCTCTCTCTCGAGTTCACAAGCAAGAAGCAGGCAGGGCCCACAGCAAACCTCAGCTACTTCCCAGAAGTTCTGGGTCCCTGGGGACTGGCCCAGCCCCAGATGGCACCCCTCCAAGCCAGGCACCCACGTCAGCAGGTCCTACCAGCTCCTGGGCCCTTTCACCCGGTGCTAACACAGCAGCAGGGTCTGAGGCTGAGGGGTGGGTCCCACCTGCCCATCTAGATTGTCCCCTTGTGGGGGGAGAACTTGGCTCTGTGGCATCAGGGGCCATGAGTCAGCCAGCCTGGCATTCAGAGAGCTTTGGGCAACTAGATTCCTCACCAGCCTTTTCTAAGCTGGCAACAAAGGGGTGTCAGAACAATAACCTCGCAGGGTGCACTGGAGTTAAAGACACATCTGGAGGGAGGTGAGGAGACAGCACAACAGTGGCACACAGGAGCTCCAGGTTCAATGCCCAGTGCTCTGCTCACAAAAACCAAATGAACAAAAGGCCAAAATTGAAAGTGTGTATGCAGGGTGACCCTGAGGGCAAGGTGGGTGCAGGCTGGTCCCTGAAGTGGGACAGTGAGGTGTGATACCCTCTTAGCCCAGCAGGAGGCAGGCAGGGAAAGGAGATGGCACTCTGGCCAAGGTCTGACAGACACCAGGACACTAGGACTCTGCACAGACACCAGGACTGGGGACAGCGAGAGGGATGCAGTGAGAGAAGGTGGCACCAGGTCTGCTGGCCATGGGCTGCCCTCAGGCCAGGGAGGGTCCCCCCTAGGCAGTGGAACTGGTGAGCACTGGACACTGAGCCCTAGAGGCAGCACAGCCTATGCAAGGACAAGAGGTGGGACAGCAAAGCTAGAGGAGGGGTCCTTTCCCCTGGGGTGGAGGAGCCCTGCTCGAGCCCCCAAGACTGCCAAGATCTCCTCTCCACCTCGGGGACTCCTCCTCGGGTCCCCAGCATGTCACATCCAGTCACAGCCCAGGCAGGGATGAACACCCGAGTGTAGATGGGCCCAGATAGGGTACAGGGTGTGTCCAAGGCCACACAGCCAGCATGCAGCAAGGCAGAGGCCAAGGCCATGCCACCATGTCCAGCCCTAGCCCTATATCCAGCTCCATGGCCTCCCCCACGCCCGTTGAGATTAGTGGGGGGCTGGAGAAGGGCAAGCAAGCATCTCTGGCTTGCTGCCAGCCAGGCAATGGAGGTGGGCTGTGGTCTGGCCACTGGAGCCCAGCAGCTGGCATGATCTGTTCTCACCTGCTGCGTGGGCCCAACACCAGGCTCAACAGCTCAATGTGGCAGGCCCCTGCTGGTGTACAAGCAGCTGTGCTCAGCCTCCCTGACCTAAGGTGCCAGAGGACTGTTTTGAGTGGCACTGACAATGCCCAGTAAAGCTGCAAGCAGGCCAGCTTTGCTGGTGAGAACTGAATTCTAGGTTGGTCTCCCGAAAGTCACTGTGAGGCAGTGCTTGGGAGACCCGTTTTGCAGACGTCAAAAAGAAGGCACAGAAGACTTTTCTGATTTATTTACTTTTTATTATTTTTTTTAATTTTTACTTATTTTTTTTCCTTTTTTTTGCCCTTGTTTATTATTATTGTAGTCATTATTGTTGTTGTCGATGTCATCGTTGTTAGAGAGGACAGAGAGAAATGGAGAGAGGAGGGGAAGACAGAGGAGGGGAGAGAAAGACAGACACCTGCAGACCTGCTTCACCACCTGTGAAGTGACTCCCCTGCAGGTGGGGAGCTGGGAGCTCGAACCAGGACCCTTAGGCTGGTCCTTGCACTGTGCACCACGTGCGCTTAACCCGTTGCACTACCATCCGACTCCCTTTTTTTTTATATTTATTTATTTATTCCCTTTTGTTGCCCTAGTTGTTTTTTTTAATTGTTGTAGTTATTGTTGTTGTTGTAACTGATGTTGTCATTGTTAGATAGGACAGAGAGAAATGGAGAGAGGAGGGGAAGACAGAGAGGGGGAGAGAAAGATAGACACCTGCAGACCTGCTTCACCACCTGCGAAGCGACTCCCTTGCAGGTGGGGAGCCGGGGGCACGAACCAGGATCCTTCTGTCAGTCCTTGTACTTTGCACCACCTGCGCTTAACCCACTGCGCTACTCCCCAACTCCCCCTGACCCCCTTTTTTATTTTTTATTTGGTAGGACAGAAATTGAGAAGGAGAAGAAGATAGAGAGGGAGAAAGAGAGACACCTGCACACCTGCTTCACCACTCATGAAGCTGCCTCTCCTCTACAGGTGGGGAGCAGGGGCTTGAACCTGGGTCCTTGCACATAGTAATGTGTACATTCAACCAGGTGTACCACCATTCAATCCCTACACACACATACACAGTCAGTCCATAACAGAATCGGGCTTTGCACTCAGATCAGACACTGATGCACACAGCACCTGGCCTGGGCCCTCACATGATTAGGGCACACCCCGTCTCCCTCTGGGTATGGGGCACTGTGGAGGGGACATCCATGGAGAAGCAGGACCAGGCCCAGCAGTGTCCCCACACCACCCCCAAGCATCTAGGTATATATCTAGTTGGGAACCCTTGGAGACAGAGCAGGAGGTGGTGGTTACACTTGCCCTGGAATTCAAAGCTGAGCAATGCTGGTGTCACTCAAAGCGCAGATGACTTCCTGCATATGGACTCCAGGAGGGCTGCATGGAAGAAGCATTTGGTTCAGTTACGATAAGACTTCAAATGGAAGAAAGCTGGAAAAAGGAGACTGCCTATTTATGATAAATCCTTTTGATGAGTCCTGCTTACCTTATCGGCCTGCTGAAGGGAGCAGGGCCAGGACCAGTAGGCCTCATCTTATAACTAAGGACACAGGCTCAGAGAGGGAGAGCAATTTGCCCAAGGACACCAGCTGCTGGTGACAGTGGCCCCAGGACCTCTGTGCTCCCCTCCAGGTCTGACGGCTCAGAGGGAGCCAGGAGCACTATGGTTGACTGGAGGGTGACAGTAACACCTGGCAGCTCCTGCTTGGACCAGGGGCAATGCCACCTCCACACCAGGACTGCCCCAACCTAGGGACCAGGCACAGGGGGTGACCCCAAGGCCCCAGAGGAGGGGCAGATACAGACCCAGCTGATAATTGGGAGCTGGGGGGCAGCTAGGTCTAGGCTAGGGGAGGGGGAGGAGGCAGTTACCAACGACCCCACGCCCATCGCATTGGCTGGCGGCAAGGAAGTCAGGCCTGCCTCAGTTTCTCTCCACACTGAACAAAGGTGTCTGTCTTTCTCTCCCACTCTGTCTTCCCCTCCTCTCTCCATTTCTCTGGACTACCATTCAGTCCGAGCTCCACCTGTTAATCAAGGAAGCCGTCTAGGAGGCGGGGTGCAGCTGGCACCCACAGGCCTGACAGGGTACCAGCTCACTGTCCCTGATCCCGTGACCTGAGGCCCCCGGGGAGCAGCAGGGGCTCCTTCTTGGGGTCTTTGAAGCCAGATTCCAGCTCAGGCTGCAGGGAAAGAGAATCCGGTGCCCTCATTTCCACCTTCCTCCCTACCTCTCCCAGGGGGTGGCCGCACCACGCCGGGGGCCCAGGGTGCACCCATCACCCCGGAGAAGACAGGCGAGGTGGGCTCCGGGCAGGTGGGGCGGGAGGTGGCGGAGAGCCGGGGCTCTGGCAGCCGCTGTGACACACCTGTCCCCCTGTCCGTCCGCCCCCGCCCCCCGCCCTGCAGGCTACGGCCACGCGGCACCCAGCACGGATGGCGGCAAGGTGTTCTGCATGTTCTACGCGCTGCTGGGCATCCCGCTGACGCTCGTCATGTTCCAGAGCCTGGGCGAGCGCATCAACACGCTGGTGCGCTACCTGCTGCACCGCGCCAAGCGCGGACTGGGCATGCGCCGCGCCGACGTGTCCATGGCCAACATGGTGCTGATCGGCTTCCTGTCGTGCGTCAGCACGCTGTGCGTGGGCGCCGCCGCCTTCTCCTACTACGAGCACTGGACCTTCTTCCAGGCCTACTACTACTGCTTCATCACTCTCACCACCATCGGCTTCGGCGACTACGTGGCGCTGCAGAAGGACCAGGCGCTGCAGACGCAGCCGCAGTACGTGGCCTTCAGCTTCGTCTACATCCTCACGGGGCTCACGGTCATCGGCGCCTTCCTCAACCTCGTGGTGCTGCGCTTCATGACCATGAACGCCGAGGACGAGAAGCGCGACGCCGAGCACCGCGCGCTGCTCACGCGCAACGGGGGGGCGGGGGGCGGGGCCGGCGGCGCGGGGGGCGGGGCCGGCGGCAGCGTGCACACCAGTGACACCGCCTCCTCCGCGCCGGCGGCTGGGGGCGGCGGCGGCGGCGGCGGCGGCGGCGGCGGCGGCGGCGGCGGCGGCGGCGGCGGCTTCCGCAACGTGTACGCGGAGGTGCTGCACTTCCAGTCCATGTGCTCGTGCCTGTGGTACAAGAGCCGCGAGAAGCTGCAGTACTCCATCCCCATGATCATCCCGCGGGACCTCTCCACCTCCGACACGTGCGTGGAGCACAGCCACTCGTCGCCGGGCGGGGGCGGCCGCTACAGCGACACGCCCTCCCGCCGCTGCCTGTGCGGCAGCGGGGCCCCGCGCTCCGCCATCAGCTCGGTGTCCACCGGCCTGCACAGCCTGTCCACCTTCCGCGGCCTCATGAAGCGCCGGAGCTCCGTGTGACCGCCCCCCGGGGGCTGGGGGCCGGGGGCCGGGGGCGAGAGGAGGCCCTCGGGGGGGTGCCTCCCACGCCCCCTTCTCCTACTGTGCCTGCTCGCCCCGGCCCCAGGAGCCTCTCCGCTCCCTATACGCACCCTGCAGATTCCTATCAATGTGAAATTTGGGGGTGGGTGGGGGAAGGGCGGAAGGCAGAAGCGGGGCAGCCCCCCACCCCCTTGGCAACCTAAGGAGCGCCCCCCACACGTCCTTGGTCCTCGGAGGCCCTGCTGTAGCCAGCCCTCCACGCCCGACCACCCTTCCCAGCCCTGTCCAGAGGAGCCTTCGAGTTCCCCGTACGTTTGCATCTCTATTTATACCTCCCTCTCGCCGGGTCTCCCACCTTCCCCAGGCTCCAGAAGCCGGGGTGTCTCTGTCCGGATCACGCCCTCCCCACCTGGTCCCACCCCCCTCCCGCGCCCCCAGCTGTTCTCCCCCACCACCACCACCTTGTGTGGTTTTGCATGGCTTCGCATAACCGACCAAGTGGGAGCGCTCAGCGTTCTCCAAAGCTAGTCGCCCGCGGGGCAGGCAGAAGACCGACCTCAGGTGAGGTCGGGCCTCGGAA
Source organism: Erinaceus europaeus (assembly GCF_950295315.1). Taxonomy (NCBI): domain Eukaryota; kingdom Metazoa; phylum Chordata; class Mammalia; order Eulipotyphla; family Erinaceidae; genus Erinaceus; species Erinaceus europaeus. The sequence goes on from NC_080164.1 coordinate 16,923,315, forward strand.
ATGACACAGAAAAGTCCGCCTTGCCTGTTAGAAGGACCCCTCAGCATCTACACCACCTGCTACAGTCAGGGAAGTTCTTGGGATCCTGCAGGCTGTTGTGGGGGGGGGGGAAGGCCTGGAGCAGGGGTTGCAGGGATAGGGGAGCTGGGGGGCCAAGCAGCCCTCTGGGCCCACAGCCAGTGGTGGTACTGAGTCCCAAGAAGTTAAAGATGAGCTCAGGCAGCATTTGGGGGGCTTGGGCCTGAAAAGACCTCTCAAGCTCGGCCGTGTACTCCAGACCCAGAGCCCCTTGGAAAGAAGAAGCCTGACTCAGCCTCTCCCCAGCTGTCCCCAGCTGTCCCCAGCTGGCAGAACCACAGGCGAGCAGGGCTCAGCACTCAGCACCCGAGTGCCCTCTGCGTGTATGTTGGGCTGAGGGGCAGCTTGAGCTGCCTCTGTCCTGTGTGTGACCCTGCCCTCGAGGGGTCTTGTCCTGTCCGTCAGTCCCGAGGGAACCACAACCAAAGCTGCAGGGAGGTGGCAGGGAGGGGCCTGGCTGGGTCTTCCCCTGGGGGAGGGGTAAAGGGCCCATGTGTGTCCCCCCCACCCCTGCCCCACTGCAGGCAGCCTTTCTGCTTCCCCAATGCCTTACGCCTGGGCACACTGCCACAGAATATGCAATACGTGTGGGTGCCACACCCACAGCCCACCCGGGTAGCCCTCAGCCCCCAGAGGCTGTGGCCACCACGGCCCTCCTGTCAGCCCTCCACCCACCCACCTATCTTCACTCTGAGAATGGCGCCTAATAAATGCTGTCCATGGAGACCAGGCTCAGGCTCAGCGGCCTCTGTCTTCATGCCACCCCGGCCGGGGTCTGCATGCCCCAGTCCTGTGCTTCCAGGGCCTTGGGGACAAGCTGGGGGTGACACTGGTGCCCCTCCCACGGTTTCCTCTTTGGCCCAGACTGCCAGCCCCTCTATCTTCCTAGAACCATTACAAGAGCAAGAGGGAGTGGGTCGGCACTCTGGTGTCCCTCCCTTTACCCCTAAGAAACTCAGACTCAGAGACTGCAAGCCACTGCCTCACACCCAGGATTAGAACTCAGCCTGGAGACTCCAGGTCCAGTGCTCCCTCCTGATACAGTCTTTGGGCTCCTAGGCAACCCAGCTGACAATGGTGCCCCTGTCACCCATAAAAGGGGCTGTCTCACTCCAACATCCATGGACTCAGTACGCTGTGTCCTCGGGTTGTGGGGGGACAGCTCAGCCCCAGAACCCGGGACACACCAGGATGCAACAGTCACAGTTCTTCAACCCCCTATCTCTCACGCCCTGAAACCAAGCCCAATCCCACCCCATCGAGCCCGCCCAATCCTCGGGTTCTGGCTCCCGCTGTTCAAATGCAGCTCGTGAAGCTTCCAGATTGATTTTTCTCCCAGCTGATGCTCAGCTCCCTGCAGATTTGATGCAGTAGAGAATTAAAGGCAGTGGGGTGTCCCTTACACCCACCCACCACACACACACACACACACACACAAACAGTCACTTGAAAGAAATACAGAAAGACCTATTTGTTTTCCGGCAGTTCCAAGATCAAAGGAAGATGGGTTGGCTCTGGACACCCACCCCACCCTATGTAGACAGTGCTCCAGGAAGTATCCCTTGGTGGCCTGCAGCCATGGCGTAAATGGCCTTACTCCCAATGGCTCTCCCACACCCAGTACCCCCACAACTAAGCCATGCTCTCTGCCGCTGGCCCAGCCACCCCACCTTTCTCAGAGCAGCTGAGAGCAGCGATGGCAGAGGCCAAGTCACCTTCTGAGGTCAGCTGTGGACACAGTGGCTGTTCATCCTTCAGGCCCCTCTCAGACATCGCCTGGGGCCAAATAATCTCCAGGCAGGATTTGAAGCATCACCAGCTAACTTCACCCCCACCCCTGCCCTAGGCCCTGGGGCTCACACCTGCCCCTGGTACTGGGGGGCTCTGAGTCACCCCACTCCCACACAGCATGCACTAAAGCACCCTGCACTAAAGACCTGCTCGGACAGCAAAACAAAACAAAGAGCCAATGCCACATGGGAAGGGGGTAGGACTCTCCCTCCAACACCCCACTGCTGGCATTACTCCATGAAGACATCAGCTGGAGAAGAGCCCTGCAGACTTAAGGCAGAGGCACCCCTGGGAGCCCTTCCCTAAAAAAGATCCCATGGTCCTATGGGTGGAGAAGGGCTCCTTGGCCAGAAGCCCCAGGGAAAGGCTGCCCACTGCACCTGCTTGCCCCACAGTGGCAGTCAGGGGAGCCAGCTCTGCAGCAGACATGTCTGCCCACAGCTGTTTGCCTCTGCCCCGCCCTCCATCGCCACCAGGTCTCTAGTTACGTGACTTCTCTGCATACCAGCAGCCGGGAGGATGCTGAGCCCTCTTGTCTCCTTGATGCTGCGTCCCTTTTGTTAGGCTCTAGACCCTTTTTGTAACTGGGGGCCATGACATGTCTAAAGCCACATCTTATTCTCAAACTTTTCAGCTGAAACCCAGGCTCAGGGACTCGTCCAGATCAGGTGGTGGCTTGGTGGCCATGTTGGTATTTGAACCCAGGTGCCCATGGCTCTGAAGTACATGCTGTTCTCCAGTTGGCCTCATCCTGTCTCCGGCTGATCCACATCTTCAGCAAAGGTCTGGCAGATGTCACAGGGCTGTCCACAACATGTCCTTATCCTCAGTGGGAGGAGAGACTTTAATCTGTAACTGTCACCCTCCAGGGATGACAAGCCCAGATAGGGAGATGGCTCAGTGGGTAGAGTGGACACACTAAGGGACCCTCAGTTCGATCCCCAGCACCACATGGGAGCACCATGGAGAGCACCAAAGAACGTGACGACGGGTGGTAGAGTGGTGCTTGGTGTCTCTCCTCTTCATGCCTGCCTCCCTCTCTCTGTTTATCTCTGTCTTTTCTCTCTCTGAGGATATGGAATGGAAAAAGAACTGGGTTGGGGAGGCAGCTCTATTCACTCCCTGGAGCTGCATAAAAAAAAAAAAAAAAAAACATATATAAGGAGGTGGATGGGCTGTGACATACCCAGTTAAACATACGCATTACCAAGCACACGGACCCAGGTTCAAACCCCCAACCCCCCACGTGCAGAGCAGAAGCTTTGTGAGAGGTAACGCAAGGCCGCAGCCCTCTCGCTCTCTTTCTTTCTTTGTCTCCCCTTCCCCCTCTCAATTTCTCTCTGTCCTTTGTCTATCAAATTAAAAAGAAATAAAGGAGGAAAGAAAGAAAATTGGCCACGGGGATTAGTGGATTTGGAATTTGTCATGCAGTCACTGAGCCCCAGAGATAACCCTGATGAAAAAAAAAATCATACAAGGATGAGCTCTTGGGAAGCTGAGAATTTCTGCTTCCATGTGGAGGACTTTCTGTGTCCACAGACCTGGCACTGTCCCTCCAGTCCCACAGCTGGCTCATAATTGACGTCAAGAAGCCCAGAGCAGGGAGAGTTGCTCAGGGCAGGCAAGGTCTCCCTCAGGACAGACATGTCGCCAGAGAAAAGAGCACGTTGTCACGCCTGCCTCCCACCCCAGGGCACATCCCATCATGTCCAGGCAGAAAGGCTGTGTGTCCCTGGGGACTTGAAGAGCCCAGTCTGTAGTGGGCAGTGTTGTCCTCTGCTCAGTAGATGACAGTGACGCAAGGACAGCAAGCCCTAGCAAAGCCATCACCCTTGTCAAGGATTGGAGCACATGCACACGGACGCACACGCGCACACACACACACACACACACACACACACACACTCCCTCCCCCCACCCCACCCCCAATCTGGCCCAGCTCCTCTTCCTCAGTGGAAAGAGTTTGAGTTGGCAGAGAGGAAGTGATAAACTCAAGGTCACAAGTCAGATGCTGCCTCTGATACCAGGATTAGAATCCAGCTTGGGCCCACACAGGACTGGGGCGGCCCAGCTCAGCCTCCCATTTCAGATGAAAGCTGCTAATCTCCGGGCTTGAGTCATCTCGTCGCTGGAAATTTCCTACATCCACAGCTGATCAAACCCGGGACTCACAGTCCTGCCCCCAAACTGCAGGCTGCAGGGGAGGAGCAGGTGGGCCAGACCACCCCCTTGAGGGCAGTAAGGGACCCTGAAAGACCTCAGATGCCCCTTGAGAATTTTTATCACAGCGTTTTCCAATTGCAAAATTCCCTCACTGTTTTGATCTGCTTGGATTGTTGGGCAACCCTGCGATTTAGGTGATGACTAACGTCCCCTCCGACAGGGAATGAAACTGCAGCTCAAAGAGGCCTAAGATCAGGACCTGAGAGGCAGCCCAGTAGCACACTGGACTCAACCCCTAGAACCACCGTATAGCAGAGCTGAGCAATATCCCAGGGATGCAACCTCTCTCTCTCTCTCTCTCTCTCTCTGTCTCTCTCTCTGTCTCTCTGTCTCTGTCTCTCTCTCCACCCAATCTTTTTTTTTAAGTATTTTTTAATTGGGAGGTTGGCGCACCGGGTTAAGCGCACACAGTACAAAGTGCAAGAATCCCAATTCGAGCCCCTGGCTCCCTACCTGCAGGGGGGAGTTGCTTCACAAGTAGTGAAGTAAGTCTGCAGGTGTCTGTCTTTCTCCCTCTCTAGCTCCCCATCCTCTCTCAATTTCTCTCTGTCCTAACCAATAAAATGAAAAGTGGCCAACAGGAGCAGTGGATTCATAGTGCAGGCACCAAGCCCCACTGATAACCCTGGAGGTAAAAAAAAAAAAAAGAAGAAGAAAGAAAGAAAGAAAGAAAGAGAAAAAAGGAAGGAAGGCAGGAAGGCAGGAAGAAGAGAAAAAGAAATTAAATAAATCTAAGGGGTAGGCAGTGGCGCGCGCGCCTCTTTGAACACACGTGGCCCTGCACAAGGACCCAGGTTTGAGTTCCTGCTACCTACCTGAAGCAGGTCTGCAGGTGTCTCTCTGTCTCTCCATCTCTATCTCTCCCCTTTCAATTTCTCTTATCAAATAAAAAGGAAAGAAAGAAGGAGGAAGAAAGAGAGAGAGGGAGCGGGGCGTTCATAGTGTGCGCACACACAGAGACACACATTAAACCATTCCACGTTTGCCTCCGATGAGAACTAGAGCAGAGCAGACCCCTGGGCCTTTCCTGGGTGGCAGGGGTGCATGGCTGAGCCTCCACTCACTTCTGCAACTCTGAGGGGCCCACCTGACTCAACGTGCTGGCTCCTTTGGGTGCGAGGGCCCCCGGGATGAGCCTTAGTGCCCAATCCCACTAGCAAAAGCACCGCAAGGAGTCCTAGTCCCTTCCCCCGTGCCCTGGGTAAACTCCGCACCCTGACTCAGCACCAAGGTCACCAGGATGTGCAGCCAGAAACCCGGCCTTGAGCCCAAGGTGGAGGGAGGAGTGGGAGGGGAGCATGGCTCTGACCCAGACCTTCTCCTCCACATCAGCTCTTTCCACAGCCCTTGCTCCCCAGGGAGGGAGCATGTGACAGGAGGTACTGCTGACCACAGGGCCACAGCAGCAGAGAACCCCACCCCAGGCTCATCTGCACCCAGCGCTGGAATGACAGCTGCCCTGAGCCTCCAGGCGCCTCTCATCTGCCTCTCTCACACCTGCTGGACTGTGTTTAGACAGAGGGTGAGAGACAGAAGGAAAGATACCACAGCACACTCTGCCACTGGGGAAGGTTCCCCCTTTGTATGGTCTACCTCTGTGATGTCTGGGGACTGGAACCCAGGTAAAAGTTTCATTCTAGCAGGTGAGCTATCTCCCAGTTTCCAAATAGGAAAGGCTGTGGGAGCTTGTTAGGAGGCTCCAGGCTTCTGGTGGGGATCCAGGTGCTAACACCTGATTACATGAACCCCCCCTCCTGGCCCCACACCACCCACAGATGTGACAGACCAGCCTCTGGGCCACCCATCATTCAAGATTTTGGTGGAGGGAGCTGGGCAGTGGCACACCTGGTTTATTACATGTGCACAGGAACCTAGGTTCAAGCCCCTGTTCCTCACCTGCTGGTGGAACACTTCACAAGTGGTGAAGCAGGTCTGCAGGTGTCTCTCTTTCTCTCTTCCTCTCTATCTCCCCTCTCCTCTCAATTTCTCTCTATCCTATCAATAAAACAGAAAGGGAGGAAGCAAAATATGGCCACCAGGAGCGGTGGATTCATAGTCCTGGCACTAAGCCCCAGTAATAACCCTGGTGGCAATAAAAATTTAAAATGACATAAATAAGTAAGTAAATAAATAAAGACAGGTGGAAATGTCAGAAGGGGTAGGGTCAAACATAGGATGCTGAACCCAGGGTGACATTTATTCCTTTTATTCTTGGTGAGCTGTCCCAACCCAGCCACCCAGCCACCCACCTCTCCGTCTTGCCTGGGAAATTCTCCAGGACAGTTCACAGGTGGCCAGACTGCAATCCTCCAGGGGCCATCACCTGTGACAGGGTCATGTCCTCGTCCCAATGGCAGGTGCCTCCTGGCCTGGCTTGGCCTCCCCCCCGTGCCCCAGCACCTCCTGTGACCTTTCCATCCAGCTGACATTCAGCAGGGGGCAGTATCCAGGTCAGCGTGTGACAGGGTGCTCACCCAGCCCTTAGAGAAGGGCACAGCTGCCTCCATATCCCGACTGAGGAATCAGAGTTCAAGGAGGTCATGTCACTTGCCCAGGACCCAGTCTTAGCTGCCAGGAGAAGATTCTTAGGAAGGGTCTTGCCCTTGACCCAGACCTTTTTCCCAAAGCCCCTACCCCCCGCAGGGTCACTGGAGATGGCCCCAGGGCAGGTCACCCCAACTCAGAACTCTCCAAGCTTGCCCTGGACGCTGCATCCAGGTTCAGGAGGCCCTGTCCTTCCAGCTTCCACCGGAAGTGGCAGAGCGAGACTCTGACCCTGACCAGCGCCTCCCACGGCTCTAGAAGATGGGGTGAGCCTGCACACAGCTCTCCCTGCCCTTCAGGAGAGAGCAGCAGGTCTGCAGGTGACGAGGGGCTTCCAGGAACCACACCAGCGACGCTGTGACCTAGCAATTTGGGATCAACCATGAATGAAGCAGGAGGCCACAGCCACCCCTCCATTCTAGCCTGGGGACAGATGGGCAGGCCCCACTGGGTCTAGGACACCAAGGCTGCTGGGTAGTGGGGGCTAGGGGAAGAAAGACTCAGCTCACTGGGCAGGGCCAGGCTCTAGGGAAGAGCCTAGAGCAGCCGGGGTGGTGGCTCAGTGACAGGGTCACAGGAACTGTGTGCTCAAGGCTCCAGGTTCAGTCCCCAGCACAGCATGTACAGGAGGTATGTGCTGCCACTTTCTCTCTCGTGGATAAATACTCCTGACCCTGACAGCACAGTACCAAGGACAAGCTGCTGGGGAGAGCTGCAGGGATGCATAGAGCTGGGAGTGACAATGGCTTCCAGGGTTGGGGAGATAGTGTGCAGCAGTAACCAGACTAGCATGATTGAAGTCCCAGGTTCAATCCTCAGCACCACCAGAGCTGAGAGGTGCTCCTGTCAAAAAATAATAATAATAATAATAATTAATTTAATTTAATTTTAAAAAAACCTACGAGCAACAAGCTGGCTTTGTCAAAGCAGTCACTGGAAACTTCCCTGCCCCAGCAAGGGCTGGGTGCCATGAGGCTGTTGGAGCCCAGTGCAGTTTGGCAAAACTAGGGTGGGCTGGTGAGCAGTGCAGACAGACACAAATCACGCCAGGCGAGAGAAGTCAAACAATACATGCTGGATGGCTCTATTCACAGAAAGCTCTGGAAAATGTAACTCATGGGGATGGGTCAGCTAGAGATGGGGCTCTGAGCTGTGCAAGGCACCAGGAGACGACTCCGCAAGTAGACAGTGCACTGTCCACCACAGCTCAGCCCCCTCGACGGCCCGCACCCCTGAGACACAGCCTCTGCCGCACTCCCGACCTCTCTCCAGCCCACTCCTCTGGGGTTGCTCAGTGCTGCTCCAGGATCTCAGTGCCACCACCACCAGAGAGCACAGAGGGGCAGAACTGGCTCTCCAACACCCACTCCCCATCATCCCCACCCCTCAGGGTCCTCCAGGTAAGACACCTGGGAATCTGCATTTTTAAGAGAACTGTGTGCTGGTGGCAGGGAGGAAGGTGCACAAAGCACTGCTCCACAGTGCGTGAAGCTTCACTCCCTTTCTCATCTTTGTGCAGTGCTGGGATCGAACCCAGGACCTCATATATGCTGAGCCAGCTCCTACATTCCTGACTCTTCACTTTAGCAGGAATGTTCTGGAAAACACTGTAGTGGAGAAAGTAGACAAAACCCTGGATCCCGGCTGCAGAGGTAGTACAGTAGCTGTGCACAGGACTTGAGTGCAAGAAGGAGGGAGCTTCAGTGCTGTGGTCGCTGGCAGTGGACTTTGGGATGGAGGGAAGAACCAGTCTGCACTCTAGCACCCCCTGCTGGATCTGCAGGGACACTCCTTCAGAAGGCGCAACCCCAAGAGGTACCTGTTTTCTTTTCTAGAAAGAAAGGTGCTCCTTCCCCCAGACACAGAATTCAGAGCTTTCCAACTGGGAACCTGCAGGAACAGCGATACCCCCTCCATGTGGGTGTTTCTCAGGAGAAGCCAGCCCTCCACCTGCCCCCCTTCACTCCCCAAACCCAGCTCTGCTGTGGAGAAAGATTATTTTGCTCAGAGGCACAGCAGTTTCAAACAGGCTGGAGCACAGCTGTCTCCAAGGCCATGCCCCCTCCAGATACTGTAGCATTTACATTTTACAGCCTTTAAACAGGCCTGCTGTTGAGCAAAGCTATGTAGCCTTTTGCTCCCAAGTCCCCATTAAAAACCCAATGTGGGGAGTCAGGTGGTAGCACAGCGGGTTAAGTGCAGGTGGCACAAAGTGCAAGGACCAGTGTAAGAATCCTGGTTCAAGCCCCCCGGCTCCCCACCTGCAGGGGAGTCACTTCACAGATGGTGAAGCAGGTCTGCAGGTGTCTATCTTTCTCTCCCCCTCTCTGTCTTCCCCTCCTCTCTCCATTTCACTCTGTCCTATCCAACAGCAATCATGACAATAATAACTACAACAATAAAACAAAAAGGGCAACAAAAGGCAACAAAAAAAAAAACCCAATGTTAGAGAATCATCAGGGGCTGGCAGAGGCCATGAGCCTGACACTGAGTCGTCCCACAGAGGAAGAGCTGGAAAGCTGCTACCTCAGACCAGAGCCCCTTCTTCCCAGAAGCGCTCCGTGCTCCCATCTGGATGGCAGCTTCTAATTCATTTATTTATTTTGAATAGAGACAAAGAAGTTGAGAAGACACCTGCAGCCCTGCTTCACTTGTGAAGCTCCCCCCACCCCAGTGGCTTAGGACTGGGGTTTGAACCTGGGCCCTTGCGCATTATAAGGTGTGAGCTCAACCAGCTGCACCACCACCTGCCCCCCTGGAGGCAGCTCTTGCCCTCACAGGACAGCGTCTGGAGTGTGTCCTGGGTAGGTGCTTCAGCACAGGACACTGCCACCTGTAACTGTTATGCCACTTTACAAAGGGAAACCAAGGCAGAAGAGAACTGATGTGACCACCCGGGTTCTGCTCCAGCCACTTACATCAGGGCTGTCTGCTCCAGCCAAGATGTGGGTCCCACCCCCTTCCCAGGCGGGCTACCCTGCCTCCTCCAATGTTTGAGCCCCAGGAGATGCTAATTCCCCAGCTCCTCTTGAGGTTATTCAGCATTTCTCTTAAGCACTCAGCCTGCAATGTCCACGGTTCTACAGAATCTGTTTGTTGATATTAAAAATTGCCTCGTGCGTTCAGTCCCGGTTAAAGCCTTTCATCGGGAGCAGCAGGGTCGGCGCGCCATCTAGTGGTCATTTGGGAAACCTCGGGTGGGCGGAGCAGCAGAGCTGAGTCTTAGAGGCCCTGGGCAATGGTGCTGAGATTCAGAGAGGGAAAGTGGCCAGCCTCAGGGCACACAGCAATGAGCATCCAGTCTCCAGGACCATAAACCGGCTCTTGAGCTTCCACGTATCCGCCAAGGGTTCTGGAGAGTGAAACCTTGCAAATAACTCTCAGTTCCTCTCGTGGGGGAAGAGGAAGGATATTTCAGAGCACAGAAGCAGGTCTGCAGGTGTCTCTTTCTCTCCCTCGCTACCTCTGGGCACGGGAGATTCGATTCATAGTGCTGGCACCAAGCCCTTATGTCAACCTAGTGGCAATTTTAAAAAGCATAGGGGTTCAAAGAGTGCACTGAATCCATTGTTCTGCCCAGGTGACAGAACCTCAAAGGTGCCAGCAGGGTGTGTGGAAAGTCAGTGAGTCCCCACCCCCACCCCCACCAGAGGCAGCTGATCTTTTCTGCATATCTATCTGGAGCTGGCTGGTACAAGAATTTTTTTGTAGGGGTAAGGGTTGTTTTGTTGTTTTGTTTTGCTTTCCGTTATTGTCACCAAGGTTATTGCTGGGGTTCAGTGCTGGCACTATTAATCCACTGTGCCTGGTAGTTAATTTTTTTCTTCCCCCCACCTTTTTAAAAAATATTTATTTATTTTATTCCCTTTTATTGCCCTTGTTATTTTTTGTTGTAGTTATTATTGTTGTTGATGTCATTGTTGTTGGATAGGACAGAGAAAAATGGAGAGAGGAGGGGAAGACAGAGAGGGGGAGAGAAAGACAGACACCTGCAGACCTGCTTCACCGCCTGTGAATCAACTCCCCTGCAGGTGAGGAGCTGGGGGCTTGTACTGGGATCCTTAGCCAGTCCTTATGCTTTGTACCATGTCCCCCCACCTTTTTGATCTGTTAAGACAGAGACTGAAATGAGAGGATAGAAAGGGGACAGAGGCACCTGCAGACCTGCTTCACTTCATGAAATTTCCTCCCTACAAGTAGGGAGCAGGAGCTTGAACTCAGGTCCCCGTGCATGGTAACATGTGCATTCAACTGAGTGTGGCACTGCCTGGCCCTACAAGTTTTTTTTTTTTTTTTTTACATAAGTGAAGGCCTTTTTTAGACAGAAAACTGCTTAGGGCATCTTGGGGAGATAGGTGGTCATTATATACCAGCATATGAAGTGTCTTTAGGGCAGGAAAAATAGCTCACCAGGTAGGGCACCTGCCTGGTATGAGCTTAGGCACCATATGGAGGATGTCACAGCACTGGGGGAAGCTCTGGTGCTGTGCTGTCTGTCTGTCTCTCTATCTCTATCTCTGTCTCTCTGAATGAAAAAGTGTCCTAGGAGCAGTAAGATCACACTGTGCAAAGTCCTGGCTACACACACAGACACACACACCCTTGAAATCAAAGTAAACTGGGAGTTCAGCCTTACCTAACTCTGCCTTGACCCAACTCCACTCCAGAAGATCAAACCAAATTCCAGCTCCCAAGATGCTAAAGCAGCCAAGGAAGAGACCCTGGGGACCTGGGCTGACAGAGAGGAAGAAAGGTAAAGAGAGGAGACTGGGAAGAAGCCATGTGAGGTCTGAAGCTGGAGAAGCTGGTGGCCTGCTACCGTAACAAGTGTCCGAGCCACATGGACACCAGCTCAGAGGGAGCCACAGGAGCAGAGAACATGGTCCCACTGACAGTGTGGACCGTCCACAGATCCTTCCTGGCCTGGTTCCACCAGATCTGCTTCTGTGGTCTCAGTTTCTCCCCCCAGGAGATAGCAGGGCCCTAGACCTGCCCCTTCCCTCCCAAGGCTCCTGGGGAGGCCTGCAGGGGAAAGGGAAGTGGACACTCCTTCCCATGTGGGGACACTGGAGCCAGGCAGCAATGGAACTGGTAGAAGGAGCTCACTTCTGGGGCTACTGCCCTGGGGGTGGAGGGCAGCAGAGGGTTAGAGGGGGATTACAACCAAAGAAGGCAGCAATGGAGAACAAAGCACTAAGAGGAAGCCCAGAGGTGAGGAGGCTCCGGCTGATCATGGACAGGCCAAGGTGACCAGACTATCCCAGGCGTGGGGGACTCTGATTAGCTAATGAACCCTGTTGTATGCTTTACATTGGGTTGTTCTAGCTCTCCCCTGCCAACAAAATTGGATCAGTCCTGCTAATTTCGCGGGCCTGCTTGGCCCCGCCCCAAGGAACCCCGAGAGGGTTCCAGAGTTCCAGAGTTCCAGAGTTGGAGAGTTCCAGAGTTCAAGTGTGTTTGGCACCGCCGCGGGGGAAGAGAGGCAGCAGAGTTCTGCTTGGTGATTAGTTTGTCTTAGTTTATAAATCGTTGTTCCTGAATAAAGAAATACAGCTTCCCTGCCCAGCCATTGTCTCCGCGTCTCTGTTACCCGCCCGTGAAGCTAGCCCGGCCAGCAGGAGCCTCTGAATTATAACAACAAATGGCACCCACGTGGACCTGACCTGCGCATCTCTCAGATAAGTGAAGACAATTTGGCTACCTATGTACTATGGCCTTCTCTTCTGCTTGTGAAGAGATCTCCAAAGGCCTCTGCTCTTTCTTCACGAGACTGTTTTGCTGTTTCTGGAACATTTATCTCTTGACCACTCTGTGGTTTCCACTCGCTTGGGCGAACTCAAAACAGCCAGAGGAGTCGGGAAGAGCCAGCGGGCAAGAGGCGAGGCGCGGAGCTGCCTGTTCCACCTGGTGGAACAGCCAGCCAGCCGGCTGCACCCAGACAACCCCGCGCACCGTGCCCGCAGCCCCGCAGCCCCGCAGCCTGCAGGAGGCTGATGCCAGCATGCAGGAGCCCGATGCCACCACACAGGAGCCCAATGCCATCATGCAGGAGCCCGATGCCAACACACTGGAGCCCGATGCCAACACACAGGAGCCCGATGCCAGCACGCAGGAGCCCAATGCCAGCACGCAGGAGCCCAATGCCAGCACGCAGGCCAGCCCACAGGAGCTGGCTCTCCACCGTGTGGCGCAGGGCACTGGACGCGTGATCCCTCCACGCTGCTCGGCCACTGCAAGCAGGGCAGCAGACATGGCAGGGCCATGGGGCAGGGCCGCGGCGGCCTATCATGGCCGCCACCCCTGGGCACCTAGGCCCACGCCTTCTACAAGGCTGGCCCGCCCGCCCTTGTGCTATGAATTCTGGAATGATCCCGGACCTCCCAGACCCCCAGGCCCCCTGCCAAAACTGGGCACACGAGATCTCCAGCTGCCGGTTTGGTCTGAAGGCAGACAAGCTGGAGTACGCAGAGATTTGTACAGAGATCGCAACCTGCAATTCCTAGAAGTGAAGCTGCCCAAGAGACCACCACTGGACAACGCACCCCCCCAACAACTAAGACAGTACAGATTTAAATTCGTGTTTGAAATGACATGTCTTTGTAACAAAGGTTTCTCTCCTTGTGTATTAATGACCATGTTTATGTGTATGTTTAAAGTTTGGTAAACAGTAACTTTAAGGCTAAATTCTTACTAGACAAAGTTAAATTAAAAAGGTTTTCAACGTAATTCTCATAAAGATAAAATTAACTTACATTTAAAGTCTGAGGTAAAAATTAGTTAACAATCAATATATTTTAACTAAGTTGGTCTAAACAAAAGGTTAAATAGACTTGTTGATATGTAAAACTCTCGATTACCTTCTCTATTAGAAATGGTAGATCGCACAATGGCTATGCTAATTATTCTCATGCCTGAGGTTTCCTTTCCTGTGCACACCTAGGGTGTGTCTCCATCTTGAATGGGTGTAACAAAAGGTTAAAAGACGTTGTTGAAATGTAAAAGTCTCAAATTTCTTCTCTATTAAAAACGTTAGATTGCGCTATGGTTATGCTAACAAGTTTTGTTTCATAGTAAGTAAATTGCAGCCAGCTGCCTTTGGGACTCTAGGCCGTTCCCCACCCCCATGCAAATGCCTGTTGAGGCAAGTACGCCCCCCAGAGGCAAGAAATGTTTTTTTTAAGCTGATAAAGTTTTGCCCACAGAGGCAAAACATGGCCCCCTCAGGCCTTCCCTTGACAGCACACTGGTTCTTGTTACTTGCTTACATGTTTCTCCATGTTTGTGCCAGTTTCTTTTTTAAAAAATGCCTGTACGATATAGGTTTCTGTTCACCCCACACCCTTGATACTGTAGTCATTTAGTTAAAAAGAAAAGGGGAATTTTTGTATGCTTTACATTGGGTTGTTCTAGCTCTCCCCCGCCAAGAAAATTGGATCAGTCCTGCTAATTTTGCGGGCCCGCTTGGCCCCGCCCCAAGGAACCCCGAGAGGGTTCCAGAGTTCCAGAGTTCCAGAGTGGCAGAGTTCCAGAGTGGCAGAGTTCGAGAGTGCTTGGCGCTGCTGCGGGGGAAGGAGGCAGGAGAGTTCTGTTTGGTGATTAGTTTGTCTTAGTTTATAAATCACTGATCCTAAATAAAGAAATACAGCTTCTCTGCCCAGCCGTATGTCTCTGGTCATCTCTGTTACCTGACCGTGAAGCTAGTCTGGCCAGCTGGAGCCTCCGAATTTTAACAACAGAACCCAGTAGGGCTCTTGTTAGAGGGCAGCCTGGCACCCATGCTTCTGACACACAGGCTAGAAATGGGGGTCTCCTGACCCCCTCTTCAGTTTCTATTTTGTGTAAACTGAAGTCCCATTTACTAGGTGGATCCCTAAGTCACCCCAGGGTGCAGAGCCACACACAGACGAGGTCTGGACAAAGGGGTTCTCTGTCTTGCTCCTCCCCTGGCCCCGTCCTCTTCAATGTGGGGCGGCTGGTGAAATCCCAGGTCACTGGCCATTGTTTCAGCCTCCAGCGCCTCTCTCCTCCCTGGTGGTTCTAGAACCTTCCTGTAGGGAAATTGTGAGGATGTGGTAGAGCCTGGCAGGGTTTGACCTGAGGGGTGTGTCTGTCCTGTTTGTCTTTCTCTCTACTGAGAGGTTGAGCAAGGAGGACATGGGAACCTCAAAAGGTTGGCTCATCTTATCAGACTCCCCGCCTCACAAAGCACCCTGCATTTTTCTGACTCCAGGAGCCCAGTATTCCTTAAAATATTAAGCCAGCTCCCCCTGCACCACCCTGCGTTCCTTGATACTATAGCCCATCCTTTTATTATCTACATATCAATCTTCTGCTTTGTCTTACAAAGAATTAAAGGTCTCCTTCCTAATTCCCCACAGGGTATTATTAATTTTACCAGTTAACCCCCTAGCAGCAGTTGCTAAGGAAGTCCCTACCTCTTTCACCTTTCTCCGCCCCTTTCCTAACCATGTATGGCATTGTCAAGCCACTTCCGTTTCTAACTTCTCTCTTCCCTTTTCCAGCCTGGGGAAGCACACAGGCAGACAGACGGGGAGGCGGATGCCAGCCATTGTGGTTTGCGCCACGTGGCTTAACCAGGTATGCTACCGCCCAACTCTGGGGCATTTGGATGAATAAAGATTTGAATTGCCTCACCGCCACAAGCTTGGTTCCTGGGTCACCTCTCTCCTGCATGTCGCTAGCCCAACACCTTCCAATAATAAAGGGGTTTCTGAAGGAAATATGCTGAGGCATGACCTCCTATTCTCATGGAAAGAACTTGTCTTGCTTAAACAGACTGAAGGGGACATGCTAGGAAGAAACAGTTCCTTCACCCATGCAGGAAGATTTACTCATGCCTGCACTGGACACATCTGAGCAGAAACATCTCTGAAAGAGTCATGAATCCTATGACACAACCATACCATGACCCTTTCCGTGCCAGAAATAGCCAATACACTAAACAGGATGCACCAGCCTGTCCTTCTCAGCCCCCCCACCCCCACGACCAGCTGGACTCTCTCCTATCCTGGCTGGGAATCTGAAGCTCCCAGGCCACTATAACTGGGTTTCTCAAGCTACTACACTCAGCTTTCCGTTGTCTGTGCTTCTGACTCTACTTGCCTCATTTAGTGTCTTGTGCCAGGAGCCATTTCTCTGCTTGATAGATGATAAGCTTTGAAACAATGGAATCCCTCGAGACAAGTGTTAATTCCCCCCTGGGCAGGCCACTTCCCCTCAGGTAAACCATTTATCAGTAATCAAGTGAGTCAACACACAGTTGTGGTAATAAACATGGTTTCAGCCACTGTTTGTTGCAAGGAACATTCCGCTTTGAAGTTTGCTCCCCCTCCTCCCCCTCCAGCACTCCCCCTCCTTCCTTATAATGCCTGTGAACACAATAAAATTTTGCAGCTTGATCAGAAACTTGTCTTGCTGTCGTTCTTTCGTGTCTCTTGTCCCTATCATTCCAGGTCTTTTAGGTTCCTAGCCCCTGTTCACCGCACTGCTGGTCGGGGCATTCTGGCACCAGAGCGTGGGGTGAAGAAGCCTTCTGGACCTAGGAACTCCGCTGATCGAGGGGGTAGGCCTACCCGAATTCACTGAGTCATCGCGGCCAAGGGAGTAACGCAAAGACTCGCAGAGATCGCCATGGAAATATCCGACCGTGAGTCGCATCTGGAGGAGAGTGTCACAGCGGCTGAGGTAAGCAAAACCATAGGACATGAATTTAGCAAACAAGATTTATTCATTAAAGGACTCGAGTCACTCAAGACACGAGGAACTAGGGTTAAAAAGAAAGAATTTAAAAAGTTTTTAGATTATATTGGAAATATTTGTCCCTGGTTCCCCCAGGAAGGCACTATAGATGAGAAATGTTGGAGGAGAATTGGTGACTGTCTTAATGATCACTATCAGTCTTTTGGTCCTGAAAGTGTACCTGTTTCTGCCTTTTGTTACTGGAATTTAATTAATGATATCTTAAAAATTTATAATAATCACCCTGATATTAAAAACCTTATTACAGAGGGTGAAAAGGTCCTCCAGCAACTTTCTAGTCTGCCGTCCAGGACAAAGACCCCATCCCCATGCCCTTCTGTGATTATTGATCTTGATCCCCCAGTACCCAGTCAAAATAAAAGCCTCCCAGCACCTGATGAAAGTAAAATCCCTGTCCCCCTCCCTATAGGTTCCACCGCGTTTACTAAAGTTCCCTCCATTGACCCTCCTATTGCTAATTCACATGAGAATGAAACCCAGCATTCTTTCCCCCGCCTCTATCCAGTTTTACAAAACCCTCCCTCTCCTGAAGCACTTCCCGCGGAGGATGAGGCTTTGCTAGAAAAAGAGGCTGCCAAATACCACAATCCTGATTGGTGTCCTCCTCCCTTTAATCTCCCTCCCAACACTTATGCCCCTGCTCTCCAGCCTGACCCTCTCCTTGACAATCCTTCTATCAAGAGGGCATGCTCAGGAGCCCTTACAGGAATTTCCACCCTCCACAAGGTCCTTGCTGACTGGAGAGAGCAGCTTCAATTAATGAAAGAAATAGCTGCAGTTACAGAAGAACTTACATTTTTAGCCTCACCATAAAACACAATCCCTAAAACTAAAACTAAACCATCCAAATCAAAACTGGTTTTGGCTTTCCCTGTTACTCGGAGCCAGGCTCAAACTGGCTAACCCTAACCCCTATGCTCTTCCTTGTCCAGACTGCCTCCCTACACCACCGCCCCTCCGTTTTGTGCTCCAGTCCTTGACTTGGCCAATAATACTGATTAGACCACCAAGGCTAAAACTCAACTAGCACAAAAAACAGCTTCCCTTAGATAATTAATAGAAGAAAAGTGAGAACATTTACAATTAGTTAAAGAACTGTGGGCTCTTGATTTGGCATTATTTTAAAACTAGCAAGCCAAAAAAAGATCCAGCTTTTTTCCCTCTACTCTCAGAAAGCTTTAAACCAGTTCTGAGTGAGATCTTATCTGGCTAACAAGATATTCCTTTAAAAAAAAAAATGAAATAAATCAAACAAGACGTTCTCTTTAACTTAAAAGCTATTAATCAGAGAACCAGTACACACTTTTGATAGAAATTTAATGATTTGTTTCTTTAAAACTGTAAAATGTACCTTAGCCTAGAAAAAGAACTTCCAAAGATTTTTCTCTGCGCGGCGGCGGTAAGCTAAGCCCGCCTGTTCTGCCCACACAGCCAATCATGGCACAGAGCTCCTGCTCCACAGATTGGCAAAGACTCCAGTCAATCATTCCCTAGCCACTAACGCCCCTCCTGGGGGGGTAGATAGTCTGTGAGTTGGGAATCCAAAAACCAAAGAGGTTTTTCAAAGGGAAAATTTTTCTTTTCACCAAGAATGTCTGTTTTAAGTCTGTGCTAACCTTGTTTTCATTAATGTGTGTTAACCCCTAAGTAACTAAAGTTTGTTTTAAGTTTTAAATAAGATTTAGTTAAGCTAAATGTGGTTTTAAAGATCCCGACTCATAGAGTTGGCACACCTTTACCAGAGTAAAATATAGGACAGTTTTGTCCTTCTGATAGCTAATATCGGCATCAATTCATTAGTTAAAATATTTTCTGAGATCTCTAGGCATGGTAAAATGCCTCTATAGTCTCTCTCACTCTTGTGAGAATTGTAAATATTGCCAGCACCCCAATACCAACTGCCACTGTTTGTTAATTTGTTAATTCCATGCTTGAACTGACTTTCTAATAACCCAGTCAGTGTAGAGCAGTGGCCTTGCCAGGAAAAAAAAGATTAAACATATTCCTGGCCTGATAAAAAATTTTTATTCAACAGATGTGATTCAACAAAATTATTTAGTGTAAAATGGTCATCTAAAAAATGTTAACAGTAAAAAATAAGGTTTATCTTAGCTTTTTAAGTTACCTATCCAAATCAAAGTGAAAGATCAATTAAGTTGTGTACCCACTCTTGTTCATAGCTGCCCTAAGGGTGTGATAGCTTTGTGATAAACAAAGATCCTAACAAAGTTTAACATTTTACTTAAAATTGTTTTTAAGACTGGCTTGGGTTAGTAAAAGATAACACAATGGTTATGTTAATTATTTACATGCCAGAGGCTTTTGCTCTGGTTTTCCTCTTAATATCTTTCTGCTTTTAAAAATTATCTGGTTTGTTTTAAGACACTGCCAGAGGTTTATTCTTGATAAATTAAGGTAATACATTGTGCTTTTGGTCTGATAGAAGATTTGTTTTGACAAATCCTGATTTAACAAAATTATTATTTTGAATATTTAAGATATGAGGTTTTATTTTAGCCTTTTAAGTTGCCATATTAGAGTTCTAAGGAACAAAATCTATTAAGAGTTTTATATCTATGCTTACTCATGATAGCCTTGTGATGAGTAAAGATCTTAGTAAACTAAAGGTATAATAGTGTGCTTAAACTGTCTAATCAGTTTAAAATAATGCTAAAAAATGGTAAACATTTTATCATGTCAACACATTAGGTATTGACTTTCTATAACATATTGGTATATTCTAATAAAGAGCCTTCTAAAATCATATGAAAGAACTCAAGCCAATTCTAACCATTAGATCATCTATTAAGTTGGTACAAGTTCTCTCCCTAAGTAAATAATTATAGGTACATCTGCACATGAAGAACTGACTGCTCATATGGTAAGATTTAAAACTAAACATTTTTAATTTTTTATTTATGGGTGTGTGATGACTCCTAAAGTCACTCATATCCTAAAATTTTCTCATTTTTTTACAAGCCTCTTAAAAATTTTAACGTTTGACCTGCCATAGTGAGAGCACTTTACTGGCTCCTGCATTGTTTAACTAAGATCTTGCTATTCAGACTTTTAAGATTAATCTCCATTGATAAAAGCCAATGCTCTCTGACAGATTGATGTAATTCACCTGCCCATGTTTAGTAAACAAAAACATTTTTTTTTCTCAGTTGATATTTTTTCTAAATTTATGTGGGCTACAGCTCAAACAAGAAAAACTAAAACCCTTAAGCTTAATTAATAAAAAAAGAATGGGAATGCACCCCCAATATTCAGTTGGCTAAAGTGTCAATGAAGTAACATACTAAACCTTTTTAATATTTACAAAAATTTGAATTGTCCATTTATTGTATCTCATTGACAAAGCCACCCACTTTTCCAGTCACAGAGACATATTCTTTTTCTCTTTTTCAACACTGGATGTCCATGTTTGTTTTCCTTTTATTATGGTGGATGACATTATTGCTCTTGCAAAATCCACAGAGTCCCTGTTGGCAAGTCCTTACCACAAAGGACACCATGGCAGTATATACTCCAGCTAACCGCACCAGCTTATCCAAGTCTTCTCTTTCTTCTGACCTACCACTGCTGACTTCATCTTTGCATGTTTATTGACTGCTCACTTTTCTCAAAATATTCCTCGATGTTCAAGGAACCTCACCTTAACTTCTAATGTGTATGCACCTCCTCTGTGTTTTGGTACAACACCATCCTATATTTTCATGTCAATTCTTCTCTACCTGGTCCTTGCCTCCTAGTTTTGCTTGTTCCACAGCTGACCCTCTATGAAGAAGAAAAATTTCACCACCAGAAGACCAGACGTGCTGTGTTTCTTCCCCTGGACATAACATCCACTGACTGCTTCCCTTAGACTTGTTGGTGGCATGCTAGGACACTCTATATATTCCTCCCATGAATTTTTTGACAAATTACAACAGGTTATAGACTCTACCACAAATAGTCTTGAGTCACTACAGAGCCCCTTATGGGGCCCTTGATTAGTCTTTTGTTAATGATTACCTTAGGACCCTTTATTTTTAATAAGATTACTGATTTTATAAAATGGCAGATTGACTCCTTGGCATCAAAACCTTTGCAAATACATTATCACAGACTTGATTTGGCTGATAGAGGCCTGGCTGAACCTGAGGATGACAGACCTCCTTTTCGGATGGCATAAAACTCAGAATTATGCATCGAGACATCCAACCTTGGCAGGGCAAGGACACCAGTAAGGGGTGCAAGGCAAAGCACTGCAGGGGGAGGACCCTATAGTCCGCCTATGAGTCCCCCGTGAAGCAAACCTGATTTGCATGGAGGTTGGTGTCAGCAACAAAAATTGTTTCCCTAGAAACTGTGACTCTGCCTCCCCTCCCCAAAAAGACACTGAGAGCCTTATAAGATGCAGGAAGATTGGTTTTGCACTCACCCCGCGGGAGGAATCTGGTCAATACTTCCCTCCTCTGGTTATGCCCACCAAACCTGCTGTTAGGGTCTCCACTCCTTACCCCCAATTTCCTGCCTCAATTTAAATTATAACAAAGGGAGGATATGCCAGGAGCCATTTCTCTGCTTGATAGATGATAAGCTTTGAAACAATGGAATCCCTCGAGACAAATGTTAATTCCCCCCTAGGCAGGCCACTTCCCCTCAGGTAAACCATTTATCAGTAATCAAGTGAGTCAACACACAGTTGTGATAATAAACATAGTTTCGGCCACTGTTTGTTGCAAGGAACATTCCGCTTTGAAGTTTGCTCCCCCTCCTCCCCCTCCAGTACTCTTCCTCCTTCCCCAAAGCCTTATAATGCTTGTGAACACAATAAAATTTTGCAGCTTGATCAGAAACTTATCTTGCTGTCGTTCTTTCGTGTCTCTTGTCCCTATCATTCCAGGTCTTTTAGGTTCCTAGCCCCTGTTCACCGCCCTGCTGGTTGGGGCAGTCTTGTATTTCTGACATTTGGTGCTAAAGCCTTGAGAGGGGCTATGAAGCCAGCCCTCTGCTCTCACTTGTGTCACAAGAGAAATCCAACAGCTTAGTCAGCCCTCACCTCCAGGTGTTTCCAGAAGCTACTCAGCTACCATAGCAGGGACACCTCTGTCACAGTCTGCACCCAGGAAATCCTGACAGCTTGTGAGCCAGGAACTGTGGCTGGAGACCAAATACAAGTGAGAAAGCAATTACAGTCACCTGACAGTTTCCAAGTCCAGGAAATCACAAGGCAGACCCACACAGGAGGGTATCAGGAGCAAGCAGGAGGCTGAAAGGAGTTTGGTCAATTAAAGAGACTTTGTCAGCTGCCCCAGAGGTCACAGATCACAGGGCATGGCCTGAGGACATCCTGCCAAAAAAAAAAAAAAGTTCAAGACAAAATAGGTTTGGCCTGGAAATTCCTGCCCAGGACTCTGTTGTCCCGAGACGGTGTCACCTTCAGGTCCATACATGATTCCAGCCATGGGGACATGGCCATCTTTCCAGTGAGGCCAGGCAGGCAGTGCTGACACATGCATATCGCCCCAGAATGACATGTTCTTTGAAGGCAGCATGAAAACTTGTTCAAAGGGTCTCTGATTTGGGGAGCAGGAGGTGGCTGGGAAGATGATCTTTACATTCCAGCAGAAGTCTCCCTGGATTCATCCCTTGCTGGACAACTCACTGCATGGGTTGGCAGAGATGAGGTGGCCCTGCTGGTCACTGTCCCACCCATCCACAGGATGCCACCCTGTCCCACTGCCCTCCATTCCCTTCTGCTCAAAAGCCAGTGTTCAGTGGGAATCTGTCTTGTGATATGACCATGCTGGTGACAATAAGCCAGCTTGGTGACAGCACTGACAGTGGGCAAGGTTCACTGCAGGATAGCACCCTTGGCTCAAAAATATGGTAGGGGGAGGGCATGGCCAGAGGCCCCTGAGGCCTGTGGGAGCTGCCCCCCACAGCAACAGGCTATCTAGATGGTGTATGGCAGGACAGAAGGTGTCATTCACTCATTCATTCAAACACAGGCCCCAGTGCCTCAGTGAATGTTTTGAGATAACTAAAAAGATTTTTTTAGGGGGCGGGTGGTGGCAATGCACAAAGATGCAAGTTCAAGCCCCTGGTCCCCACCTGTAGGGGGGAAGCTTCATGAGTGGTGAAGCAATGCTGCAGGTGTCTCTCTGTCTCTCTCCCTTTCTATACCCCTCCCCTCTTGATTTCTGGCTATCTCTATCAAATAAATAGATAATAAATAATAATAATAATATTCTTTTTATTCTATTTTTCAAGTTTTTGGGGGAGGGATTAATGGTTTACAGCCAACAGTAAAATACAGCTGTTTGCACATGCTCTCCACATAACAATTCAGCCCCTTCTAGCTTCTCCTCTGCCATCATGCTCCAGCACCTGAACCCTCCCCTGCTACCCCCAGAGCCTTTTACTTTGGTGCAATACACCAAACCCAGTCCAGGTTCTGCTTTGTGTTTTCTTATTTTTCAACTTCTTTTTTATTATTAGTGATTTAATAGTGATCAATGAGATTGTGGGATAAAAAGGATACAATTCATATAACTTCCACCACCAGAGTGCCATATCCCATCCCTTCCATTATAAATCTCCCTGTTCTTTATCCCCCTGGGAGTATGGGCCAAAGATCTCTATGGGGCACAGAAGGTCAGAGGTCCGGCTTCTGTAATTGCTTCTCCACTAGACATGGGCACTGACAGGTCAATCCATACCCCCAGGCTGTTTCTGTCTTTCCCTAGTAGCATAGGGCTCTGGGGAGGTGGGGTTCCAGACACACTGATGAGGTTGTCTGCCCAGGAAAGTCAGGTTGACATTATGGTAGGATTTTTCACCTTCTGCCTATGAGTGAGATCATCCCATATTCATCCTTCTCTTTCTAAGTTGTTTTTTTTTTTAATTTCCCACTAGGGTTATTGCTGGAGCTCGACAACTGCATGATGACTCCACCACTTTCTTCCTTCCTTTCTTTCTATTTTGTTTTTTATAGAATGTGAGAAAGAAACAAAAGGACACCTGCAGCACAGCTTCACTACTGAAGCTTCCCCAACCCCTCTGCAGGTGAGGACCAGGACCTTGAACCCGGTCCTTGAGCACTATATTGTGTGCGCTCAACCAAGTATGCCACCACCCTGCCACAAACAGATTCTTTTTTTTTTTTTTACTTCTTTATTTATAAAACAGAAATATTGACAAAACCATAGGATAAGACAGGATATAATTCCACAGAATTCCCACCACTACAATCCCCTATCCCATCCCATCCCATCCCTTGAAAGTGTTCCTATTCTTTATCCCTCTGGGAGTATGGACCCAGGGTCATTACGGGCTGCAGAAGGTGGGAGGTCTGGCTTCTGTAATTGCTTCCCCGCTGAACATGGGCATTGGCAGGTCGATTCATACTCCCAGCCTGTCTCCTTCTTTCCCTAGTGGGGAAGGGCTCTGAGGAGGTGGGGTTCCAGGACACACTGGTGGGGTTGTCTGCCCAGGGAAATCAGGTTGGCATCATGGTAGCATCTGGAACCAAACAGACTCTTCTTAAAGCACAAGCAGTTAGTGTTCTTTAGGACAAAAAGCACGAGAGGCCCCTTCTATACCTGCTTTTGCCTCATTGACTTAATAACAGGCTCCAGCAAAGAAAGCAGGAGAATTCCAGACTGAGCTGTGGGTTCCAGGTACACCCCACTCCTGATGACACCTCTCTCGGACTCCATCCCAAAGCCTATTCTTGTCCCAGACTCCACTGTCCCTGCCTCTCTGGCTGTTGAAACTTTAACTTAAAAGGGGTTGGGGAGCTGTGGCACATGAAAGGATTCACAATGGGGCACTGGGGGCAGGTTTAAACAATACAAGGTTTTATTAAGGTGGAAGGGGTAAAAGGCAAAATAAGCAATTATCATCAGGGGTTAAGAGTACGCTAGGTCCATAAAGTCTAAGTATAGTTATCAAAAGTTTAGTCCCACAAGATAAACAATTATCAGCTGAGGTAAAGGTTGCTCATGGCTGTAGAGGGGTCTAAAAGTTTACCGGTTAGCTGAGTTACACATGTTCAGTTCCCAGGAGAAGTAGCCATGACGGATACCTGGCACACCTCTGCCGAGATGCTTCTAAGAAGAAGCAGGAGCCAGAGAGCGACCTGCTCCAAGTCCGTGCTTTTATACATCTCTTTCTCTGTAGCAACTCCTCAGGCTGACATCATTCATATGGTAATAGTCCCAAACTCCTGTTGGGGTTACAACATCTGGCCACCTCCCTTGGGAGTTCAGTGTCCTGCTGCAAGTGGGGGGGGGGGGTCCTCATGCTGGATGCTGGTCACTTTCCCAGGCTGCAGGCTGTCTGGGGTAGGAGGTGGGAGACAGACTTCTCTACACTGTTCATGATAGGGAAGCCCCATGTCTCACACAGTCCCCAAACACACAGCCAGCTCAGTCTACGTGTGACACACAGGACTTAAGGTGAACACTAGTTGCCTGGAGATGGAGACAGAGGGGTGTGTGTGTGTGTGTGTGTGTGTGTGTGTGTGTGTGTGTGTGTGTGATATCACCGCTTCCAGGCTGACTTCTTTTTTAATTTTTTAAAGTATTTTTTATATTTATTTATTTATTCTCTTTTGTTGCCCTTGTTTTATTGTTGTAGTTATTATTGTTGTTGTTATTGATGTCGTCTCTGTTGGATAAGACAGAGAGTAATGAAGAGAGGAGGGGAAGACAGAGATGGGGAGAGAAAGACACCTGCAGACCTGCTGCCTGTGAAGCAACTCCTCTGCAGGTGGGGAGCCGGGGGCTCGAACTGGGATCCTTATACCGGTCCTTGGGCTTTGCACCACGTGCGCTTAACCCGAGGTGCTACCACCACCCGACTCCCTTTTACTCCCTTTTAATTTTTTGAATTATCTTTATGTATTTGTTGGATAGAGACAGTCAGAAAATGAGAACAGAGGGGGAGATAGTGAGGAAGAGAGACAGAGGGTCATCTGTAGCACTGCTTCACCACTGACAAAGCTTTCCACATGCAGGTGGGGGCCGGGGGCTCAAACCCCAGTCCTTGTGCATTGTAACACTGTGCTCAGCCAGGTACGCCACCACCTGGCCCCAGGCTGACTTCTTTATTCTTTTTACTTTCTATAGACCCACACACACTCATAGAGAAAAAACAAACACAATAGAGCTGGAGCTTTCCCCATGCCTGTGGTACTCTGCTATGTCAGGGCTTGAACCCATGACATGTGCCTTACTTGGTGAATTTTATTTTATTTTATTTTATTTTATTTTATTTTATTTTATTTTATTACCAAAGCACTGCTCAGGTCTGGCTTATGGTGGTACTTGGGGTTGAACATGGAACCTTGAAGCCTCAGTCATGTAATGATTTTGAAAACTATTGTGCTATCTCTCCAGCCCTTTTTTTAATTTTAGGATGATGAAGCCCAGGGCCTCACACCTAGAAAGTGTGTCCTCTTACCCACTAAGAGCAGCATCTGAAAAAGACTGAAATACTCCATTTGAAACCGAAGGCCAGTCTCTGCAGGAAACCTCCCAGCAGCCTCCAGGGAATCCAGGAAAGAGCAGTGGAGTGAGCTAGACCGAGGGGTGCAGACTCAAGATTCTGGACCCACTCCATCCCTCACTGACTTGACCAGAAGCACATCTCTTGGTCTCACTCGTGCTCTCGGGAAAAGCCAGAGCTGGATTCCAGAACCAGCTTCTGGGAGAAGCCAGCAGCACCAGGATTGGGCTCCCTGGGGACACACCCCAGGCCTCCCGGAGTTCCCTGGGGACCCGTAGAGTCAGTCCCACGCTGGAGCTTCCCACTGTGTGGTCTTTTTGTAGTTGTTGTTGTTAATTACTTTTTTCCTGAGGGGTTAGTGGTTTTTTTTTTTTTTTTTTTTTTTTGCTCACCACTGCTATCACAAAACGTCGGTCTCCCCATCTGTGGTCTGCCTTTAGAATGGTCTGCAAGGGGAAAGAATTACACAAGCCAGACCTTCCACCTTCTGCAACCCACGTGAGGCCGGGGAACCCAACTAGACTACCGGAGGGGTGTGGTTATACTTGGAGTGGGCGGGGATAGAATGCGGGGGCGGGGCGAACGGCCCTGCAGGGGGGTTGTGGGCGGAGCTAGATCGTGAGTGGACGGGGCGAGAATGCAGAGCGGATAGGCGTTGAGTGGAGCGGGCTAGACGAGGAATGGGCGGAGATAGGGTGTGGAGGCGGAGCTCAGGGCCTGGACAGGTGCGCCGGAGGGGGCGGGGCTAAACTGTAGGCGGGGAGCTCGTGGGCGGGGCGGAGAGCTCGTGGGCGGGGCGGGGAGAAGGGCGGGGCGAGCGGGGCGGTCACGTGACTCCCGGCCCGGAAGCGCTCGCTGCCGAGACCCCCCCAGGTGACCGGCTTGGGAACTGCTGCTTGGAGCGAGCAGAGGCTGGGGTAGGGCTACCGGGCAGATTTGCGCCCCAGCATCCGCTGCCATGGCCTGGACCAATTACCAGCTGTTCCTGGCCGGGCTCATGCTCGTCACTGGCTCCATCAACACGCTGTCGGCTAAGTGAGTCTGGGCGCGCCGGGAGGGGTGGAGAGCTGCGGGCCTGGGCGGCGGGCCCGGGAGAGGCGGACAGCTGCCGACTGCCAGCTCGGGTGCGCGGTCTCCCAGAGTCACTTTCCAGAATCGGTTCCTCTCCGCCCAGTTTCCCGGCGGGCGTCCGAGGCCCAGCCCTGCGGGATCCGGGGGCAGAGGAGTGGGTGCGGGGAGAGCTGGAGTCGGTGCACGCGAGCTGCCAGAGACGGGTGCCCGTGCGACCCTCCGGGACGGAAGGTTTCTGGGGCTTTTCGCGGAGGCAGAGCACCGAAGGCCTCATCAAGTGGAGTGACTAGCGCGAAATACTCAGCCTGGGCTCGATTAAGAGGGTTTTGAAACGAGGCGAGGGTGAAACGTGTTCCAATGAACCTAGTGGTCAAACCGGAGAGAAGTTTGGGGGTGGGGTGGGGGCCATTTCGGAGGTGGTGAGAGAGTAAAAGGAAGAAGTGCGAGGGAAAGGTCAGGTGCAGAATGAAACCAGGAGGCCCGCCCTCAGGATCACTTAGAACGGCCAGCCTGGAGAACAGGGGTGTCTTTAACCAGGACAGGGAAGAAGCAGATGTGAGCTGGAGGAACATCCCTGGGAATCAAAGGTGGGGAACAGCAACATGTGCACACTTGGTCATCAGTGTCCCCAGGGAAATAGGGTCCACTTGTGTTGTTGTTGTTTTTTTATCATTTAGAATACTTTAATTTGCAAGTAGTGAAGGAAATCTTAAGTCCAACTGCCTTAAGACTAAAGGGGATTTGTATGTCTTAAGTATCTGAAAACTACAGTGGTAGGGTAGACTTCAGATGGCTTGATCAGGGTTCTGCCCCGCCATTTTTTTAAAATTTCTTTATTGGGGAATTGATTTTTTTACATTCAACAGTAAATACAACAGTTTGTACATGCATAACATTTCCCAGTTTTCCACATAACAATACAACCCCCACTAGGTCCTCTGTCATCCTTCTTGGATCTGTATTCTCCCCACCACCACCACCCCAGAGTCTTTTACTTTGGTGCAATACGCCAATTCCAGTTCAGGTTCTACTTGTGTTTTCTCTTCTGATCTTGTTTTTCAACTTCTGCCTGAAAGTGAGATCATCCCATATTCATCCTTCTGTTTCTGACTTATTTCACTTAACATGAATTTTTCAAGGTCCATCCAAGATGGGCTGAAAACGGTGAAGTCACCATTTGTTATAGCTGAGTAGTATTCCACCTGTGTTTCTGATGGCTATGGTTGGCTGTCGCTCGAGGAGGCCCCCTGTGCCCGCCCCCCAGGCCCTGTACCCTTCTGGAGGGCACTGCTCTGGCTGAGCCCTGAGCTATAGAAGAGGCTCAACCTACCATCTCAGGACCTGAGCTCCACGACATCCATCCACCTGAGAGAGCGACTGCAGACCTGCCAGGACTGCCAGCCCCAAGGAGACTGGAGGTTGTCAGATTGCTTTGAAAAGATTGATCTAAATTCTTATCTTTCAGAGAGGGAGAGACTCGAGCATTCCCGGGTTCTGACATACGTCAGTGCAGGGCCTCCGGCATGCGAGTCCTGTGATCTCGCACTCAGCTCTCCACCCACCCAGCCCCGTGCCCATGTGTGCTCATTTTAATTTGACAGACTCACACCAGACCAGTGCTCTGAGTGCAGGTCCTGCTCTCTCCCCGCTGAGCCCTCTCCTTTCCACAGAAGTTGCCAATTGTCACCTGGAGAAACTGTACTGACTCAGCTCCTTCCTTAGAAGCACCCGAACTGGTTGGGTAAGGAGCCAGGGGGGCCACAGCTCCAGTAGATCTCAGGTGCTGCCTGAGACGCAGGAAAGAGGTGCCCTGGTGAGGACCCAACCTTTGGTCCTCGCTCTTCCCCTCTAGCCCAGTGTGGGCCCCAGCTGCCTCCCTACCCGAGACAGACATGTGGCCACAGCAGTGCTAGTCAGCTAATACGCAGAGACCGGTTGGGGCAGCCTCTGCACTGGTCAGCTTTCCGTGAATTCTCCTAACCACCTCTGAACTGGAAACTCTCTCCCTGGACTAGGTTTGGGGAGGTGGGGATGTGGGCCTGGTATCAGCTCAGCTGCCAAGTGCACGGTTCATACCTGAGTCAGTATAGTTGGCCTGGCTCTAGACACCTTGCTTCTGCTTTTGTTAAGGTTGATTTGATTTGATTTGATTTGATTTGATTTGATTTGATTTGATGAGATAGAGAGACACCATAGCACTGCCCTAGTATTTGTGATGCCAAGGACGGAACCCCTTTAGCCACCTCCCTGGCCACAAGGATCCAGGTTCTGAGTCACCAGTGAGGGTGAGGCTGGAGCATCTGTAGGCATTTGTTAGGGTAGTTAGTGTTCCTTTGACCTCATCTCATCTAAGCCCCTAATTTACAGCCAAGGTCCCAAGAGAAATTCCTTTCTGTGACTCAGCTGGTGGTGTGAGAGCAGGGGTCAGGACACCTAGTCCAGTCCTGGCCTCTTCCCGCTGCAGGACCAGAGCCCCCTTCCACAGGGACGCTCATGTCACCCAGACAAGCAAGTGTCCACGAAGCTGTGACCCTCTGAGTGACCCTGTCCTCAGTGGCCTCCCTCTGGGACTGGGCGGCAGGGCTCTGTCCCAGCCCAGAGGGCATTGCTGTCATTGCTTTTGTCGTCCCCGCCCCTCCCACCCCTGCCAAGCCAGAAACCACCAGGGTCTATCTAGGCTTACAGCTCCCAGGAGCCTCTTCATTTTGGAACCAGAAAGCCAACACACAATTGCCGTGCCCGGGCTTGAGGGGCGGTAGAGAGGGGATGAGGAAGTGGGATGAGCACGTGCCCCTGCGGGCTGTGACTTGAGGTCACAGTTGCTACGGGGGCCACTCTGCCCACTCAGCACCTCCAGATTGCCTTAGGGAAACGGGCACCCATCCTGACCCCGCGTTTGTCGGCACACAGAGTGCCTGGGTCAGGGAGATGCTCCTTAGAACAGTGCAGGTCTCCCGGAAACTCCTGCAGACAGCAGAGCCCCCCAACAGCCAGGGCACAAGGACCCTGCCCGGAAAGTGATGGAAGCCTGGAGCCGCTGGGCCTGGACTAGGGGGCTCCCTGACCCCTCTGCCAGCTCCTGTCCCACCTTGAGCTCCATGAGCTGGTGTGGGTTCCTGGACCAGCCAGAGGAAGCCTGAACAGGGGGTGGGGGGGGTTATAGATGGGTGGAAAGAGCATGAGTGGGTGGTGAGATAGTTCAGCAATAGAGCACAGGACTTGCAAGCCTGGGGCCCTAGTTTCAGTCCCCAGCACCACATGTGACAGAACTGAGCAGTGCTATGGTCTATTGCATAAAAATAAAAAATTCCTAAATCTTCTCCACCTGCAGGGGAGTCGCTTCACAGGCGGTGAAGCAGGTCTGCAGGTGTCTATCTTTTTCTCCCCCTCTGTCTTCCCCTCTTCTCTCCATTTCTCTCTGTCCTATCTAACAGCGACAACAATAAAACAACAAGGGTGGGAGTCGGGCGGTAGCGCAGCGGGTCAAGCACACGTGGCGCAAAGGGCCGGCATAAGGATCCCGGTTCGAGCCCCCGGCTCCCCACCTGCAGGGGAGTCCCTTCACAGGTGCTGAAGCAGGTCTGCAGGTGTCTGTCTTTCTCTCCCCCTCTCTGTCTTCCCCTCCTCTCTCCATTTCTCTCTGGCCTATCCAACAATGACAACAAGAATAACTACAACAATAAAACAATAAAGGCAACAAAAGGGAATAAATAAATAAATAAATAAAAATGTTTTTAAAAAATCCCTGGCGCAAAGCACAAGGACCGGCATAAGGACCCCGGTTCGAGCCCCCGGCTCCCCACCTGCAGGGGAGTCGCTTCACAGGCGGTGAAGCAGGTCTGCAGGTGTCTGTCTTTCTCTCCTCCTCTCTGTCTTCCCCTCCTCTCTCCATTTCTCTCTGTCCTATCCAACAATGAAGACATCAATAACAACAACAATAATTAACTATAACAATAAAACAATAAAGGAAACAAAAGGGAATAAATAAAATAATTTTTAAAAAATTCCTAAATCTTTTTTATTATTATTAATTGGGACTGGGAGCTGTGCTCTGGTGTCTCTTCCTCTCTTTGTCTCTCCCCGTCTCCCCCTGTTTCTCTATCTGAATGAAAAGGTCTGGGAGCAGTCAGATCACATATACATGAGGTCCCAGCTCAGCAAAAATAAATAAATAAAAATAGTGAATTAAAAAAGAAAGAAAGAAAATAGTGGGGCTCCCCTGTCTTCCAGAGCTACTGAGGGTTCCTGGTGCTTCAAGGTAAGAGGGCTTGTCCCACAGTGACCCCTGAGCCAGGGCTACCTGTGTTCAGACCCCCACACACACAGTGCCCCCAGCAGAATATCCAGGGGACCTTCTGCAGAGCCCATTGCAGGAGAGAGAGCTCAGTCACAGACGGGACAAGAGAGGAAATGACAGAGATTCTGCGGAAAGGGACACTCCGCCACTTCCTCAGTCACCAGCCTGGCCTACAGGCGACACACACCCCTCAGAATGCTGATCTTAGCCCTCGAGTGACCAAGACCTCACCAGAGTGACTCATGATCCCCCCAGCGGGGACCTTCTTCCCCCCAACCCACCCCTAGTCTGTCAAGGCCCAGGAGACTGTAAGAGCAGTGGCTTCAGCAGACAACTTCCTCCCCGTCTCAGTGGGGCCAGGAAGGATCTACAGTGAGAGAGAACAGGAAGGGACATCCATAGGCAGCACAGTGCAGGGAGCTCTGAGGATGGGGCTCGAGTGTGTCTTCTTCCCTCTCCTGTCTGCCTCGCCCTCTCTCCTCGCCCTCTGTCTCTCTGCCTCTCCCTCTCTCCGGCAGTATAGAAAGACTGTTTGGTTATATCACACATGCAGGGGCCCTCGGTTCATTTCCTGGTACCACATTACAAAAAGAAGAAAAAAAAAGATGGGGTCAGGGAGATATCACAGCAGACTATGCAACAGACTTCCATGCCTGAGGCTCCGAGGTTCCAGGTTCAGTCCCTGGCACCACCATGAACTGGAGTTGAGCAGTGCTGTAGTTCGAAAAGAAAGATGAGGAAGGTGATAGCAGGACATGCATGGGCTGCCTACGGTGCTTGGAGCAGAGGTTCGAGGCACCTGACGGACCTGGGGCCCCTCCCGCTCAGTGCCTGCTCCCTCTTCTGTCACTTACGGAGCTCCAGGTGATGCCTGGTGTCTTCTGTTTCCATGTGGCTCTGTGCAGTGCCAGGGCCGTATGTGAGGCTCCTCCAACTACTGCTGCCTCAGCTGATGGAGAAGGTTCCAGAGTGCTCCCCCGAGCTTCCAGGCCGTAGCAGAGAAGGGCCACCACTACTGCTGCCAGCGGAGTTGACAGGGAGGCACGTGTGTGAGGTGCGCTTGAGCCAAACACCTGCAGAGAGCAGGGAGTTTCTGTTTCTGAGAACTGTCTCCTGAGCCGCCCGGCACCGAGGAACTAGGCTCCAATGGGTCTCTCGGGCTCTGCTCCCCAGGCCCTCCCGGGCCTCACGCCCAGCCCAGCCCACCTCAGGCAGGGCTTGCAGGCCAGAACAGCTCCCTCACCTGGAAACACAGTCTGTTCCCCCACTGCTACCCAGCCCAACCCAGAGCTGTGAACCCAACCCAGGCCCTCAGATACAAAGCAGATTCCATTTCCCCAGCTGGGCCGCAGCCAGCCCAGCCTGTCCAGACAGACTCTCCCTGAGAGAAGGAAGGAGCATCAGCCCCACACGCAGCCAGCACCCAATGCTGGGGGACACAGAGGCCGAGCTGGTCCACCAGCAGGGACTGCTGAGCCCCAAGACCCAGTGACCTCCTGTTTGCTCCTGGAGTCTTCACTCCCCACAGAAGTGTTGGAAAACTCTGAACAGGGGTGGGGGTAGATAGCATAATAGTTATGCAAAGAGACTGAGGTTCCAGAGCCCAGGTTCAAACCCCCACACCACCATAAGCCAGAGCTGAGCAGTGCTCTGGTAAGAAAAATAAAAAATAGAACTCGGAACAGCATTGTGGGGATGAGGACCAAAAGTTGGAGAAGTAGGACTTGAGAGATAGCATAATGGTGATGCAAAAAGACTTTCATGCCTGAAGCACCAAAGGTCCCAGGTTCAATCCCCAGCACCACCTTATTTATATAAACCAGAGCTGAGTAGTGATGCACCCAGTTGAGTGCACAGAACCAGTTTGAAATCTCTGGTCCCCACCTGTAAGGGGGAAGGGTCACAAAGATCGAAGCAGTGCTGCAGGTGTCTCTCCTTCTTCTTCCTGCTTTGTCTCCTCTCCCCCAGTTTCTCTCTGTCCTGTCAAAACAAAAGGAAAAGGGGATTCAGGTATTGACACGCACACCTACAGTGCTCAGGGACGCAGGTTCAAGCCCCTGGGCCCCACCTGCAGGGGGAAAGCTTCACGAGTGGTGAAGCGGAGTTACAGGTGTCTGTCTGCCTGTCTCCTTCTCTGTCTTTCCCTCTCCTCTCAACTTCTCTTTGTCTCTATCCAATAGTAAATAAATTTTAAAAAATTTAAGGGTGGAGGAGATAACATAAGGGTTATGCAAAGAGACTCATGTCTGAGGCTTCAGAGTCCCAGGTTCAGTCCCCTGTACCACCACAAGCCAAAGCTGAGCAGGAAAAAAAAAAATTGGGGAGTGGGGCCAGGCGGTGGTGCACCTGGTTAAGCACACGTAGTACTGAGCATGAAGGATTCACACAAGGACCCCGGCTCCCCGCCTGCAGGAGGGACGCTTCACAAGCAGTGAAGCAAGTCTGCAGGTGTCTGTCTTTCTATCTCTCTCTCCTCTCTCAGTTTCTCTCTGTCCAATAAAATGGGGGAGGGGAATGGCCACCAGGAGCAGTGGATTTGCAGTGCTGGCACTGAGCCCCAGTAATAACCCTGGAGGCAAAACAAAAGGAATTGAGATTTGGGGACTGGGGAGACAGCATAGTGGTTATGCAAAAGATTTTCACTACCTGAGGCTCCAAAGTCCCAGGTTCAATTTCCAGCACCACCATAAGCCTGAGCTGAGCAGTGCTCTGGTTTTTCTGTATGTCTCTTGCTCATTAAAAGATTAAATAACCCCACCTGCAGGGTGGTGAAGCAGGTCTGCAGGTGTCTATCTTTCTCTCCCCCTCTCTGTCTTCCCCTCCTCTCTGGATTTCTCTGTGTCCCACCCAACAACAATGACAGCAATAACAACAACAATAACAACAAGAGCAACAAAAGGGAAAGTAGTGGCCTCCAGGAGCAGTGGATTCGCAGTGCAGGCACCGAGCCCCAGAGGTAACCTGGAGGCAAAAAAAAAAACAAGATTTAAAAAAGTAGACTTAAGGGGCTGGGTGGTGGCGCACCTGGTTGAGTGCGCGTTACAGTGCACAAGGACTCAGGTTCAAGCCCCCAGCCCCCACCTGCAGGGGAAAGCTTTGCAAGTGGTGAAGCAGTGCTGCAGGTGTCTCTGTCTTTCTCCCTCTCTACTACCTCCTTCCCTCACAATTTCTGGCTGTCTCTATCCAATAAATAAATATAGTTTTTTTTTTTTTTTTTAAAAGTATACTTAAAAAAGAAAAAATGATTGCTGGGAGTGGTGGATTTGTCATATAGGCACTGAGTCCCGACAATAAGCCTGGTGGCAAAATAATAATAATAATAATAATCCACCAGAAGTAGTGAAATCGTGAAGGTACAAAGCCCTAGTGAAGCCCTGACTTAGAAAAGGAGGAAGGGAAGGAAGGGAAGGCTGCCATGTACCACTCACTTTTTTTCCAGGGACAGGAACCGCAAAGTGGCACTGAGTCATCTCTAGCTGAATCTGCTGCTTAGGCTGACTTGCTGCGAGTGGGACGTTTCTGGGAAGTGATTCCACATATGCACACACACACACACACACACCAGCTCTTATAGATGGAGGGGAGGCTTTTGAATCTGTGCTCCGGGTTGGACACTAGGAGGCAGCATTTCACCCATGCCCACCCTTCCCTGGACTAGTAGCTGCCCTTGGTGGCCTTAACAGGGCCCCGGTGCCTCCCCCAATAGGGCCCCCGTCCTAGCCCACACCCCCAGCCCCACCAGCTCTGCAGGCAGCTGCCACCCAGCACCTTGGTCTCTTCACTCTGCTTCCTTCTCTTGTCTCAGCCCCAGCCTGGTCCCGTGACCCACAGCTCTCTCCAACTCCCCTCCTACCCTCCCGGAACTTCTTGCCCATCACATGAACGATGTCATGGTACCAGGGGTCACTCTGGTGCTGTGCTGTCTCTCCCTCTCTCTGTGTCTCTCTGTCTTGTTCTCTGAGTGTTATTGAACATGCACAAGGCTCCATGTCCACAAAAACTAAATTTGAAAAGAAAGATCAGGGCCAGGTAGTGGCGTACCTAGTTAAGCATTCACATTACAGTGCACAAGGACCCATGTTCAAGCCCCCAGTCCCCACCTGCAGGGGGAAAGCTTCACAAGTGGTAAAATAGGGCTACAGGTATCTCTGTCTCTTTCCCTCTCTCCTCCTTTCCTCTTAATTTCTCTCTGTCTCTAGAGATCCAATAATAAGTAAATAAAACTGTTTGCGGTTGGGGAGACAGCATAATGGTTATGCGAATTACTTTAGGGAGTTGGGCGGTAACACAGCGGGTTAAGCACATGTGGCGCAAAGTGCAAAGACCGGTGTAAGGACCCCGGTTCAAGCCCCCGGTTCCCCTCCTGCAGGGGAGTCGCTTTACAGGTGGTGAAGCAGGTCTGCAGGTGTCTATCTTTCTCTCCCCCTCTCTGTCTTCCCCTTCTCTCTCCATTTCTCTCTGTCCTATCTAACAACGACGACATTAATAACAACAATAACTACAACAACAATTTAAAAAGGGCAACAAAAGGGAAAATAAATAAAATTTTTAAAGTATTTAAAGAGAGAGAGATCAGACCCATCAATTTGCTCATGTGGATAGTGCAGTGTTTTGCAGTGAGCATGACCTAGGCTCAAGCCCAGCCTCCAATGCACTGGAGGAAGGTTTAGTGCTGTAATCTCTTTCTCTGCTTTTCTGTCTCTGCATAAAAGAGTCGGCCCAGAGCACTGAAACCCCAGAGATAACGGAGTGGGGGACGTACAGGGGGAAGCTGGGAGTGGCACACTAGGTAGAGTGCACATGTCACTATGAGAAAGGACC
Organism: Erinaceus europaeus; assembly: GCF_950295315.1. NCBI lineage: Eukaryota > Metazoa > Chordata > Mammalia > Eulipotyphla > Erinaceidae > Erinaceus > Erinaceus europaeus. Next base: position 16,959,421 of record NC_080164.1, read on the forward strand.
CAGATTCAAGCTCCCAGTCCCCACCTGCAGGGGGAAGCTTCACAAGCACAGGAGCAGTACTACAGGTGTCCCTCTCTCTCTCCCTCATCTCTCTCCCTCCTCTCAGTTTCTCTCCGTCCTATCAAGTACAAGAAAGATAAAGCGGGAGTCCGCCAGTAGCGCAGTGGGTTAAGCACAAAGTGCAAAGAAAGATAAAGCGGGGGGGGGGGGAGTCGGGCAGTAGCCCAGTGGGTTAAGTGCACGTGGCACAAAGCGCAAAGACCAGCATAAGGATCCCGGTTCAAGCCCCCGGCTCCCCACCTGCAGGGGAGTCGCTTCATAGGCGACTGTAGACAAGCAGGTCTGTAGGTGTCTGTCTTTCTCTCCCCTCTCTGTCCTCCCCTCCTCTCCATTTCTCTCTGTCCTATCCAACAATGAACTACAACAATAACAGTAATAACCACAATAAAGGCTATAACAACAAGGGCAACAAAAGGTGGGGGGGAAAGGCCTCTAGGAGCAGTGGATTCATGGTGCAGGCTCTGAGCCCCAGCAGTAACCCTGGAGGCAAAAAGAGAGAGAGAGAGAGATCAGACTAGGCCTAGAGACACAACATAACCCCAGCAGAGAAGGGTTCTGTGTGGCTGAGGCCTCTGTACTGATGGCAGATGATTCCAGGTGGCCCATGGCCTCCCAGAGCCACCTGGCACCTACCCTCCAGCACAGTGGCGGGGAGGCCGCTGCTCTGGGTGGAGGCACTGGCCCTGCCAAGCCCTCTGACCCTCTAGGTTACAGAGCAGGGATGGGGAGGGACAGTGCGGGCTGTCCTTTTCCTGGCACCAGAGTTTAACCTTCTCTCTCTCCCCACAGGTGGGCCGACAACTTCAAGGCCCTGGGCTGTGCAGGAAGCCAAGAGCACAAATTCCAGCACCCCTTCCTCCAGGTAGGAACCCCCTGCCCCCTGCCCCGCAGCAGAGGCTAGGCTGCTGCTGTGGGGGTTCTGGGAGGGGGCAGAGGGCACTGGACTGCAAGAGACCTACATAGCCTATGGGCACTGCAAGGCCAGACCAGGACCATCAGGAAGACTCTCCCCACCCCACCCCACCTCTCACACACACCAGGTGGCTTCACCCGGGCACCTCTTTGACAGGGCAGCAAGTGACTATGTCTTACTGCCAGCCGGAGGCGGGAGATTGGTGAGCTGGCTCTCTCTGCCACCTGAGCGCAGTTCTCCAGTCCCTCCGGGCCTCAGTTTCTCTGCCTGGAGCTCATCTGGGGTTGGCCGGGAGTGGTGGTTTGCAGACTGAGCTCTGTACAGCCTTGGCTTTTCACCAAACTCTTTCCAGAGTTTAGGGGAGGCAGCCCCTGGCTCCTCAGACTGCCCAGCTGTTCTGCTGCCGGCGTTGGGATGTAAGGAAGTTCTTCTCTGCAGACGGTGTTTTGTGGTTTTGGGTTTTTCGTTTTGTTTCTTTGTTTTTGTTTTTTAGGTTTTTTT